>NC_083774.1:34652055-34975180 GCF_963514075.1 Conger conger | reverse complement strand
TGGAGGTCAGTCCCTTTGATCCACTCAAACGACACAGTCAATAAAAGCTGTGATGTTGCCACAAATAAATCTCCTTTGATGTCTCTGATTGTCTTTGTAGGAGGACGCTGACAACCTGATCTTCAAAAATGAAATTATGTCGTTCGACAACGTTGGTGATGTCATTACCAGGAAACACCAGGTGGAGATTGACTTTGTATGCTGTTACCCCAAGAAGAGCCGTGTGTATCTGGATTTCCAGGCACACAAGATTCCTTACGTGTTCACAGAAAAAGCATTTGGAAAGTTCACCTACCAGTTTGAGTTCTTCCACAGTGAGCTGTTCAACACTGCAATAGACACAGATCACTACCCTGTAGATGTGGCACTGAAAGACGTGCTCTACATGCAAATCAAAGCTACTTCCTCTGTTGCCAACACTGTGCTCTTCGTGGAGTCCTGCAGAGCAACCCCCGTTGATGATCCCGACTATCACATTTCCTATGACATAATTTCAAATGGGTAAGACAACTGGTGTAAGGAAGGCAAACATTTTGTTTATGGTGGTGTTTCTGGGGTAAAATATCAAATAGCCCATGTGCGTAACCAAGCATTGACTGGAATAGGAGGCCTTATGTATGAGGAATGGCAACATCTATCTAAATCCAACTGTGGGATAGGGAATATGAACATTTAGGTCTGGATGGTGTAAAATAAAATGTTTTTAGAATTGTTTCAGCCCAGGAAAGACCTGTGAATTCAGCTCTTTTATTTCCCCAGCTGCATATTGGATGGGACAGTGGTGGTCTATCCAAGTAACTCCACGGAATACAGATTTGGAATGGAGGCTTTCCAGTTCATTGGACAACATGAGCAGGTAATTGGGGACCATGGTTATTTGGACCATGGTGGTAATTTGTACCCAACCAGTTGTATGTAATTGTACCTCATTTTCTGATTCAGAGCTCTCCTTGTCTTCTGATGAATTCTAGGTCTTCATATGCTGCTCAGTCATCCTGTGTGTGGCAGGGGAGCCCGGCACCAGATGTTCTCAGGGCTGCACCACTCCCACACCCACACCCGCCCCTGTTCTACATCACCTCCACAGGAGGGATGCTGCCACACAGACTGGGAGACACTCCATTTCCCAGGGGCCTTTGCGTCTAAAGAAGGCCACAGAAACCACAGGTACTATGACCCTGGTTAAGTCTGAGGTTATTGCGTTGTACGAAATCCTATGCAGCTGTAATAATGTGGACGGCTCATTCCATTTACTACTCAAATCTGTATGGTATAAAGATCAGTGAATTGGTGTGTAAATTTGCACAACACTAATATCCTCAAGCCTGACCCATTAAAGCTATGTGATGTAAACACATATGATGAATATCATTGCAGTATGTCATATTTGTTGGAGGGATGTTCTAATTCTTTTTTATTGTTTCTTTTTCTTTCCTTACAGTTTCCAACATGGGCTTGAACATGAACCTGGTTTTCATTGCTGCCTTTCTCCTGGTTGTGGTTGTCATTGTGTGTGGAGCTGTGATTTATACAGTAAAGAGGCCAACATTCAAATACCAACCACTTCCGTCTACTGACTTCTGAGACACAGTTTTATAACTCATTAAACAAAGTGAACACATTCTAACCAATCACATTAATGCAAAATGTACCTTTTATGAATGAGGAATGGCCTAAAATCTTAAAAATCTTTGCAAACCGTCATATATTCAAATTTTATTAGCTTTGTACATCACAACCCTTGAATAATTCCCCTGTGACTAATTTTTGTTAAAATTATTGTTTGTCATACCACAATATTACTGTACTGTAAATTGACTGGGTGTAGTATTGTATTTTCAAACTTATGTGAAATGTAATGTTGTACTGTCTCTAATTCATGGTAATTCATAAATAAAAGTTATGTAAATAATAGTAGTGTGTCGTACATTTATAAATGTTTTTGTTTTCTGTCACATACTGTGTTATAATAAGGCCACATTTGTTTGTACTAACCACAGATCTAACCATGAACATTTTTCATCAAGAGATATATACAGTACAGTCTGTAAGCATTTGGGCAGTGGTACAACCTGTGTTCTTTTGGCTCTGTCCTCCATGGATTTGAAACTAAACAATGAGTATGAGGCTAAATTGCAGACTGTCAGACATATTGGGCAATTAATGTAGAAATTCCATCTCCTTTCATATAAAGTCCCTCCATTTTACAGGACCTTTCTTCCAGAACACTGCAAGTACATAGCAGACTGTAACCTGGCCATCCTGTTTTTGCAGCTAACTAGTGGTATGCATCTTGCAGTGTAGCCTCTTTAGATCTGTTCATGAAGTCTTCGGTGGAGAGCAGTCATGGACACCTTCACACCTGACTGAGAGTGTTTCTGATCTGTTGGACAGGTGTTTGGGTTTGTTTCTTGCCTATATTATTTAACTTATTAATCATTCTGTGTTTCTTATATGATGTTGAGCTTATTTATGTATTTATTTATTTAGTATTCATTCATTATGCATATAGACTCAGTGAGCATTTTATTAGGTACACCACCTTGTTAATGCAAATATTTAATCAGCCAATCATGTGGCAGCAACTACATGCCTAAAAACATGAAGACTGGTCAAAGGCTAGACTGGCTGAAGCTGACAGTGATGCAAATACCCCCTCATTACAACAGTGGTATGCAGAAGAGCATCTCTGGATATTTCAGAAAGTGATTTACGATTAGATGCCATGCATTTTTAAATATGGTAGGTCTTTATTTCTTGTTAAATATGAGAAATTCTACATGTCTTGGAGCATCTGTTAAGATAGACGTCATATTGCGGTTGCAGTTGCACACCGAGGACCGAGGTTCAATTCCCGGTCCCGCCAAAAGCCAAGTTTGGCCAGCTCACGTGGAGAGGCATAATTGGCTCGCTGCTCCAGAGGGAGGGTCTTGGCAGGGTTAGCTGATCACCGCACAATAAGACTGGAATGCTACATCTCAGAACTCACCCCTCACCTCCACTAGCAATAGCAATATTAAATATCTGGGTATAAATATTTCCACCAAGCTGTCAGAGTTTGTCACGTTTCAGGTCTGTCTCGTCATGTATTATGTTGTCTAGGTTCGTCATGTTGTTTAGTTATGTCTCGTTACGATTTATTTTCTTGTCATGTCTAGTTATGTTTTCGTACGATTTTATTACCTGGTTATGTTGAGTGATTATCGTCTTAGTTTTCGCGTTGTGTCATGTTTTGATTTATGTTTATTGTTACGTTAACTGGTCACGGTTTATGCATACACTTTTACATGTTTTTCCGCAAACCTTGCGTTCCGCCTTTTCTCTCTCTCTCCTTCTGTCATTCACTTCCTATTGTTTCTATTTGTCTATTTACTAAAACTACTAACGCTAGATCAGGATTGGGCAGAGACTAACAAACTAATCATGTGTTCTTGTTACCTTACGTTTCTCGTGCATGTCATTTACTAATTTACTAATGCTAGGGCAGGATAGGTTTATTACTAACGATTACTAATCTCCTTGTTAAACTTGTCATCCATCGCACCTGTTTTCCATTTCCTTGCTACGCTCTAACTAATTGTCTACACCTGTCTACACCTGCATTTATAGCCCAGTCGCACAACTGTTCACTGCAAAATTGTCTGCCTCTGTTTTCCACGCAACTCTTGAGCATTTACTGTTTTGATTACACGTTACGATCCAAGCCTGTTTACCGACCATCGTTTATTGATTTCTGTTTTGTTGACCACCGCTTGTTTTTGACTACGTCCTCGCCTACCGTTTTTGTACTTTTGCTTCGCTGATTGTTTCATGGTTTCGACTCCCGCTTCGCCCACGACTACGCCTCTGCCTGCCGTCCGTCTGTTCATCTGCCCCGCTGACAGCTCTCCCGCTACCGGACCTCCCTGCACGTCTACCGACTACGAGTTTGCCTCTTCCCTCGGCACCGTGCTTTTTGTTTGTTTACTTTTTGTTTGGCTGGATCTACGTGTATGGACTTTGCTTGTGTTGACTACTCTCCTGGGATTCGTCCCGAATAAAGCCCTGAGGGGTCTTTATATTACTATTGTTTCTGAGTCGTGCATTTTGGGTCCAACCCCCACGCACCCGTCTCAGAGTTGTTCCTCCTTAATTTCATTCCGTTAATAAATACAATTGAAAATGATTTAAACCGTTGGACAAACTGATCTACCATTCCTCAGTGCCTCTATAAAATGCCACAACTGCTTCAAAAACATTGTCATTTCAACAACTCTGAATGCCTGGTGGAAAATTAACAAAATCTTTCATGCACAATGACCCCATGCAAATACATTCCAATAAGGCACAATCCTGACTTCTTGATTAACAAAACATCACTCTCCTTCACCTCATGGAAACAAAAAGGTATCACACATCTTCAACACATCTTTCAGGATGGCATCTTCATCACCTTCCAGGATTTGGTCCATAAGTATAATATTGGGAAAGAGCAATACCTCCAGTACTTTCAATGAAACTACTTACAACCACTACTTACAACCACCTCCGCTAATGGAAGAAATTAATAAAATAATCAACATCAAAAAAATTCTCTCCAAATTATACAAACTAATATCAACCACAGAACGAACAATATCCCTCCCCATCCAAGCCTGGGAAAAAAGACTTATCACTCTGCTACAATTCAGACTTATGGACTCAAATCTGTAGGAACACCTTCATGGTGACCACCAATACTAACCTGCAACTAATACAAGACAAGGTAATTCACAGAACTCATATCACCCACCAAAAGATGTATACAATTGGATTTGTGAACTCAGACACTTGCACTCACTGCTCTTTGAATACCCCAGATAATTATTACCACTCGACCTGGCTCTGCCCACCAACTCATCGTTTCTGGAAACAAGTCACAGACCAAATATCTCTCATTAAGAGCTGTAGCATTCCACTCTGTCCATCCCTCTGTCAACTAGGAGACCTCTCAACAATCAACCCACCAAATCAAAATACCAAACCTATACTCATTGCCCTAGCTATCGCCAAGAAAACCATCCTCTTAAACTGGAAAACAAGACACAAAATAAACATAACACAATGTTTAAATCTTCTCAAAGAACACGTATCCATGGAACCAATCTCACACCAGCACCAAAGCTCACACTTGGCAAACATTTGGGGTCCTTTCATAAAATCATTCAAGTTGCCTGTGGACTAATCCCCCAACCCCACCCTAACCAACGTATACTCACATACTCCAGAAACACTATCCATGTAATACCATATCCCAATCCAGCCCATCGATAATCATGCATATTTTCCTTTTACTGTTCTTTTTTAAATTTTTAAATTTTTTTAAATTTAAGAATGTATTATTCAGTCATGTTCTTTTTATTTGATTTCATTTATTCCCCATCGTTACTTTTCTTATTATCATTTTTTTCCCTCTTCTCTCCCTTTTTCCATACTGTCCATTCAAGGCTCCAATTAACAATCCTGTCCACCCACTTGTCCACCTGTCTGTTTGTCTGTTCATCCCCCTGTCTATCTGCCCGTTGGTCTGCGTGTCCATATGTGTACACAAGTCACTCTTTCTACACTTTATTCTTTTTTTTCATGCATTGTTATTTTTTGGGACTCTGTCTGTTTTGTTTTACCTTCCCCTCAAATGCTTCATCCTGTTTTTTCTCTCTCTCTCTCTCTCTCTCTCTCTCTCTCTCTAAATGACCAATGTATATATATTTGTTTTTGAATTTAAAAAAACACCCCGGATGCCTGATGCCGTCATGGCCACGATTATGAGAGACGAGACGTCTTGAAGAAGGCGTGTTGCTCTTCCTCGGACCACCAAGGGGCGTGGTGTGGACGGTTTATCTAACCTCCCCCCCGCCAAATAACAAGACTTCCATTTCAATTTAAAAATTAAACTTTTAAATGCAATTCACTTATGATTATCTTCTGATATAAATATGCATATCATATAATGAAATATTAAGTGTTTATAGACAAGTGTCTACAGTTTAAAGCATTTTTAATCATGAAAAACTGGTTTAAGCAGGTGGTTGGCCGATCAGTGTATTTTATTTCCGGATTGTAAGCAGTGACTTGTCAGAGCTGTGGTAGACTAAAGCCTGGCCATACCGCCCAGCTGTTGTAAACACTTTCTCAAGTAATATGCACTATGCAAAGAAAACGGTTTCACATTTGGCACTTTCCTTCCCACAGTGATGTCTGCAAGGCAGCCGTTTCAGCTCCGCCAACCATAGATTATGGTAAATGGTTGGCATTTATATAGCGCCTTTATCCAAAGCGCTGTACAATTGATTGAATTGATTCTCATTCACCCATTCAGACACACACTCACACACCGACGGCGATTGGCTGCCATGCAAGGCACCGACCAGCTCGTCGGGAGCATTTGGGGGGTTAGGTGTCTTGCTCAGGGACACTTCGACACAATATTGTATTTATGTTACTGAGCTAGGTAGTTTGCTAAACCCGTTGCGATTAGTTTACTATCTCGACAGGCTGCTGCCTTCCAGGCTTCACTGAAGGAGTACACATTTGGCCGGAGGAACGCATTGGGAAATAATAGGAGACGTCCTTATACGGAACCCTACCAGTGTGACAGCAATAGCCTATAGCTATGTTTTCCCTGTACTTGCAGAGAGCCAGAAGGAGGTGTCAAAAGCCTCAAACAAAGTAATTATGTGGCCATGCTTCAAATCTTCTAATAAAGCTGTAAATGTAATGTAAAGCCATAGAAACGAAGCCTACTGCTGCATTTACATCATATTAGAATGAACAAATTAGTGTAAGGTCGGGGATAGGCGGAGAGCCAGTAGCGACTAAGGGTGAACCCTTATAACATGCTAACGTGTTCGCCACGAAATCGCGGAAGATAAGGGAGAACACAAATACAATAGGGACTACTCCCGGAACAGGGGGAGTGTTACGACCCAGGTTCGCGATCCGCTCTGGGTTTTTCTCTCTGCTCGTGTTCTGATTGCAGGAACGGAAAGGTGGGCGGAGCTAAGGAGAGCTGAGAACTGAGCCAGCGCTGATTGTTGGATTTGACGCAGCTGGAAGCTGGGGGTTTAAAAGCACAGCTTCACCATTCTGGAGTTAGTCCACGTTAGCTCATGGCTGCATTGCGAATGCTCCTTCCTCTCTCTGGCATTGTGTTTTGTATTTGGTTGTTGGCTTTGACACTTGTTAAAAAGGCCTGTATTTGGTAAGAGGTAAGCTCCCCTGGCACTAATGAAGGCCAGAATTATTGCTGATTGGTAGGGGATCAAATACTTATTTCATGCAAAAATACGATAATAAATTTATAAAATTTATATGATGTTATTGTGGATTATTTTGTGATATTCTGTCAAACCTATAAAAGTGGGCAAACCTATAAAATCAGCAAGGGATCAAATAATTATTGCTCCCACTGTATAACGATGAAAGTGCCATTATAGTCTGGCATATACAAGGCTAATCATGGTGGTGAGGTAGGGAGGGAAAGGTGCAGCCTGAAGAGATGAGTCTTTAGTCTGCATTTGAAAGAGGAAAGAGACTGCCGTTCTGACATCCACAGGGAGGTCATTCTACCACTGTGGGGCCAGGACAGACAGCAGTCGTGAGCGAGAAGTGCAGGTGTGGTGAGGGGGAGGTGCCAGATGGCGCGATGTGGTGGAACGGAGGGGTCTTGTTGGTGTATATGTCTTGATAAGCGATTGAATATATACAGAGGCTGATCCCTTAACTGCCTGGTATGCGAGCACCAAAGTTTTAAATTTGAAGCGAGCCATAACAGGCAGCCAGTGGAGGTTGCTGAGCAGGGTGAGATGTGAATGTCTGGGAAGATTGAATACCAGACAGGCTGCAGCATTCTGGATCAGTTGTAGGGGTGTGATGGCAGATGCTGGAAGGCCAGCCAGCAGAGAATTGCAATAGTCCAGGCGGGACAGGACCATTGCTTGGACAAGGAGGTGAGTGGAGTAGGTGGTGAGGAAGGGTCGGATTCTCTGAATGTTGTACAGGAAGAAGCTGCATGCCCAGGTCACCGTAGTGATGTTCTCGGAGAAGGACAGCCTGTTGTCTATCACCACTCCAAGGTTTCTTGGACTAGGGCAGAGGTGTCAAACTGAATCCCCAGGGGGCTGCAGTGTCTGCGGGTTTTTGTGGTTTCCTTTCAATCAGCTGCCAATTAAGGCCTTGAGAACAAGGCGTGTGGATACTTTAACCAATCAATGACTTGAATGAACCAGAACACCCCAAAAACCAGCAGACACTACGGCCCTCCAGGACTGGAGTTTGACACCTGTGCACTAGGGGATGAGGTCACTGTGGTATCCCCTTGTGAGATGGAAGATTCGTTTTGTCTTACCTGGGTTGAGCTTTAGATGGTGGTTACCCATCCAGCTCTGGATGTCTCTCAGGCAGGCGGAGATACGGGTAGAGACCTCTGTGTCCGATGGGGGGAAGGAGAGGAAGAGTTGGGTGTCATCGGCATAACAATGATATGAGATGCCATGAGCAGAGATAACACGGCCAAGGGATCTTGTGTAAATGGAGAAGAGGAGGGGGCCAAGGACTGAGCCCTGGGGGACTCCTGTAACAAGGGGGCGAGGGGTTGACACTTCCAGCCAAGGTCACCTGGGAGGACTGGCCAGTGAGATAAGATTTAATCCAGTCTAAGGCTGTGCCACAGATCCCTGTAGATGTCAGGGAGGATAGGAGGATGGAGTGGTTGACCGTGTCGACGGCTGCAGAGAGGTCAAAGAGGATCAGGACAGAGGAGAGAGAGGTTGCTCGTGCAGCCTGAAGGGACTCGTTGACAGAGAGGAGTGCAGTCTCCGTCGAGTGGCCAGGTCTCAAGCCGGACTGGTGGGGGAGAGGAAGGAAGAGAGTTGGTTGGAGGTGGCTTGTACAATGGATTTGCATAGAAAAGGAAGGAGAGATACCGGATGGTAGTTCTAAATCAACAGTTGGTTTGTCAATAGTAGGAATACTAAAAATATAAATAAATATGTTTAATACAGTTTAAAACACAAACGGCTGGAGCTTCATGTAGGCAGTTACCGGCGTAGAAATATAACTGGAGCCCCGGGATCCACGTTCCTTAGCTCTTTAAGGAGACTGTGAGACGGGTGCGTGGGGGGTTTGGGCCCAAAATGCACGACTCAGAAACAGTAGTGTAGTAAAGTCCCGTCAGGGCTTTATTTGGGGAATATCCAGGGAGCGTAGTCAAAAACAAGCAATGTTCATACACGTAAATATCCAGCCAGAAAACCAAAGCGCAGTACCGAGGGAGAAGGCAGTCTCATAGTCGGTACACCATGCGGGAAGTCCGGTAGCCGGGAAAGCTGTCAGCGGGGCAGGCGTACAGGCGTAGGCAGGCTCAGGGTCAATGACGGTGCAAGAGTCAAGACCGAAATATGCTCCTCGGGGCAAAAGCACAAAAACAGCAGGCATAGTCGTGGTACAGGCAGCCGATGGTCAACGAAACAGAAGTCAATAAACAATGGTCAATAAACACGCGATTTTGCATGGTCCGTTCTGTGTCTCATGACCATGTTTTTGTGTCCGGCTGTGTTATTCATTCACTCGCTCATTCTTTTCACCTGTGCCTTGTTTACCTGTTCTTCACACTCACACCTGTTTGTAAATGGTTGGCATTTATATAGCGTCTTTATCCAAAGCGCTGTACAATTGATGCTTCTCATTGACCCATACACACACTCACATGCCAACGGCGATTGGCTGCCATGCAAGGCGCCAACCAGCTCATCAGGAGCATTTGGGGGTTGGGTGTCTTTCTCAGGGACACTTCAACACAGCCCGGGCGTGGGATCGAACCGGCAACCCTCCGACTGCCAGACGACTGCTCTTACTGCCTGAGCCGTCACCCCGCCCCTGTTTGTCATTTCAGTTCAATCACCTGAGTATTTATACCCGTATGCTTTCGTCAGTTCTCTGCCAGATTATGTGCTTGTTTTCTGCATTTCCCTTTGTCCCTCTGCCTAGTTGGACTGCCTATTCTTGTATGATCTTTCACTTGTGATATTGACTCTGTTTTCGAATACATTTATTGCATCTGTCTGCTGGTTACAAAGACTTCTATTCCATGCATTCTCTGGTTGCGAGTTCTTCAGCCCTGGTGTCTGACAGAACAATCTAGCCAACGATGGAACCAGCAACCTTGTCCAGGACCCAAGAGGCCCTCCGACTCCAGGAGATTGGGTCATCATGAATCTGAGGTCTGCTCTCTCCATCAGGATCTGTGGAATCTGCACGCCCTGATGACCGGCATCTCCAGCTCCAGAGCCCAGGCCACTAGACAACCGGTTGTCATTGTTCCTGAAACACCCCAAACCCAACCTTCCCTTCCACCCCCAGAACGTTACGCCGGTGAGCGCCGGATCTTGTAGGTCTTTCCGGTCCCACTGCCCCCTGATTTTTGACCTACAGCCCTCCAACTTTCCCACAGAACACTCCAAAGTCGCATGTGTGATCAGCCTTGTGAAAGGGGGGCCGCCTTCTAGGATTTTGATGCTCTTGAATGCGACAACTTTGTCCTGTTTTTATCTGATTTTCAGCACAGACTTCCCTACAGACTTCATGGCCCTCACTTCAAGTCGCATTTTGCTGGTCGCCTACAGCTGAGGAAGCCTCAAATGCCGTTTCACATTTGCCCCCGTCCTGACTATGACTGACCTCAAAAAACATTTCACCAACATTCAGGTGGATGCCTCCGACACACCAGTCAAAAAAAGCACTGTCCAAAAGTTGGACAGCAGAGGGGTCGATGAGGGGCTGAGAGGCTAGCTTAGGGGAGGCAGTGTGGTCTACCTAATAAAGTGGTCACTGAGCGTATGTCATGTCTACTGTTTAATCCTAACAAATTAGAAAAATCATATAGTATCAAGATAAAAAATGGTTAGATGTCAAAATTGAAAGGAAATATAATCTTCCAGGAAAATTTTGCAAGTTGATTTAATGACCGAACTCATGCGTCACAAAAACGTGAAAGACAATGGCGTTCAGCTAATCTGCATGTTTTCCTCCTGATCAGTATACAGGTATGAGCCAACACCTAGTTAATTATACTCTGGTGAACACCTTCAATAGATAGTATATAGGTCAGTAGTGTGACACAAATTCTGCGCGTGTCATCGGTCTGAATAGGAACACATGATAGATCCTCCAGCTATCATTGCTATTATTGTATTTGTACTTTTAAAGTAATAGCTGAGGTGTAGGCCCAAGTGCAGACGAACCAAGCCAGCTCCACCACCCTGTTTTTGTATTGTATCTGCGTAATTTCTCATATGCAAAATAGGTTTGCTGGGTGTGTTTGACTACCAGTCACAACACTTTTAGAAATATTCACATGGTCATCACATACAATTGGTAGAAGGGAACAAAATGTTGAGAATTGAGGAAAGAAAAAAGAAAAATATTCCGTGTGACAGTATGAGTTTAGACATACAACATTTCATTCAGCTGAAAGACATAGGTCAAAGGCATTCTAATGTCAGAAACAATTTCTCGCCTGAAAATAAAAATAATTCCTAACACGGCCGTTTTGTCAGCATCATGTTTTTATTGATTAAAATAAAGGTTTACAAGGCGTCTTATTGACCATGGACTGGTCCATCTGGATGTTGGCGTAGCGTTATCTGAGGAACAACTGTGAATTCTTGCAGCTACCCATAAGGTCATGATTTTAGAATAGATCTCAAGGCACTTAATAATTTTTAAGGTTTGCAGCTACCTTGAAATCACTTTGAGGGGTTCTTCTTGAAAATATTTTATTTAGAATGGATATTGTTTTGGAAGGGTTTGTGTTCCTAGTATTGTGCAATCATTGGATAAAACAATTTATTAAAGATGTGTCCCCCATATCCGCACATCAACCTTGAATCCATCCTGGATCCACCCTTCCAGTGGGATCCTGATTTCAGTATATACTATACATGCCTTCAGAACACAATTAGACAAAACATGAGTCATAAATTCACTGTCATCTCCATGCACCTGCCTTTGATGTTCTTTATTAAAACATTGACATCTCGAACGACACCAACACCAACAAGGCAATAGAAAGTTAAACTGTATACACATATGACATGAAGTGGTTCCTTCCTAGCTCAATATATTGAACATAAGAAGATCACCAAAGAAGGTATAATTAATTATTTTGGGATTATTGTCACTGTATAAAACGGCAGAAAATATACAACATTATTATTTTTATTATTATTATTATTTTATTATTATTATTATTATTATTATTATTATTATTATTATTATTATCTCAGATTTCATTGTGGATGATTCTGGTCTCTATAATGACATAATGTCATAAAGTCTTAACAAAATAGAAGGGTTGTGATGGCTTTGACTCCTCTTGCAGATCAACAACTGTCATTGTTTTATACTTCACATCATTTGTTCATGCAGTCATTCCTGTAGTACTTCAGTACTATAGAACCCTCTGCTGTTTCCAACATGCTCACATGTAAAAATGAACAATGCTTTGTATAAATATATACAATGCCCCATAGCACAGAGCATTATTGTACAGTTCTCCTTGTGTATCGCATCCACAAGGACACTGGCCATTAACAACTTTAATGACACATTAAACTGACCTGATTGACATGCTGGGTATTCCACAATGATTGCTTACGTGCAGTTTGCTCAGGTGCAAATCAAATGCATTTGAGAAAATGAAAGATTAAAATAACTTGGCAGCTTTCAAAGGAATTGATTTCCTCATTCCTGTGGTCATCTGTATTGTTCCTTATCATGACTAACCAAACTTGTTTATGTTTCTGTCAGTATATAAATGATGGTGTCCGTGGGTTGGCTGTATTGATTCAGCAAGTCTGATTCAGAGCACCATGGCTTCCTATACACTGCTGCTGCTCCTGGCCTCATGTTGTGGGGCTCTGGCCTCCCACCACTATGCCGGAGTCATGACCTTCACTCCGAAAGGAAAGAATGCCGATGGATCGTTCAGGGTGAGGCAGCCCATTCAGTCTTTTATCTGATTTAGCATAAATAACAGCACTTCTCATAAAATATCTATTTCAAATGTCTGACCTGTCACACTGAAATTGCAATGTGCTGTAAGGCAATGTTCTGAATAGCTACTTTGCTTTCTAACATAGTGTACATTTATATTTCTAATTAAAGGAGAATAGAAATGATGTTTCTTTCCTAGCAGCAATTAATTTCTGTTCAATGCCTCCTTTGTCCCAGATGGGATATTTGACTTCACAGGCAGGTGGAAGATATGTGTTTCATAGACAATATCCCATTCTAAATGTATACATAAATGAGGTTTAAAACAAGTATTTAACATCATAAATAGGTCCACGCTAAATGTATTTTTTAAATTAAATACCAGAGAAGTCAATTATTCAATAAATGTATTACTGGAATATGAAATTCAAATGTACTGTTTGCAAGAAGCCACTAGTGCAGTTCACTTTCATGTTTTGTAATGAACGACAATCATTTTGTTGCAATTGCAGGTGGACTTCCGCTACAAGGAGACTTACCATACCTGCTATACAACTAACTCCTGGTTCTGTCTCAGTGGAAACTGCGGGACCATAGATCGATTTGAAATCGGTCAAGTGGATAGCAATTCCAATGGAGCTAATACTCAAGGGAACACCTGGTGTCAGTCGGAAGCGTTAATGACGAGAAATATTCCAAGCAACACACCTTTTGAAATGTGGTAAGTATTTCAGGATCAGAAGGTGGAGAAGGTAATTCAATTATCTGTGCAATGTTTTAAGTGTGTGATCTGTTACTATTGTAGGAAAACAGGGTGTTGCTGGATACCTTCAGATAGCCTTGGATCATGGAGCCTATTGACACATGTGGACCTTGGGATCAGATCCGACACTAATGAACCCAACAGATCTCCAGTCACAACAATTATACCTTTCATCCGGTAAAGTCATAGCATCTCACACACTGTTGCCCGTTATATCTTTGGTTTTGTTCATTATTCCACTTTTGGTATTTGCTCCTGGCTCAAACAGTTTTTGTGTGCGATTAGATTGGATATTTTTGATGATGTGGTTTTTAAATGGCATTAGTAGGCATAATGCATTTTGAGGCTTACGCTCTGGAGCAAAGATTCACTCAAATTACCTCAAAAGCATCTTGTAGAGCCAAATTAAGACTCAAAGATTTTAATCCAGATTCAAGAATTCAGATTCAAATAAAAGACATGACCTGAGCAGCCAAATTACCTCAAATAATCACTCATTTGAATTACTAGGGCCAGTTAAAATTACATGTACATTTTTTCAAGTCACAAGCGTAGACAATAAGAAGATGGATACGAGAGACACTGCACAGCAGTCTCTCATGATAAAATATGGCAACAGATTGATATCCCCATGCCATAATACAAAATAATAATGAGAATTAAAACAAATATCAGGTATAGTATATTAGAAAATATTTTTTTGCATTCACAGGATACCACGGAATTGTCCAAGAACATTTAATCTGCTGGCTCATGACCCTGATAATGACCAAGTCAGATGCAGATATGGAAGACTTGGTTCCAATGAGTGCCATACATGTAGACAGCATTCTGGCTTCGCCTTGGATGAAGTAAGACGCTAAAATACATACAAAGAACATGGATGTTATAATATCAAAATATGGGAAGGGAGTAATACCAATCATGGTGACGACCAACAGAACGATGCTGATGGTGATTGGTAGAAACATTCAGACTCAGATGCCTGTGGTAATGACCTGAAAGCAGTCAGAATGTATTCTCCAATCAGTGTTAATACTTTTCTATTAACTGGCACCATCTTACTCTGCTATTTGTGGATCTCCACTCATTTTCTTTGATTAAGCTGACAAAATGAAAAAATAAATATGCACCACTAGAAAATTGAATGGTCTTCAAGAATGGCCTTTAAACGGAGAAGGCTGTAGGAAACAACTGTGCTTAACATTTCACCTCATATCACCTGTTCTTTCTTGACAATACGGCTAATTAACTTTTTTTCAGAATTCCTGCACCTTGACTTACTGGGATGCCTTCATAACAAAGGTTAATGCCTTTGAGATTGTCCTGGAGGATTACCCCACACAAGTAATCACTCTGAAATACACCGATGGCACATTGTCCACCAAGTCCCCACTAGCTTATAGAGACAAGCGAGCAGTCCACTCCTACTACTACTACGCTACTGCACCCATACTACCAACTACAACAGCCACTACGACTAAAGCACCTCACCACTACAACTTCTACCACTACTACAACCCTACAACAACAACAACAGCCCCAACAACTACAACAGCCCCTACAACTACAACAGCCACTACAACTAAAGCACCTCCCCACCACTACTACTACCACTACTACAACCCTACAACTACACCACCCCCTACAACTACAACAGCAGCCCCAACAACTACAACAGCCCCTACAACTACAACACCCCCTACAACTACAACAGCCCCAACAACTACAACACCCCCTACAACTACAACAGCCCCAACAACTACAACGGCCCCAACAACTACAGCAGCCCCTACAACTACAACAGCCGCCCCTACAACTACAACAGCAGCCACAACTACAGCACCCCCTACAACTACAATGCCCCCTACAAGTACAACAACCACTACAACTACAACAACCACTCCAATGATGCCAATGATGGGTCTGTGTAAAATCCCTCTGCAGTTTTCAATCCAAGGTAAATTTACCCGATAATTCAACTGATCTACAGCTGTCAGGGACTCAGAGACTTACATATTCCTATCTAGTTAATCTTACTGATATTTTGCTATTTTTCTGCCACTGAATTTCAGTTGATCCATCTGTTCATGACTGTACCGAGGGAAATATTCTGCCCAAGTTTCTGTTCCCAACTCCACAAAATGGAGAAAAACTCATTGCTGCTGTTGGTCAGGAACTGGAAATTAAGCTGAAGGCTACAGCAACACAATCATGGTAAGATAGAAGTTAAACTCATGTTTAAACATGTTCATTCCTGTCCATTTGATTTAAAAGAGTATTATTGTCAATATAATGTGGGTACGAAATGGGTCAAAAAAAAGACATGAAATAATTGAGCAACATTTCTATTTTTCTTTTTTTAGTACATATATAATACTTCATAACTGCAAAAAAGCACACTAATTTCTGATATTGATCACACTGTGCCTTCAATAGGGTAAAGAACTTCATCATCAGTGGACCTCTGAACATCACAAAGTACAACACTATCAGAGGAGCAGTTGGAGAATCTCGAATCAGGTGGACACCAACTAAAAATGACTTTGGTGATCATGTTCCCATTTGCTTCATTGCAGAGAGTCAACAAGGGTAAGTTTCAAAGTTGTTGATCGGGTTATTCCGGAAGGTTGAAAATGCAGTTATTGGCCCTTGAATGATGTTTGCTGAGTCAAAATAAAACTCCCAGTCTTGGCTTAATTTATTGTCCAGCACCAAGCACTATGAATAGCATTTTTATTCTAACAAGTAGTATACTGATAGAAACAGACTAAGTGTAAATTAATGAAATCAGTGTAACTGAGCTACAAAAAGGTATTTACTGCATATTCGTCATTTTCAATATTATCTATAATGACTTTCCATTTGACTTTGCCCTATACTTGTCTCATAATCATGTTCAATGTTTCAGGTACAGAATCTTTCACTCTGACATGAGATGCATCATTGTCATTGTTAAACACAAATCTGGTTAGTACTCAGTTCGATATGTTTGGTTATTGACTTGTCCCTAAGCTTGAAATTCTGTAATACATACTGTTAAAGGTGGAATAGGTAAGCTTTTTGCGTTACAACATTACCATGGTTACAAGACCATCGTAAATCCCTTTCTATCATTGAAAAGGGGGCATTGACATGTTGACTCACCCTCTACCTGCGTTTCTTTAAATTCGGGTTTCAAAATATACAGTTGATGGGCCAAAACATCCTATAGCTGTGCCATAATTCAAGCTCATTGGTTGAAAAGTGGTTATAACTGCCACAGCCAATGGCGTTTCAACTTCAGTGTGTTCACAGAGAAGGGGTGGGATAAACAGTGTTGTGGTCTGAGCGTGTTTGTTGCTCCAATTCCTCTCTTGACCGTTAGACATCCAAAATTACCTATTGTACCTTTAAGTGATTAGTAGTTCATTGTTCTTTATTATTGGTAAAGAAATCAATATTAATTTTACACACTGGACACAAAATTAAATTCTTGGTGCTTAATCACGCAATTTTTGCCTCACCAAAGATTTCCTCCCGTTAATTCATGAATAGGCAATGCCAGTGTGATTTGTACGGAGACCACAATGACAGTGGAAGTGGAGAAGGCCTCAATAATTGGACTTCATGAAGATCACCTGCGTCTCAATGATCCATCCTGCACTCCCACCTCCAACCAAACCCATGTGATCGCCACCGTGTCCCTCGGCTCCTGTGGGACAGTACTGGAGGTCAGTCCCTTTGATCCACTCAAACGACACAGTCAATAAAAGCTGTGATGTTGCCACAAATAAATCTCCTTTGATGTCTCTGATTGTCTTTGTAGGAGGACGCTGACAACCTGATCTTCAAAAATGAAATTATGTCGTTCGACAACGTTGGTGATGTCATTACCAGGAAACACCAGGTGGAGATTGACTTTGTATGCTGTTACCCCAAGAAGAGCCGTGTGTATCTGGATTTCCAGGCACACAAGATTCCTTACGTGTTCACAGAAAAAGCATTTGGAAAGTTCACCTACCAGTTTGAGTTCTTCCACAGTGAGCTGTTCAACACTGCAATAGACACAGATCACTACCCTGTAGATGTGGCACTGAAAGACGTGCTCTACATGCAAATCAAAGCTACTTCCTCTGTTGCCAACACTGTGCTCTTCGTGGAGTCCTGCAGAGCAACCCCCGTTGATGATCCCGACTATCACATTTCCTATGACATAATTTCAAATGGGTAAGACAACTGGTGTATGGAAGGCAAACATTTTGTTTATGGTGGTGTTTCTGGGGTAAAATATCAAATAGCCCATGTGCGTAACCAAGCATTGACTGGAATAGGAGGCCTTATGTATGAGGAATGGCAACATCTATCTAAATCCAACTGTGGGATAGGGAATATGAACATTTAGGTCTGGATGGTGTAAAATAAAATGTTTTTAGAATTGTTTCAGCCCAGGAAAGACCTGTGAATTCAGCTCTTTTATTTCCCCAGCTGCATATTGGATGGGACAGTGGTGGTCTATCCAAGTAACTCCACGGAATACAGATTTGGAATGGAGGCTTTCCAGTTCATTGGACAACATGAGCAGGTAATTGGGGACCATGGTTATTTGGACCATGGTGGTAATTTGTACCCAACCAGTTGTATGTAATTGTACCTCATTTTCTGATTCAGAGCTCTCCTTGTCTTCTGATGAATTCTAGGTCTTCATATGCTGCTCAGTCATCCTGTGTGTGGCAGGGGAGCCCGGCACCAGATGTTCTCAGGGCTGCACCACTCCCACACCCACACCCGCCCCTGTTCTACATCACCTCCACAGGAGGGATGCTGCCACACAGACTGGGAGACACTCCATTTCCCAGGGGCCTTTGCGTCTAAAGAAGGCCACAGAAACCACAGGTACTATGACCCTGGTTAAGTCTGAGGTTATTGCGTTGTACGAAATCCTATGCAGCTGTAATAATGTGGACGGCTCATTCCATTTACTACTCAAATCTGTATGGTATAAAGATCAGTGAATTGGTGTGTAAATTTGCACAACACTAATATCCTCAAGCCTGACCCATTAAAGCTATGTGATGTAAACACATATGATGAATATCATTGCAGTATGTCATATTTGTTGGAGGGATGTTCTAATTCTTTTTTATTGTTTCTTTTTCTTTCCTTACAGTTTCCAACATGGGCTTGAACATGAACCTGGTTTTCATTGCTGCCTTTCTCCTGGTTGTGGTTGTCATTGTGTGTGGAGCTGTGATTTATACAGTAAAGAGGCCAACATTCAAATACCAACCACTTCCGTCTACTGACTTCTGAGACACAGTTTTATAACTCATTAAACAAAGTGAACACATTCTAACCAATCACATTAATGCAAAATGTACCTTTTATGAATGAGGAATGGCCTAAAATCTTAAAAATCTTTGCAAACCGTCATATATTCAAATTTTATTAGCTTTGTACATCACAACCCTTGAATAATTCCCCTGTGACTAATTTTTGTTAAAATTATTGTTTGTCATACCACAATATTACTGTACTGTAAATTGACTGGGTGTAGTATTGTATTTTCAAACTTATGTGAAATGTAATGTTGTACTGTCTCTAATTCATGGTAATTCATGAATAAAAGTTATGTAAATAATAGTAGTGTGTCGTACATTTATAAATGTTTTTGTTTTCTGTCACATACTGTGTTATAATAAGGCCACATTTGTTTGTACTAACCACAGATCTAACCATGAACATTTTTCATCAAGAGATATATACAGTACAGTCTGTAAGCATTTGGGCAGTGGTACAACCTGTGTTCTTTTGGCTCTGTCCTCCATGGATTTGAAACTAAACAATGAGTATGAGGCTAAATTGCAGACTGTCAGACATATTGGGCAATTAATGTAGAAATTCCATCTCCTTTCATATAAAGTCCCTCCATTTTACAGGACCTTTCTTCCAGAACACTGCAAGTACATAGCAGACTGTAACCTGGCCATCCTGTTTTTGCAGCTAACTAGTGGTATGCATCTTGCAGTGTAGCCTCTTTAGATCTGTTCATGAAGTCTTCGGTGGAGAGTAGTCATGGACACCTTCACACCTGACTGAGAGTGTTTCTGATCTGTTGGACAGGTGTTTGGGTTTGTTTCTTGCCTATATTATTTAACTTATTAATCATTCTGTGTTTCTTATATGATGTTGAGCTTATTTATGTATTTATTTATTTAGTATTCATTCATTATGCATATAGACTCAGTGAGCATTTTATTAGGTACACCAGCTTGTTAATGCAAATATTTAATCAGCCAATCATGTGGCAGCAACTACATGCCTAAAAACATGAAGACTGGTCAAAGGCTAGACTGGCTGAAGCTGACAGTGATGCAAATACCCCCTCATTACAACAGTGGTATGCAGAAGAGCATCTCTGGATATTTCAGAAAGTGATTTACGATTAGATGCCATGCATTTTTAAATATGGTAGGTCTTTATTTCTTGTTAAATATGAGAAATTCTACATGTCTTGGAGCATCTGTTAAGATAGACGTCATATTGCGGTTGCAGTTGCACACCGAGGACCGAGGTTCAATTCCCGGTCCCGCCAAAAGCCAAGTTTGGCCAGCTCACGTGGAGAGGCATAATTGGCTCGCTGCTTCAGAGGGAGGGTCTCGGCAGGGTTAGCTGATCACCGCACAATAAGACTGGAATGCTACATCTCAGAACTCACCCCTCACCTCCACTAGCAATAGCAATATTAAATATCTGGGTATAAATTTTTGCACCAAGCTGTCAGAGTTTGTCACGTTTCAGGTCTGTCTCGTCATGTATTATGTTGTCTAGGTTCGTCATGTTGTTTAGTTATGTCTCGTTACGATTTATTTTCTTGTCATGTCTAGTTATGTTTTCGTACGATTTTATTACCTGGTTATGTTGAGTGATTATCGTCTTAGTTTTCGCGTTGTGTCATGTTTTGATTTATGTTTATTGTTACGTTAACTGGTCACGGTTTATGCATACACTTTTACATGTTTTTCCGCAAACCTTGCGTTCCGCCTTTTCTCTCTCTCTCCTTCTGTCATTCACTTCCTATTGTTTCTATTTGTCTATTTACTAAAACTACTAACGCTAGATCAGGATTGGGTAGAGACTAACAAACTAATCATGTGTTCTTGTTACCTTACGTTTCTCGTGCATGTCATTTACTAATTTACTAATGCTAGGGCAGGATAGGTTTATTACTAACGATTACTAATCTCCTTGTTAAACTTGTCATCCATCGCACCTGTTTTCCATTTCCTTGCTACGCTCTAACTAATTGTCTACACCTGTCTACACCTGCATTTATAGCCCAGTCGCACAACTGTTCACTGCGAAATTGTCTGCCTCTGTTTTCCACGCAACTCTTGAGCATTTACTGTTTTGATTACACGTTACGATCCAAGCCTGTTTACCGACCATCGTTTATTGATTTCTGTTTTGTTGACCACCGCTTGTTTTTGACTACGTCCTCGCCTACCGTTTTTGTACTTTTGCTTCGCTGATTGTTTCATGGTTTCGACTCCCGCTTCGCCCACGACTACGCCTCTGCCTGCCGTCCGTCTGTTCATCTGCCCCGCTGACAGATCTCCCGCTACCGGACCTCCCTGCACGTCTACCGACTACGAGTTTGCCTCTTCCCTCGGCACCGTGCTTTTTGTTTGTTTACTTTTTGTTTGGCTGGATCTACGTGTATGGACTTTGCTTGTGTTGACTACTCTCCTGGGATTCGTCCCGAATAAAGCCCTGAGGGGTCTTTATATTACTATTGTTTCTGAGTCGTGCATTTTGGGTCCGTCTCAGAGTTGTTCCTCCTTAATTTCATTCCGTTAATAAATACAATTGAAAATGATTTAAACCGTTGGACAAACTGATCTACCATTCCTCAGTGCCTCTATAAAATGCCACAACTGCTTCAAAAACATTGTCATTTCAACAACTCTGAATGCCTGGTGGAAAATTAACAAAATCTTTCATGCACAATGACCCCATGCAAATACATTCCAATAAGGCACAATCCTGACTTCTTGATTAACAAAACATCACTCTCCTTCACCTCATGGAAACAAAAAGGTATCACACATCTTCAACACATCTTTCAGGATGGCATCTTCATCACCTTCCAGGATTTGGTCCATAAGTATAATATTGGGAAAGAGCAATACCTCCAGTACTTTCAATGAAACTACTTACAACCACTACTTACAACCACCTCCGCTAATGGAAGAAATTAATAAAATAATCAACATCAAAAAAATTCTCTCCAAATTATACAAACTAATATCAACCACAGAACGAACAATATCCCTCCCCATCCAAGCCTGGGAAAAAAGACTTATCACTCTGCTACAATTCAGACTTATGGACTCAAATCTGTAGGAACACCTTCATGGTGACCACCAATACTAACCTGCAACTAATACAAGACAAGGTAATTCACAGAACTCATATCACCCACCAAAAGATGTATACAATTGGATTTGTGAACTCAGACACTTGCACTCACTGCTCTTTGAATACCCCAGATAATTATTACCACTCGACCTGGCTCTGCCCACCAACTCATCGTTTCTGGAAACAAGTCACAGACCAAATATCTCTCATTAAGAGCTGTAGCATTCCACTCTGTCCATCCCTCTGTCAACTAGGAGACCTCTCAACAATCAACCCACCAAATCAAAATACCAAACCTATACTCATTGCCCTAGCTATCGCCAAGAAAACCATCCTCTTAAACTGGAAAACAAGACACAAAATAAACATAACACAATGTTTAAATCTTCTCAAAGAACACGTATCCATGGAACCAATCTCACACCAGCACCAAAGCTCACACTTGGCAAACATTTGGGGTCCTTTCATAAAATCATTCAAGTTGCCTGTGGACTAATCCCCCAACCCCACCCTAACCAACGTATACTCACATACTCCAGAAACACTATCCATGTAATACCATATCCCAATCCAGCCCATCGATAATCATGCATATTTTCCTTTTACTGTTCTTTTTTAAATTTTTAAATTTTTTTAAATTTAAGAATGTATTATTCAGTCATGTTCTTTTTATTTGATTTCATTTATTCCCCATCGTTACTTTTCTTATTATCATTTTTTTCCCTCTTCTCTCCCTTTTTCCATACTGTCCATTCAAGGCTCCAATTAACAATCCTGTCCACCCACTTGTCCACCTGTCTGTTTGTCTGTTCATCCCCCTGTCTATCTGCCCGTTGGTCTGCGTGTCCATATGTGTACACAAGTCACTCTTTCTACACTTTATTCTTTTTTTTCATGCATTGTTATTTTTTGGGACTCTGTCTGTTTTGTTTTACCTTCCCCTCAAATGCTTCATCCTGTTTTTTCTCTCTCTCTCTCTCTCTCTCTCTCTCTCTAAATGACCAATGTATATATATTTGTTTTTGAATTTAAAAAAACACCCCGGATGCCTGATGCCGTCATGGCCACGATTATGAGAGACGAGACGTCTTGAAGAAGGCGTGTTGCTCTTCCTCGGACCACCAAGGGGCGTGGTGTGGACGGTTTATCTAACCTCCCCCCCGCCAAATAACAAGACTTCCATTTCAATTTAAAAATTAAACTTTTAAATGCAATTCACTTATGATTATCTTCTGATATAAATATGCATATCATATAATGAAATATTAAGTGTTTATAGACAAGTGTCTACAGTTTAAAGCATTTTTAATCATGAAAAACTGGTTTAAGCAGGTGGTTGGCCGATCAGTGTATTTTATTTCCGGATTGTAAGCAGTGACTTGTCAGAGCTGTGGTAGACTAAAGCCTGGCCATACCGCCCAGCTGTTGTAAACACTTTCTCAAGTAATATGCACTATGCAAAGAAAACGGTTTCACATTTGGCACTTTCCTTCCCACAGTGATGTCTGCAAGGCAGCCGTTTCAGCTCCGCCAACCATAGATTATGGTAAATGGTTGGCATTTATATAGCGCCTTTATCCAAAGCGCTGTACAATTGATTGAATTGATTCTCATTCACCCATTCAGACACACACTCACACACCGACGGCGATTGGCTGCCATGCAAGGCACCGACCAGCTCGTCGGGAGCATTTGGGGGGTTAGGTGTCTTGCTCAGGGACACTTCGACACAATATTGTATTTATGTTACTGAGCTAGGTAGTTTGCTAAACCCGTTGCGATTAGTTTACTATCTCGACAGGCTGCTGCCTTCCAGGCTTCACTGAAGGAGTACACATTTGGCCGGAGGAACGCATTGGGAAATAATAGGAGACGTCCTTATACGGAACCCTACCAGTGTGACAGCAATAGCCTATAGCTATGTTTTCCCTGTACTTGCAGAGAGCCAGAAGGAGGTGTCAAAAGCCTCAAACAAAGTAATTATGTGGCCATGCTTCAAATCTTCTAATAAAGCTGTAAATGTAATGTAAAGCCATAGAAACGAAGCCTACTGCTGCATTTACATCATATTAGAATGAACAAATTAGTGTAAGGTCGGGGATAGGCGGAGAGCCAGTAGCGACTAAGGGTGAACCCTTATAACATGCTAACGTGTTCGCCACGAAATCGCGGAAGATAAGGGAGAACACAAATACAATAGGGACTACTCCCGGAACAGGGGGAGTGTTACGACCCAGGTTCGCGATCCGCTCTGGGTTTTTCTCTCTGCTCGTGTTCTGATTGCAGGAACGGAAAGGTGGGCGGAGCTAAGGAGAGCTGAGAACTGAGCCAGCGCTGATTGTTGGATTTGACGCAGCTGGAAGCTGGGGGTTTAAAAGCACAGCTTCACCATTCTGGAGTTAGTCCACGTTAGCTCATGGCTGCATTGCGAATGCTCCTTCCTCTCTCTGGCATTGTGTTTTGTATTTGGTTGTTGGCTTTGACACTTGTTAAAAAGGCCTGTATTTGGTAAGAGGTAAGCTCCCCTGGCACTAATGAAGGCCAGAATTATTGCTGATTGGTAGGGGATCAAATACTTATTTCATGCAAAAATACGATAATAAATTTATAAAATTTATATGATGTTATTGTGGATTATTTTGTGATATTCTGTCAAACCTATAAAAGTGGGCAAACCTATAAAATCAGCAAGGGATCAAATAATTATTGCTCCCACTGTATAACGATGAAAGTGCCATTATAGTCTGGCATATACAAGGCTAATCATGGTGGTGAGGTAGGGAGGGAAAGGTGCAGCCTGAAGAGATGAGTCTTTAGTCTGCATTTGAAAGAGGAAAGAGACTGCCGTTCTGACATCCACAGGGAGGTCATTCTACCACTGTGGGGCCAGGACAGACAGCAGTCGTGAGCGAGAAGTGCAGGTGTGGTGAGGGGGAGGTGCCAGATGGCGCGATGTGGTGGAACGGAGGGGTCTTGTTGGTGTATATGTCTTGATAAGCGATTGAATATATACAGAGGCTGATCCCTTAACTGCCTGGTATGCGAGCACCAAAGTTTTAAATTTGAAGCGAGCCATAACAGGCAGCCAGTGGAGGTTGCTGAGCAGGGTGAGATGTGAATGTCTGGGAAGATTGAATACCAGACAGGCTGCAGCATTCTGGATCAGTTGTAGGGGTGTGATGGCAGATGCTGGAAGGCCAGCCAGCAGAGAATTGCAATAGTCCAGGCGGGACAGGACCATTGCTTGGACAAGGAGGTGAGTGGAGTAGGTGGTGAGGAAGGGTCGGATTCTCTGAATGTTGTACAGGAAGAAGCTGCATGCCCAGGTCACCGTAGTGATGTTCTCGGAGAAGGACAGCCTGTTGTCTATCACCACTCCAAGGTTTCTTGGACTAGGGCAGAGGTGTCAAACTGAATCCCCAGGGGGCTGCAGTGTCTGCGGGTTTTTGTGGTTTCCTTTCAATCAGCTGCCAATTAAGGCCTTGAGAACAAGGCGTGTGGATACTTTAACCAATCAATGACTTGAATGAACCAGAACACCCCAAAAACCAGCAGACACTACGGCCCTCCAGGACTGGAGTTTGACACCTGTGCACTAGGGGATGAGGTCACTGTGGTATCCCCTTGTGAGATGGAAGATTCGTTTTGTCTTACCTGGGTTGAGCTTTAGATGGTGGTTACCCATCCAGCTCTGGATGTCTCTCAGGCAGGCGGAGATACGGGTAGAGACCTCTGTGTCCGATGGGGGGAAGGAGAGGAAGAGTTGGGTGTCATCGGCATAACAATGATATGAGATGCCATGAGCAGAGATAACACGGCCAAGGGATCTTGTGTAAATGGAGAAGAGGAGGGGGCCAAGGACTGAGCCCTGGGGGACTCCTGTAACAAGGGGGCGAGGGGTTGACACTTCCAGCCAAGGTCACCTGGGAGGACTGGCCAGTGAGATAAGATTTAATCCAGTCTAAGGCTGTGCCACAGATCCCTGTAGATGTCAGGGAGGATAGGAGGATGGAGTGGTTGACCGTGTCGACGGCTGCAGAGAGGTCAAAGAGGATCAGGACAGAGGAGAGAGAGGTTGCTCGTGCAGCCTGAAGGGACTCGTTGACAGAGAGGAGTGCAGTCTCCGTCGAGTGGCCAGGTCTCAAGCCGGACTGGTGGGGGAGAGGAAGGAAGAGAGTTGGTTGGAGGTGGCTTGTACAATGGATTTGCATAGAAAAGGAAGGAGAGATACCGGATGGTAGTTCTAAATCAACAGTTGGTTTGTCAATAGTAGGAATACTAAAAATATAAATAAATATGTTTAATACAGTTTAAAACACAAACGGCTGGAGCTTCATGTAGGCAGTTACCGGCGTAGAAATATAACTGGAGCCCCGGGATCCACGTTCCTTAGCTCTTTAAGGAGACTGTGAGACGGGTGCGTGGGGGGTTTGGGCCCAAAATGCACGACTCAGAAACAGTAGTGTAGTAAAGTCCCGTCAGGGCTTTATTTGGGGAATATCCAGGGAGCGTAGTCAAAAACAAGCAATGTTCATACACGTAAATATCCAGCCAGAAAACCAAAGCGCAGTACCGAGGGAGAAGGCAGTCTCATAGTCGGTACACCATGCGGGAAGTCCGGTAGCCGGGAAAGCTGTCAGCGGGGCAGGCGTACAGGCGTAGGCAGGCTCAGGGTCAATGACGGTGCAAGAGTCAAGACCGAAATATGCTCCTCGGGGCAAAAGCACAAAAACAGCAGGCATAGTCGTGGTACAGGCAGCCGATGGCCAACGAAACAGAAGTCAATAAACAATGGTCAATAAACAGGCTTGGATCGTAACAGGTAGACAATGGCTTGGTGTAACCGCTCAAGAGAATGCACTGACGAACAGGAGGCAAACAATTTCCCACAGACATAACATGAAACTGAGCTTATATGCAGGTGTAGACAGGTGAAGACAATTCGCTTGAGAGCAGCAAGAGAATGGAAATCAGGTGTGGAGGATTGACAAGTTAACGAGGTAATTAGTAATCGTTAGTAATAAACCTATCCTGCCCTAGCATTCGTAAATTAGTAAATGACATGCACAAGAAACGTAAGGTAACATGAACACATGGTTAGTATGTTCGTATTACCCAATCCTGATCTAGCATTAGTAGATTTAGTAAATAGACAAGGGAAATTGAAACAATTAGGGTGTGAGTGACAGAAAGGGAGAGAGAGAAAGCAGGAATGCAAAGTTTGCAGAAAGACATGAAAAAGTGTATGCTAAATCAATGAACAGTACAACATAACATGGAACATAAATTGTGACATAAGTTTGCAAAACAATGACAATAAACTATATAACATGACATGGCAAGACTAACAATTCAATCGTAACAATAACTAAACATGAAACATAACATGACATGAAACCTAAAAACGTGGTGATACTAGACTAACATAATATGTGACATGACAATAACATAACCAAGACAATAGCTAAACATAAAACATGACAAACATGAAACGTGACACTGAGAGATAAACGCGAAATACAAATGTCGGCAAAACAGCTATGTTCTACAATGGCAGAAAATATTTGTTAGTGCACATGCAGCGTGGCGTTCCTGTAAACGCAATTTTTTAACCATGTCATTACCTCGGAAGCTAAATGCTTTCCTACTCATACCATTAACAAGATATAAAGATTAAAAGAAATACTTCAATATGCTATGCACGTGCACAGTCTCAAGCTCCACCACTTCGTCTATGGTGACCTTGAAGCCAGACCGGAACCTGCACACAAGCATGGAAGTACAAGAACCCCAACAGGTAAGACATTTCATTGTACCTAGTTGCTGCAGCATATTTATAGGCCTCCTGAAATGATTGATATCACCAGTCGTTAACCCACCAGGAAATAAAAGCTGAAATACTGAACTCTTGTTTTGTGTTCATCGTTTTATCTCAACCCCAAATTTTAGTGTATTGCAAAAATAAAGGAATTGGCCATACTGTTCCAATACTGTTGGAGGAGACTGTAGTTTTGAAAAGGACACGGTTGTCCACTCTCAACTAAATTTGGATTCATTCTTTTTTATTTCTGGGCCAAATAATGATTTATCTTTTCATCTAGATCAGGATTTCATATCGCTTTTTTGCTATTGCCGATCAAATTGATCTTGAGGTTTTAGCCCGGTCTTTCAAATAATTGTAATTAAAAGATTAAAAAAGATTAAAAGATCAGGATTACAGAATCTAGATTTGCAGTCTTTGGATATGCTTCTATCTGTTCATGAACAGCTTTTTGACAAACAGCAAGGTGAACATGTGAACAAAATAATTACTCCAGTAATATATTACTCCAATTCATCAGCATTAGTTAACATTGGAGGCCAGTAAACTACAAGATTAAATATATACTGAAATATGTGTTGGGTCTTTGATGATCAACGTAATGTGTTAATTCACTGCCGCCTGTGTATTCAAAGGGCCCTTCTGGCCAAAATGTGCACATTTAGGCTTACTTGAACATACATTTCGCTCTTCTCTCTTTCTGGACATTTTTCAGTTACTTTTTCAACCATGTCATTCACAATCCTCTTCATCATGGAGAGTGTGGCCCAACTATTCAGTTTTTCCCGTGTCATGTTGTTCCACAAGAAAGTGTTCCAGGTTTTAGAAGCACCTCTCAGATTACGTGCTGGAACATCTCTCCATGCAGCAGAGTAACAACAACAAGGTACTTTGTGAAGGAAAAGCCTTCCTTCCTTCCCAGTTTCATATCACATACGTATTATGAAAAATAATAATAATACATTTGTGAATGGTGCATACAATGGCAAAATGTCAATTTTGGCTATATCATTCATAACAACCATAAAAGCTGGTATGTCAATATGAAACCTCACCTCTGCAGCCAGCCTTTTATGTTCCCCTGAATCCAATGACCAAAGCTTCTTCCCCGGTTGTTGGGAGCCACTAGTATAGTGTTGCGCACACAGGGTAGGGAGACAATCTCTGCAAAGGAAAAAGAATAAAGAAATTTCCTAGGTTTATGAACTGTTAATGATTGAACATTTTGCTTGCTGGTCTGATCATGGACAGAAATGATCATTGTATGGAATTTAAGTATGTTATATAATATATCATAGTAGAACATAGAAACTGAAAGAGAGGATGCAATATAATTACCTGACCTTTTCTATGTCCTCTGTAAACTGCTGGATGCTCCCATGGAGACTCGAGTCCTTTTCTGGAGCTCAGCATATAGGATGTCCACACATGGCATGACGTTGTGGAACAGCGTCAGTAAAAAGATAACATACATGTCCTTAGTATTGTCTGACTCCGTGTCTGTTCTGTTTTTGCATGGTCCGTTCTGTGTCTCATGACCATGTTTTGTGTCCGGCTGTGTTATTCATTCACTCGCTCATTCTTTTCACCTGTGCCTTGTTTACCTGTTCTTCACACTCACACCTGTTTGTAAATGGTTGGCATTTATATAGCGTCTTTATCCAAAGCGCTGTACAATTGATGCTTCTCATTGACCCATACACACACTCACATGCCAACGGCGATTGGCTGCCATGCAAGGCGCCAACCAGCTCATCAGGAGCATTTGGGGGTTGGGTGTCTTTCTCAGGGACACTTCAACACAGCCCGGGCGTGGGATCGAACCGGCAACCCTCCGACTGCCAGACGACTGCTCTTACTGCCTGAGCCATCACCCCGCCCCTGTTTGTCATTTCAGTTCAATCACCTGAGTATTTATACCCGTATGCTTTCGTCAGTTCTCTGCCAGATTATGTGCTTGTTTTCTGCATTTCCCTTTGTCCCTCTGCCTAGTTGGACTGCCTATTCTTGTATGATCTTTCACTTGTGATATTGACTCTGTTTTCGAATACATTTATTGCATCTGTCTGCTGGTTACAAAGACTTCTATTCCATGCATTCTCTGGTTGCGAGTTCTTCAGCCCTGGTGTCTGACAGAACAATCTAGCCAACGATGGAACCAGCAACCTTGTCCAGGACCCAAGAGGCCCTCCGACTCCAGGAGATTGGGTCTGCTCTCTCCATCAGGATCTGTGGCATCTGCAACTCCCTCTCCAGAGCCCAGGCCACTGGACACCCGGTCGTCATTGTTCCTGAAACACCCCAAACCCGAACCAAACCTTCCCTTCCACCCCCAGAACGTTACGCTGGTGAGCGCCGGATCCTGTCGGTCTTTCCGGTCCCACTGCCCCCTGATCTTTGACCGACAGCCCTCCAACTTTCCCACAGAACACTCCAAAGTTGCATGTGTGAATGGGGGACTGCATTCTAGGATTTCGATGCTCTTGAATGCGACAACTTCGTCCTGTTTTATCTGATTTTCAGCACAGACTTCCCTACAGACTTTATGGCCCTTACTTCAAGAGGCATTTTGCTGGTCGCCTACAGCTGAGGAAGCCTCAAATGCCGTTTCACATTTGCCCCCGTCCTGACCATGCCTGACCTCAAAAAACATTTAACCAACATTCAGGTGGACGCCTCCTTCACAGCAGTCAAAAAAAGCACTGTCCAAAAGTTGGACAGCAGAGGGGTCGATGAGGGGCTGAGAGGCTAGCTTAGGGGAGGCAGTGCGGTCTACCTAATAAAGTGGTCACTGAGCGTATGTCATGTCTACTGTTTAATCCCACCAAATTAGAAAAATCATTTAGTATCAAGATAAAAAAAATGGTTAGATGTCAAAATTGAAAGGAAATATAATCTTCCAGGAAAATTTTGCAAGTTGGTTTAATGACCGAACTCATGCGTCACAAAAACGTGAAAGACAATGGCGTTCAGCTAATCTGCATGTTTTCCTCCTGATCAGTATACAGGTATGAGCCAACACCTAGTTAATTATATTCTGGTGAACACCTTCAATAGATAGTATATAGGTCACTAGTGTGACAAAAATTCTGCGTGTGTCATCGGTCTGAATAGGAACACATGACAGATCCTCCAGCTATCATTGCTATTATTGTATTTGTACTTTTAAAGTAATAGCTGAGGTGTAGGCCCCAGTGCAGACGAACCAAGCCAGCTCCACCGCCCTGCTTTTTGTATTGTATCTGCGTAATTTCTCATATGCAAAATAGCTTTGCTGGGTGTGTTTGACTACCAGTAAACACTTTTAGAAATATTCACATGGTCATCACATACAATTGGTAGAAGGGAACAAAATGTTGAGAATTGAGGAAAGAAAAAAGAAAAATATTCCGTGTGACATTATGAGTTTAGACATACAACATTTCATTCAGCTGAAAGACATAGGCCAAAGGCATTCTAATGTCAGAAACAATTTCTCGCCTGAAAATAAAAATAATTCCTAACACGGCCGTTTTGTCAGCATCATGTTTTTATTGATTAAAATAAAGGTTTACAAGGCGTCTTATTGACAATGGACTGGTCCATCTGGATGTTGGCGTAGCGTTATCTGAGGAACAACTGTGAATTTTTGCAGCTACCCATAAGGTCATGATTTTAGAATAGATCTCAAGGCACTTAATAATTTTTAAGGTTTGCAGCTACCTTGAAATCACTTTGAGGGGTTCTTCTTGAAAATATTTTATTTAGAATGGATATTGTTTTGGAAGGGTTTGTGTTCCTAGTATTGTGCAATCATTGGATAAAACAATTTATTAAATATGTGTCCCCCATATCCGCACATCAACCTTGAATCCATCCTGGATCCACCCTTCCAGTGGGATCCTGATTTCAGTATATACTGTACATGCCTTCAGAACACAATTAGACAAAACATGAGTCATAAATTCACTGTCATCTCCATGCACCTGCCTTTGATGTTCTTTATTAAAACATTGACATCTCGAACGACACCAACACCAACAAGGCAATAGAAAGTTAAGCTGTATACACATATGACATGAAGTGGTTCCTTCCTAGCTCAATATATTGAACATAAGAAGACCACCAAAGAAGGTATAATTAATTATTTTGGGATTATTGTCACTCTGTATAAAACGGCAGAAAATATACAACATTATTATTATTATTATTATTATTATTATTATTATTATTATTATTATCTCAGATTTCATTGTGGATGATTCTGGTCTCTATAATGACATAAGAGCAGTCATAAAGTCTTAACAAAATAGAAGGCTTGTGATGGCTTTGACTCCTCTTGCAGATCAACAACTGTCATTGTTTTATACTTCACATCATTTGTTCATGCAATCATTCCTGTAGTACTTCAGTGCTATAGAACCCTCTGCTGTTTCCAACATGCTCACATGTAAAAATGAACAATGCTTTGTTTAAATATATACAATGCCCCATAGCACAGAGCATTATTGTACAGTTCTCCTTGTGTATCGCATCCACAAGGATACTGGCCATTAACAACTTTAATGACACATTAAACTGACCTGATTGACATGCTGGGTATTCCACAATGATTGCTTACGTGCAGTTTGCTCATGTGCAAATCAAATGCATTTGAGAAAATGAAAGATTAAAATAACTTTCAAAGGAATTGATTTCCTCATTCCTGTGGTCATCTGTATTGTTCCTTATCATGACTAACCAAACTGGTTTATGTTTCTGTCAGTATATAAATGATGGTGTCTGTGGGTTGGCTGTATTGATTCAGCAAGTTTGATTCAGAGCACCATGGCTTCCTATACACTGCTGCTGCTCCTGGCCTCATGTTGTGGGGCTCTAGCCTCCCACCACTATGCCGGAGTCATGACTTTCACTCCGAAAGGAAAGAATGACGATGGATCGTTCAGGGTGAGGCAGCCCATTCAGTGTTTTATCTGATTTAGCATAAATAACAGCACTTCTCATAAAATATCTATTTCAAATGTCTGACCTGTCAAACTGAAATTGCAATGTACTGTAAGGCAATGTTCTGAATAGCTACTTTGCTTTCTAACATAGTGTAAATTTTTATTTCTAATTAAAGGAGAATAGAAATGATGTTTCTTTCCTAGCAGCAATTAATTTCTGTTCAATGCCTCCATTGTCCCAGATGGGATATTTGCTTCATAGGCAGGTGGAAGATATGTGCTTCATTGACGATATCCCGTTCTAAATGTATACATAAATGAGGTTTAAAACAGGTATTTAACATCATAAATAGGTACACGCCAAATGTATTTTTTAAAATTAAATACCAGAGAAGTCAATTATTCAGAGACTTACATATTCCTATCCAGTTAATCTTACTGATATTTTGCTATTTTTCTGCCACTGAATTTCAGTTGATCCATCTGTTCATGACTGTACCGAGGGAAATATTCTGCCCAAGTTTCTGTTCCCAACTCCAAAAAATGGAGAAAAACTCATTGCTGCTGTTGGTCAGGAACTGGAAATTAAGCTGAAGGCTACAGCAACACAATCATGGTAAGATAGAAGTTAAACTCATGTTTAAACATGTTAATTCCTGTCCATTTGATTTAAAAGAGTATTATTGTCAATATAATGTGGGTACGAAATGGGTAAAAAAAAAGACATGAAATAATTGAGCAACATTTCTATTTTTCTTTTTTTAGTACATATATAATACTTCATAACTGCAAAAAATGTCATGGTGAGGTAATATCTATGGTGTCCACCAGAGGGCTGGTGCTCATTGGCTTCACCTGGCTGTCATTATTGGCAGAGGATTTTTCCCCCTCCTAAAGAGTATTTAAGGCCAGTGCCGGCAGTCTACCAATGCTTTTGTGTTCACTGTGCGCTCTGACACAAAGCCGGTAAATGCACTTGGTAGACTCTGTGAGACTCAAGAGTCCGGTACTGTGCTGGTGTGTGTTTCACTGTTAAGAAACAAAAAAGATTAAAAGGTAAGGAAGGCGTTCAGCTGTGTTGTGTTCGCTGGCGCCTTCCTCTAAGGTTTTGTTTTTCTTTTTGACTCGTGTGAGACGGAGGTTGGGGGAAGTTTTTTTGGTTTGCGTTTTGGTCCCGAGCTGCGTCTCGAGGTTTTTATTTTCGTGCCTAGCCTTTTTCCCCGGCTAGGTTGTATTTTATTTTGGTCCACAGTAATTTGAGGCACCTAAGCCAGTGGTGAGGTTCGCCCTGTTTTTAAGGGTTGATTTGTTTTCTTATAGCCGTTTTTTGGGGATTTTCTCTTTTCCTTCTTTGGTTCAGTTCTGTGTTTATATCCCATTCCCGCTGTTCCCTGGGATCTAGTGACGAACCCGTTCGCGTGTTCGTTTTAGAGGGTTTTATCCTCGGTCGCATCTGGCTCTCCGCCCAGCCTCAACCTAACAGAACACAAAAGCCACTATGGAGAGACCAGCGACCAGTTCAGGGAACGAGGTGGGGGGTTCACCGCTTGAAGCGGTGGTAGCCGCCCAGCAGGCTGCTCTAGCGACTCAGGAGCAGGCACTGCGTAGGTTGCATGAACAGCAGGCTGCTACGACAGAGCAGCAGACGGTAATTTTCCATCGTCAGGATGAGATCCTGGCCAGGCTAGGTAGGCAGCAAGATGTGCTGATGGGGCTCGCCGATAGCTTTCAGCAACTAGCCAACGAGTTCCGCTCATCACGGGCACAGGCGCTAGCTCCTGACAACCCCCAATCACTCCCTTCTTCCCCACCTGGATCCGCTCTCCAGTCCATTACACCCGGGGTGAGGGAGCCCAAATTACAGCTGCCGCTGCGGTACGGGGGAGATGCGGGTAAATGTAGGGGGTTCCTCTCCCAGTGCTTGATTTTTTTTAAAGCCCAGCCCTCACGTTTCTCGACTGAAGATTCCCGAGTGGCGTTCATTTTATCATTACTGACCGGGACTGCTCTGACTTGGGCGGATCCGCTGATCCGGGCACAATCACCATTAACGAACGATTCCCAGCTTCTCATACAGGGGATGACCCGAGTATTTGACCACAACATCATGGGCAAAGAGGCGGCGGCCCGGTTAACGTGGATGAGGCAGGGGACCCAGAGCGTGGCAGAGTTCTCTGTGGTGTTTCAGGCGTTGGCAGGGGAGACTGGGTGGGCGGACGAACCGCTTATAACATTATTTACTGCCGCTTTGTCAGACCCGGTCAGAGACGCGCTGGCCACATTAGAACCACTGGGGGATCTGGGTTCGCTGATCTCTACTGCGATTCGTGTAGACAACCGGATTCGGGAACGTGAGCGAGAAAGAGCCGGCAGAGTCGGCGGGTTTAATTGGCCGGTTCCACCTTCTCTAGGCAGGAGTACAGAGGAGGAGGGGAGACAGGGGGCACACAGAACGGAGGAACCAATGCAGTTATATGGTACTACCCTGGCGCGTCCTAGGAGAGAAGGGCTCTGTTTCTTCTGTAAACGATCCGGGCATCGGATAAGAAACTGTCCCGACCTTCCAGTAAAAGATCAGTCCCACTAATGGAGCGAAAGTCGCTAGTGGGACCTAGTGAAGGTATTAGCTTTCGCACAGTTATTCCCATTGAATTGACGTGGAAGGGGGTCGTAGTGAGGACAGACGCCTTTATTGACTCTGGGGCAGTAGATAACTTTATTGACCGCCAGTGGGCTAAACAAGAAAACCTACCGGTTCGACCTATGCCGCAGCCGCAATCTATTACGGCGCTTGATGGCCGCCCGTTGGGGTCGGGGGTGGTTCGCCACAAGACAGAGCGGGTGGTTATGCGAATTCCGTTTGGGGGACACCAGGAACGTATATATTTTTATTTGGTAGAGTCCCCAGCGTACCCCATAGTTTTAGGCCATGTCTGGTTAATTAAACATCAACCCCAAATAAACTGGGGCAACCGGAGCAATCCGGTGTCTCGGTGGGGACCAAAATGTGCTACTCACTCCAATCGTGTGTATATTCCCTCGGCCCCTCCCATAGAGACTGACATAGGGTCTGAATGGGACGAGGAGGAGGCTAGGGAGCCTCTTGGTCCTAATGTCCGGGGGCCGGAGGAGCAGGAGGGGAGTCTGGAGTGGGATTCACTGTATGATTGGAATCGTCCCATTGACGAGGGTGAGGGCAGTGAGGGCACAGACTGGGACACCGAGAGTATGTTCCCTACCGCAGCCAGTGGGTGCGAGGATCGGATGGTAGGGGCTATGGGGTTCCCGCTGCCAACCAATGTTCCTAGAGTATATTGCGAGTTAGCTGAAGTATTCAGCAAACAACGCGCGACCACGTTACCCCCGCATCGGTCTTACGATTGTGCAATAGATATACACCCAGGTACAGTTCCACCCCGGGGTGCACTCTATTCTCTGTCGGTCCCTGAGAGCCGGGCCATGACAGAATACATCCGTGAAGCCTTAGCTAATGGGTTCATTAGACCGTCCTCATCACCGGCAGGAGCAGGGTTTTTCTTTGTTAAAAAGAAAGACGGGAGTTTAAGGCCATGCATAGATTACAGGGGGCTGAACACTATTACGGTAAAAAATAGATACCCCCTGCCGCTTATGAACTCTGCGTTTGAGCGATTGCAAACGGCGTCAGTGTTTACGAAATTAGACCTCCGTAACGCATACAACCTGGTACGCATACGGGAGGGAGACGAGTGGAAAACAGCGTTCAATACGCATTCGGGCCATTATGAATATTTGGTTATGCCCTTCGGCCTCACCAACGCCCCTGCTGTATTTCAAGCACTCGTTAACGATGTGCTCAGGGAGATGTTGGAGAAATTTGTGTTCGTCTATTTAGACGATATTTTGATTTTCTCCGCTACCCTCTCTGAGCACATTCGCCACGTGAAACTGGTACTGACGCGCCTTTTGGAGGCTCGCCTTTTTGTTAAGGCTGAAAAATGCGTGCTCCATGCAAATTCGGTATCCTTCCTGGGTTTTATCGTTTCAGCAGGTAAAACGGAGATGGACCCGAAAAAAATCTCTGCCGTGAAGAATTGGCCCACCCCGGAATCTGTGAAACAGGTGCAGAGATTCCGAGGGTTCGCCAATTTTTACCGTCGTTTTATTCGTAATTTTAGCACGGTAGTCGCACCTATCACTGCGCTCACGAAAAAGAATGCCCTGGCGCGCTTTGTGTGGACACCTCGTGCAGAAGCGGCGTTCGTCGAGTTAAAGAAAAGGTTCTGTTCTGAGCCGATTCTGATAACTCCGAACCCATCTCTGGCGTTCATTGTAGAGGTTGATGCTTCCGAGCTGGGGGTAGGGGCTATTCTGTCACAACGGTCGCCCCAAGACCAAAAAGTGCATCCCTGTGCGTTTTTCTCTCGGTCACTGTCACAGGCCGAGAGAAATTACGACGTGGGGGACAGGGAACTGCTAGCAGTCAAGTTAGCCTTAGAGGAGTGGCGGCACTGGCTGGAGGGGGCGGAGCATCCGTTCACTGTGTGGACGGATCATAAAAACCTAGAATATATTCAGATCGCCAAGACACGCAACGCACGTCAAGCCCGCTGGGCACTGTTTTTTGCACGTTTTTCTTTTACGGTGACATACCGCCCTGGGTCCAAAAACACCAAACCAGATGCCCTCTCTAGGGTTTTCGACAAGACAGATGGGGAACGCGATCCTGAACCTATTCTCTCGGGGGTTAGAATAGTGGCGCCGATTATTTGGGAGGTGGAATCAGCAGTGCGTAGAGCATTACGCCGAGAGCCGGATCCAGGAGGGGGTCCGCCAAACTGCCTCTTTGTGCCCACTGGGGTCCGGCCCCAAGTGTTACTGTGGGGACACGCCTCACGGCTGGCGGGGCATCCCGGGGTTCACCGTACGAAAGATTTATTGTCCCGACGGTTCTGGTGGCCCGGGATGGAGGAGGATGTCTGTGAGTTTGTGGCCGCGTGCCCTGTCTGCGCGCGCAGCAAGGGCTCCCACCGCCCACCATCAGGGCAGCTACGTCCGCTACCTATTCCTAGGCGTCCCTGGAGCCACATCGCATTGGATTTTATCACAGGATTGCCACCCTCAGGGGGTAAAACGGTCATTTTAGTGGTAGTGGATCGTTTTTCTAAGGCGGCTCATTTTGTGGCGCTACCTAAACTACCCTCAGCAGTGGAGACCGGTTGGTGGTTGACCTCGTGTTCAGAATTCACGGGCTGCCCCAGGACGTGGTGTCTGATCGTGGCCCCTCAGTTCGCGTCCCGGTTCTGGCGGGCGTTCTGTTCCCTGTTGGGCGCCTCGATGAGCCTTTCATCTGGCTTCCACCCACAGACCAGGCAGACGGAACGCACCAACCAAACGCTGGAGAACACACTCTGGTGCCTGGCTGTTGACAACCCCACTTCGTGGAGCCGCCAACTCACGTGGGCGGAGTACGCCCATAACACACTACAGAATGCATCCACGGGGCTCTCGCCGTTCGAGGTGCAGTTTGGATATCCTCCGCCATTGTTCCCGGACCTGGAGAAAGGGGGTGAAGTGCCCTCTGCTGAGGCCTTTGTTCGGCGATGCCGGGCCACTTGGAGGAGGGTCCGTACGGCTCTTTTGAGGGCTACTGTCAACCAGAAGAGGCTGGCCGACAGGCGCCGTCAGTCGGCGCCCTGCTATAGGGTGGGGCAACGGGTCTGGTTGTCCACGCGTGATTTGCCCTTGCGAGTGGAGTCGCGTAAGCTCGCCCCTCGATACGTGGGGCCGTTTAAAATCATTAGAAAAATCAACCCCGTCACGATGCGTCTCCAGCTGCCCCACTCCATGAGAATTCACCCCACGTTCCACGTTTCCCGCCTTAAACCCGTATTGACAAGCGTACTGGCCCCTGCGGAAGTTCCTCCACGACCCCCACGATTAATTGACGGGGGTCCGGTCTACACCGTGCGGCGCATCCTGGCGGAGCACCGCGTAGGCAGAGGTAAACTGGGAGGGGTTCGGCCCGGAAGAACGCTGTTGGGTCCCCACGAGGGACATTCTGGACCCAGAACTAATTCGCGAGTTTCGCAGGCGGGGGGCTGAAGGATCGCCTGGGGTCGATCCTTAGTAGGGGGGTCCTGTCATGGTGAGGTAATATCTATGGTGTCCACCAGAGGGCTGGTGCTCATTGGCTTCACCTGGCTGTCATTATTGGCAGAGGATTTTTCCCCCTCCTAAAGAGTATTTAAGGCCAGTGCCAGCAGTCTACCAATGCTTTTGTGTTCACTGTGCGCTCTGACACAAAGCCGGTAAATGCACGGAATGTGTTTCACTGTTAAGAAACAAAAAAGATTAAAAGGTAAGGAAGGCGTTCAGCTGTGTTGTGTTCGCTGGCGCCTTCCTCTAAGGTTTTGGTTTTCTTTTTGACTCGTGTGAGTCTGAGGTTGGGGGACGTTGTCCCCTGGTATGTATTTTTGGTATGCGTTTTGGTCCCGAGCTGCGTCTCAAGGTTTTTATTTTCGTGCCTAGCCTTTTTCCCCGGCTAGGTTGTATTTTATTTTGGTCCACAGTCATTTGAGGCACCTAAGCCAGTGGTGAGGTTCGCCCTGTTTTTAAGGGTTGATTTGTTTTCTTATAGCCGTTTTTTGGGGCTTTTCTCTTTTCCTTCTTTGGTTCAGTTCTGTGTTTATATCCCATTCCCGCTGTTCCCTGGGATCTAGTGACGAACCTGTTCGTGTGTTCGTTTTAGAGGGTTTTATCCTCGGTCGCATCTGGCTCTCCGCCCAGCCTCAACCTAACAAAAAAGCACACTAATTTCTGATATTGATCACACTGTGCCTTCAATAGGGTAAAGAACTTCATCATCAGTGGACCTCTGAACATCACAAAGTACAACACTATCAGAGGAGCAGTTGGAGAATCTCGAATCAGGTGGACACCAACTAAAAATGACTTTGGTGATCATGTTCCCATTTGCTTCATTGCAGAGAGTCAACAAGGGTAAGTTTCAAAGTTGTTGATCGGGTTATTCCGGAAGGTTGAAAATGCAGTTATTGGCCCTTGAATGATGTTTGCTGAGTCAAAATAAAACTCCCAGTCTTGGCTTAATTTATTGTCCAGCACCAAGCACTATGAATAGCATTTTTATTCTAACAAGTAGTATACTGATAGAAACAGACTAAGTGTAAATGAATGAAATCAGTGAAACTGAGCTACAAAAAGGTATTTACTGCATATTCGTCATTTTCAATATTATCTATAATGACTTTCCATTTGACTTTGCCCTATACTTGTCTCATAATCATGTTCAATGTTTCAGGTACAGAATCTTTCACTCTGACATGAGATGCATCATTGTCATTGTTAAACACAAATCTGGTTAGTACTCAGTTCGATATGTTTGGTTATTGACTTGTCCCTAAGCTTGAAATTCTGTAATACATACTGTTAAAGGTGGAATAGGTAAGCTTTTTGCGTTACAACATTACCATGGTTACAAGACCATCGTAAATCCCTTTCTATCATTGAAAAGGGGGCATTGACATGTTGACTCACCCTCTACCTGCGTTTCTTTAAATTCGGGTTTCAAAATATACAGTTGATGGGCCAAAACATCCTATAGCTGTGCCATAATTCAAGCTCATTGGTTGAAAAGTGGTTATAACTGCCACAGCCAATGGCGTTTCAACTTCAGTCTGTTCACAGAGAAGGGGTGGGATAAACAGTGTTGTGGTCTGAGCGTGTTTGTTGCTGCAATTCCTCTCTTGACCGTTAGACATCCAAAATTACCTATTGTACCTTTAAGTGATTAGTAGTTCATTGTTCTTTAGTATTGGTAAAGAAATCAATATTAATTTTACACACTGGACACAAAATTAAATCATTGGTGCTTAATCATGCAATTTTTGCCTCACCAAAGATTTCCTCCCGTCAATTCATGAATAGGCAATGCCAGTGTGATTTGTACGGAGACCACAATGACAGTGGAAGTGGAGAAGGCCTCAATAATTGGACTTCATGAAGATCACCTGCGTCTCAATGATCCATCCTGCACTCCCACCTCCAACCAAACCCATGTGATCGCCACCGTGTCCCTCGGCTCCTGTGGGACAGTACTGGAGGTCAGTCCCTTTGATCCACTCAAACGACACAGTCAATAAAAGCTGTGATGTTGCCACAAATAAATCTCCTTTGATGTCTCTGATTGTCTTTGTAGGATGACGCTGAGAACCTGATCTTCAAAAATGAAATTGTCGTTCGACAACGTTGGTGATGTCATTACCAGGAAACACCAGGTGGAGATTGACTTCGTATGCTGTTACCCCAAGAAGAGCCGTGTGTATCTGGATTTCCAGGCACACAAGATTCCTTACGTGTTCACAGAAAAAGCATTTGGAAAGTTCACCTACCAGTTTGAGTTCTTCCACAGTGAGCTGTTCAACACTGCAATAGACACAGATCACTACCCTGTAGATGTGGCACTGAAAGACGTGCTCTACATGCAAATCAAAGCTACTTCCTCTGTTGCCGACACTGTGCTCTTCGTGGAGTCCTGCAGAGCAACCCCCGTTGATGATCCCGACTATCACATTTCCTATGACATAATTTCAAATGGGTAAGACAACTGGTGTAAGGAAGGCAAACATTTTGTTTATGGTGGTGTTTCTGGGGTAAAATATCAAATAGCCCATGTGCGTAACCAAGCATTGATTGGAATAGGAGGCCTTATGTATGAGGAATAGCAACATCTATCTAAATCCAACTGTGGGATAGGGAATATGAACATTTAGGTCTGGATGGTGTAAAATAAAATGTTTTTAGAATTGTTTCAGCCCAGGAAAGACCTGTGAATTCAGCTCTTTTATTTCCCCAGCTGCATATTGGATGGGACAGTGGTGGTCTATCCAAGTAACTCCACGGAATACAGATTTGGAATGGAGGCTTTCCAGTTCATTGGACAACATGAGCAGGTAATTGGGGACCATGGTTATTTGGACCATGGTGGTAATTTGTACCCAACCAGTTGTATGTAATTGTACCTCATTTTCTGATTCAGAGCTCTCCTTGTCTTCTGATGAATTCTAGGTCTTCATATGCTGCTCAGTCATCCTGTGTGTGGCAGGGGAGCCCGGCACCAGATGTTCTCAGGGCTGCACCACTCCCACACCCACACCCGCCCCTGTTCTACATCACCACCACAGGAGGGATGCTGCCACACAGACTGGGAGACACTCCATTTCCCAGGGGCCTTTGCGTCTAAAGAAGGCCACAGAAACCACAGGTACTATGACCCTGGTTAAGTCTGAGGTTATTGCGTTGTACGAAATCCTGTGCAGCTGTAATAATGTGGACGGCTCATTCCATTTACTACTCAAATCTGTATGGTATAAAGATCAGTGAATTGGTGTGTAAATTTGCACAACACTAATATCCTCAAGCCTGACCCATTAAAGCTATGTGATGTAAACACATATGATGAATATCATTGCAGTATGTCATATTTGTTGGAGGGATGTTCTAATTCTTTTTTATTGTTTCTTTTTCTTTCCTTACAGTTTCCAACATGGGCTTGAACATGAACCTGGTTTTCATTGCTGCCTCTCTCCTGGTTGTGGTTGTCATTGTGTGTGGAGCTGTGATTTATACAGTAAAGAGGCCAACATTCAAATACCAACCACTTCCGTCTACTGACTTCTGAGACACAGTTTTATAACTCATTAAACAAAGTGAACACATTCTAACAAATCACATTAATGCAAAATGTACCTTTTATGAATGAGGAATGGCCTAAAATCTTAAAAATCTTCGCAAACCGTCATATATTCAAATTTTATTAGCTTTGTACATCACAACCCTTGAATAATTCCCCTGTGACTAATTTTTGTTTAAATTATTGTTTGTCATACCACAATATTACTGTACTGTAAATTGACTGGGTGTAGTATTGTATTTTCAAACTTGTGTGAAATGTAATGTTGTACTGTCTCTAATTCATGGTAATTCATAAATAAAAGTTATGTAAATAATAGTAGTGTGTCGTACATTTATAAATGTTTTTGTTTTCTGTCACATACTGTGTTATAATAAGGCCACATTTGTTTGTACTAACCACAGATCTAACCATGAACATTTTTCATCAAGAGATATGTACAGTACAGTCTGTAAGCATTTGGGCAGTGGTACAACCTGTGTTCTTTTGGCTCTGTCCTCCATGGATTTGAAACTAAACAATGAGTATGAGGCTAAATTGCAGACTGTCAGACATATTGGGCAATTAATGTAGAAATTCCATCTCCTTTCATATAAAGTCCCTCCATTTTACAGGACCTTTCTTCCAGAACACTGCAAGTACATAGCAGACTGTAACCTGGCCATCCTGTTTTTGCAGCTAACTAGTGGTATGCATCTTGCAGTGTAGCCTCTTTAGATCTGTTCATGAAGTCTTCGGTGGAGAGTAGTCATGGACACCTTCACACCTGACTGAGAGTGTTTCTGATCTGTTGGACAGGTGTTTGGGTTTGCTTCTTGCCTATATTATTTAACTTATTAATCATTCTGTGTTTCTTGTATGATGTTGAGCTTATTTATGTATTTATTTATTTAGTATTCATTCATTATGCATATAGACTCAGTGAGCATTTTATTAGGTACACCAGCTTGTTAATGCAAATATTTAATCAGCCAATCATGTGGCAGCAACTACATGCCTAAAAACATGAAGACTGGTCAAAGGCTAGACTGGCTGAAGCTGACAGTGATGCAAATACCCCCTCATTACAACAGTGGTATGCAGAAGAGCATCTCTGGATATTTCAGAAAGTGATTTACGATTAGATGCCATGCATTTTTAAATATGGTAGGTCTTTATTTCTTGTTAAATATTCTACATGTCTTGGAGCATCTGTTAAGATAGATGTCATATTGCGGTTGCAGTTGCACACCGAGGACCGAGGTTCAATTCCCGGTCCCGCCAAAAGCCAAGTTTGGCCAGCTCACGTGGAGAGGCATAATTGGCTCGCTGCTCCAGAGGGAGGGTCTCGGCAGGGTTAGCTGATCACCGCACAATAAGACTGGAATGCTACATCTCAGAACTCACCCCTCACCTCCACTAGCAATAGCAATATTAAATATCTGGGTATAAATATTTCCACCAAGCTGTCAGAGTTGTTCCTCCTTAATTTCATTCCGTTAATAAATACAATTGAAGATGATTTAAACCGTTGGACAAACTGATCTACCATTCCTCAGTGCCTCTATAAAATGCCACAACTGCTTCAAAAACATTGTCATTTCAACAACTCTGAATGCCTGGTGGAAAATTAACAAAATCTTTCATGCACAATGACCCCATGCAAATACATTCCAATATGGCACAATCATGACTTCTTGATTAACAAAACATCACTCTCCTTCACCTCATGGAAACAAAAAGGTATCACATATCTTCAACACATCTTTCAGGATGGCACCCTCATCACCTTCCAGGATTTGGTCCATAAGTATAATATTGGGAAAGAGCAATACCTCCAGTACTTTCAATGAAACTACTTACAACCACTACTTACAACCACCTCCGCTAATGGAATCCCATCTGGATCTCTCCATTTCCCTCGGGGATACCACACTCACGCCGTCACCCAGTGCAAGGAACCTCGGCGTGGTGATGGACAGCAGACTGTCCCTTTCCGAGAACATTGCGGCGGTGACCCGGTCTTGCAGGTTCTTCCTATACAACATACGGAGAATCCGCCCCTTTCTCACCCCCTACTCGACCCAGCTCCTGGTCCAAGCGATGGTTCTGTCCCGCCTGGACTACTGCAATTCCCTCTTGGCTGGCCTCCCAGCGTCTGCCATCAGACCCCTCCAACTCATCCAGAATGCAGCAGCTCGTCTGGTCTTCAACCTTCCCAAATACTCACACGTCACCCCCCTGCTTACTTCCCTCCACTGGCTGCCTGTCATGGCTCGCATCAAATTCAAAACATTGGTGCTAGCCTTCCAAGCAGTTAAAGGGTCTTCCCCAGCTTATCTGCAAAAAATCATCAGACCCTACACCCCTGCCAGACCTCTTCGTTCAGCCTCCACAGGCCGCTTGGCACCTCCCCCTCTCAGAACCTCCACCTCACGCTCACGACTACTGTCTGTTCTGGCTCCACGGTGGTGGAACGAACTCCCCGTTGAGGTCAGAACTATAGAATCCCTCCCCACCTTCAAGCGCAAGCTGAAGACACACCTCTTCAAACAGCACCTCTCCCCATCCCTCCCTACCTCCCTGTGAACCTTAATTGTTGTCTCTGTGACTTGTGTATCAGTATTTTAGTTGGCTAGGTAAGCAGTGTTTGGATAGTTAACTTTGGTGACTTTTGCTCTGTTTGTTTGTTTGTTTCAAAAAAAAAAAAAAAAAAAAAAAAAAAAAAAAGGCCCTTGTCCTTATCTTTGTTGTACAGGTAGCAGTTGAAATTCTACTTACCTCTAGGGTCTTTCAGCGAACTTATCCCTGGTTATGGGTATGCACTTTGTTGTACGTCGCTCTGGATAAGAGCGTCTGCCAAATGCCAATAATGTAAAAATGTAATGGAAGAAATTAATAAAATAATCAACACCAAAAAAATTCTCTCCAAATTATACAAACTAATATCAACCACAGAACGAACAATATCCCTCCCCATCCAAGCCTGGGAAAAAAGACTTATCACTCTGCTACAATTCAGACTTATGGACTCAAATCTGTAGGAACACCTTCATGGTGACCACCAATACTAACCTGCAACTAATACAAGACAAGGTAATTCACAGAACTCATATCACCCACCAAAAGATGTATAAAATGGGATTTGTGAACTCAGACACTTGCACTCACTGCTCTTTGAATACCCCAGATAATTATTACCACTCGACCTGTCTGCCCACCAACTCATCGTTTCTGGAAACAAGTCACAGACCAAATATCTCTCATTAAGAGCTGTAGCATTCCACTCTGTCCATCCCTCTGTCAACTAGGAGACCTCTCAACAATCAACCCACCAAATCAAAATACCAAACCTATACTCATTGCCCTAGCTATCGCCAAGAAAACCATCCTCTTAAACTGGAAAACAAGACACAAAATAAACATAACACAATGTTTAAATCTTCTCAAAGAACACGTATCCATGGAACCAATCTCACACCAGCACCAAAGCTCACACTTGGCAAACATTTGGGGTCCTTTCATAAAATCATTCAAGTTGCCTGTGGACTAATCCCCCAACCCCACCCTAACCAACGTATACTCACATACTCCAGAAACACTATCCATGTAATACCATATCCCAATCCAGCCCATCGATAATCATGCATATTTTCCTTTTACTGTTCTTTTTTAAATTTTTAAATTTTTTTAAATTTAAGAATGTATTATTCAGTCATGTTCTTTTTATTTGATTTCATTTATTCCCTATCGTTACTTTTCTTATTATCATTTTTTTCCCTCTTCTCTCCCTTTTTCCATACTGTCCATTCAAGGCTCCAATTAACAATCCTGTCCACCCACTTGTCCACCTGTCTGTTTGTCTGTTCATCCCCCTGTCTATCTGCCCGTTGGTCTGCGTGTCCATATGTCCACTCTTTCTACACTTTATTCTTTTTTTTCATGCATTGTTATTTTTTGGGACTATGTCTGTTTTGTTTTACCTTCCCCTCAAATGCTTCATCCTGTTTTCTCTCTCTCTCTCTCTCTCTCTCTCTCTCTCTCTCTCTCTCTCTCTCTCTCTCTCTCTCTCTCTCTCTCTCTCTCTCTCTCTCTCTCTCTCTCTCTCTCTCTCTCTCTCTCTCTCTCTCTCTCTCTCTCTCTCTCTCTCTCTCTCTCTCTCAAAATGACCAATGTATATATATTTGTTTTTGTATAAAAAAAAACACCCCGGATGCCTCGGAATCATGGCCACGATTATGAGAGACGAGACATCTTGAAGAAGGCGTGTTGCTCTTCCTCGGACCGCCAAGGGGCGTGGTGTGGACGGTTTATCTAACCTCCCCCCCGCCAAATAACAAGACTTCCATTTCAATTTAAAAATTAAACTTTTAAATTCAATTCACTTATGATTCTCTTCTGATATAAATATGCATATCATATAATGAAATATTAAGTGTTTATAGACAAGTGTATACAGTTTAAAGCATTTTTAATCATGAAAAACTGGTTTAAGCAGGTGGTTGGCCGATCAGTGTATTTTATTTCCGGATTGTAAGCAGTGACTTGTCAGAGCTGTGGTAGACTAAAGCCTGGCCATATAGCCCAGCTGTTGTAAACACTTTCTCAAGTAATATGCACTATGCAAAGAAAACGGTTTCACATTTGGCACTTTCCTTCCCACAGTGATGTCTGCAAGGCAGCCGTTTCAGCTCCGCCAACCATAGATTATGGTAAATGGTTGGCATTTATATAGCGCCTTTATCCAAAGCGCTGTACAATTGATTGAATTGATTCTCATTCACCCATTCATACACACACTCACACACCGACGGCGATTGGCTGCCATGCAAGGCACCGACCAGCTCGTCGGGAGCATTTGGGGGGTTAGGTGTCTTGCTCAGGGACCCTTCGACACAATATTGTATTTATGTTACTGAGCTAGGTAGTTTGCTAAACCCGTTGCGATTAGTTTACTATCTCGACAGGCTGCTGCCTTCCAGGCTTCACTGAAGGAGTGCACATTTGGCCGGAGGAACGCATTGGGAAATAATAGGAGACGTCCTTATACGGAACCCTACCAGTGTGACAGCAATAGCCTACAGCTATGTTTTCCCTGTACTTGCAGAGAGCCAGAAGGAGGTGTCAAAAGCCTCAAACAAAGTAATTATGTGGCCATGCTTCAAATCTTCTAATAAAGCTGTAAATGTAATGTAAAGCCATAGAAACGAAGCCTACTGCTGCATTTACATCATATTAGAATGAACAAATTAGTGTAAGGTCGGGGATAGGCGGAGAGCCAGTAGCGACTAAGGGTGAACCCTTATAACACGCTAACGTGTTCGCCACGAAATCGCAGAAGATAAGGGAGAACACAAATACAATAGGGACTACTCCCGGAACAGGGGGAGTGTTTCGACCCAGGTTCGCGATCCACTCTGGGTTTTTCTCTCTGCTCGTGTGCTCTGATTGCAGGAACGGAAAGGTGGGCGGAGCTAAGGAGAACTGAGCCAGCGCTGATTGTTGGATTTGACGCACCTGGAAGCTGGGGGTTTAAAAGCACTGCTTCACCATTCTGGAGTTAGTCCACGTTAGCTCATGGCTGCATTGCGAATGCTCCTTCCTCTCTCTGGCATTGTGTTTTGTATTTGGTTGTTGGCTTTGACACTTGTTAAAAAGGCTTGCATTTTGGATTTGGATTGAATACTAAGTCTAGAGTAGAAGGTATTTCATAAATCTTTGGAATTCCTTCACCTCGTTGTTTGTGTCCATTTCATGTTACGACCTAAGGCTCGATTTGGCTGTAACATAAAATGGGCACAAACAACGAGGTGAAGGAATTCCAAATATTTATTAAATACCTTCTTTTACTCTGGACAAAGGCAAAGGCAAATCCAAAATGCAAGCCTCAATCAAAATCAAAGCCAACAACCAAATACAGGCCTTTTTAACAAGTGTCAAAGCCAACAACCAAATACAAAACACAATGCCAGAGAGAGGAAGGAGCATTCGCAATGCAGCCATGAGCTAACGTGGACTAACTCCAGAATGGTGAAGCTGTGCTTTTAAACCCCCAGCTTCCAGCTGCGTCAAATCCAACAATCAGCGCTGGCTCAGTTCTCCTTAGCTCCGCCCACCTTTCCGTTCCTGCAATCAGAGCACACAAGCAGAGAGAAAAACCCAGAGTGGATCGTGAACCTGGGTTGTAACAGGGAGGAACAGAAAAGAACTTGGAGGCAATCTCCAACCAAATAAGAAGTAAAGCCCAAAACGGCTATCAGATAATAAAACGACCCGTAAAAAACAACGAACAACCCAAACAAATAAGTGCTGAAAGGTGAGCACTGAAAACCCCAGACCGGGGAACAAAATAAAAGTACAACCTAGGAAAAAACACTAGGCACGAAAATAAAAACCTTGAGACGCAGCTCGGGAAAAAACACAAACTAAAATAGAATTACCAGGGACAACGTCCCTCACCCACAGGCTCACACAAGCTTGAAAATAAAGAGAAACAACCAAAGAACCTTTAGGAAGGTGTCAGCAGTGTTCACAACACTAGCGCACTGAACACCTTCCTTACCTTTTTCGTTTAACTGAGTACAAAACCCAAACCAGCACAATACCCGACTCATTAAGTCACTGAGTGTACCGTGTGCTTTCCAGCTTGGTGTCAGAGCGAACAGTAACACCAAAGCGTTGGTAGACTGCCAGCGATGGCTTTAAATACCTTCAGGAGGTAAGCTCCCCTGGCACTAATGAAGGCCAGGTGAAAACAATGAGCCCCTGCCCTCTGGTGGCCACAATCGGTCACTATCTCCCACCATGACCATTAGCACCTTCCGACTGGGAACAGTTCACGTCAACCTCTGACATTAAACGCGAGGCAAAAAACAAAACTCAAACCATGATGTTTGAAGGTGTAACTTGAACTCACCTTTATAGGTTTAGTACGCGTAGTGGGCTACACCATGCCCCATATGTGTTTTATGGAATTTACGTATATATGTATATATATATATACATACATATATATACATATATATTGTGGTGCCCCTGCTCCTGCATGTTGCGCCACGTGGGTAGAGAACCCCAGAAGGGCCCGCACAACGCAACCCTGCAACCGTTACGCATTGGGAGAGGTATGCGAAGGGGTCTATTTTCCTAGGGAAGTGATGGGGAGATCAGCACCATGGAGAGAGAACCCTCTACCTGCAGTCCAGGACCCCGGACAGCGCACGTAAGTGAACACTGTGGAAAACTACTGACTCAGCTGCAGCCGTTTTCCCTAATGAGCAGGGGAAGATATTTAAGGCGCGGTCGAGGCTGCAAACGGGGTCGGTCGGCGCCTATGCTGAGGAAGGAAGAGCAGAGGAAAAATCCTCTGCCGTACTGACCTGGAGGATTGAACCTAAAAGGAGGCCCCACCTTTACCAACGGACACGTGAGGATAATTGAGCACCCTTACCTAACCCTATCTCTGTGTGCTTCCCCCAGCCCTGACGCGGCCCCGGAGGGAAGAAGGAAGGAGGCCCTGAAGAATACCCCGGTCTGGGAAGAACCAAATTTAGTTTTGCCTCAACGGCCCTTTTATTTTCTCCCGTTTTACTACCCTTGCCCTGAGGAGGGGGCGCTATCAGCAATACCCCAACGAAAAAAAAAAGAAAACAATAAATAAAAAGACTAATTCTTACTGGATTACTGACTCCTGTGTCTTGGATTTCAGCTGGGCCCACCCACGGCCTCAGGATCTACCCCAAGGCACCACAATATATATATATATATATATATATATATATATATATTAATAGAGTAATAATACAATAACACGGGGAGACGAAAACGCGGACTGGATGCACATAAACACACATGTAATACACATGGCTCCGGATTAGGGAGTAGACATTTGCATAGAGTGAAGACGTAGTGATAGTAAGAGACAGGTGCAAACACTTTGCTGAAACTAAGCAAGTAATCAGGGATAGCATAGGAAGGCGGAGTTATAGAACAGCGTGGAAAACTATGAGATTACATTAGTCAGTTAGTTACGTGATTAAATCTAAACTACCCAATTAAAGTGACTGTTAGTTTGTTAGTTAGACAAACAGCAAGTGTATTAATCAGATTAGTACTGTAGAATATCTAAATGACATTACATTTCCAGGCATTTAGCAGACGTTCTTATCCAGAGCGACGTACAATGAAGTGCAGGTCAAACACAGGAACAAGTCTGAAGGGGACCCGAGAGAACAGTAAGGTTCCAAGTCCATACATCAACTTACAAGCTCGCATACTACGGTTGGCAGCTAGAATACCCCAAGTACAGCAATACGATAGCGAATACAAAACACAACAATATCTATATACAGTGGGAGCAATAATTATTTGATCCCTTGCTGATTTTGTAGGTTTTCCCACTTACAAAGAATGGAACTGTGTAGAATTTTAATCATAGGTAAATTTTAACATTGAGAGACAGAATATCACAAAATAATCCACAATAACAACATCATATACATTTTATAAATTTAATATCATATTTTCACATGAAATAAGTATTTGATCCATAGAACAATAGGACTTAATACTTGGTGGGGAAACCTTTGTTGGCAAGCACAGAGGTCAGACGTTTGTTGTAGTTTTTCACCAGGTTTGCACAGATATTAGAAGAGATTTTGGTTCTCTCCTCTTTGCAGATCCTCTCCAAATCCTTAAGGTTCCGAGGCTGTCTCTTGGCAACTCGAAGCTTCAGCTCCCTCCACAGATTTTCGATGGGATTTAGGTCTGGAGACTGGCTAGGCCACTCCAGCACCTTAATATGCTTCTTTTTCAGCCACTTCTTTGTTGCCTTGGGCGTATGTTTTGGGTCATTGTCATGTTGGAAGACCCATCCACGACCCATTTTCAGTGCTCTCACTGAGGGAAGGAGGTTGTCGCCCAAAATTTCCTGGTACATGGCCCCATTCATCCTCCCCTCGATACGGTGAAGTCGTCCTGTCCCCTTAGCTGAGAAACACCCCCAAAGCATAAGGTTTCCACCTCCATGCTTCACAGTGGGGATGGTGTTCTTGGGGTTGTACTCAGCATTTCTCTTCCTCCAAACACGGCGAGTCGAGTTGATGCCAAATAGCTCTATTTTGGTCTTATCTGACCACATCACCTTCTCCCAAGCCTCCTCTGGATCATCCAGGTGTTCTTTGGCAAACTTCAGATGGGCTTCTACATGTGCCTTCTTCAGCAGAGGAACACGCTAACCCAATGATGGAATTTAGCGAGTGCTGAAGGAGTTTGCATGCTTGTCCTTCTGGTGTTGCTGGAAGAATATTACTAGGGTTAAATAGTAATGACCGCTATGCGGAGAGTCTAGATCAGCTAATGAATAAACCACGTTACAAAGACAGTCGTACCACTCTGCCTTCTGCTCTTTACTGGTCTGGGCTGACCAAGAATCTCCACAGTAGGGTCAATACATTTACGTTCGTTATCTGACTCCATTTACGATATAATTTAGAAATTTGGGTTTGAAACATACGCGAACCTCGGGAGTGATTACACTCGACTCTTACCTGCGCCACCATTACTCAATATATGCTCCCGGGATTAGCATTATTGCTGAAATCTCAGTTCGGCGGAGAACTCAGAGGCTGAGTGTAACCTAGGTGAAAATAGGTTAAATAAATACATACTTGAACTAATAATAATAAAATACATCTGAACAAATTTCATTATATTGACTGCAAAGTTAATTCCGTCAGATAAATAGGATTAAAATTAATATTTCATTTTTATTAGTTCAACCTGTAGACCATGTTAAAATAGATATCCTGTCACTTTAACAAAGTGCAATTGTCCCAGCCAATCAGAATGGCTGTAATGTTCGAATTCAAAAACTGACGAGATCTTTGGTAACAAAGAAAGACGCCATTGAAGTCGAACCAGTGAGCAACAAAAAGTTAAGACCTGAAACGAAACTGATTGTAAACCTTTATTTTCCATTTTTGGAAGTGTTTCATGTTACCGTTCCGTCTATAGAGGTAGACCGTGTTTTATTTGAACTACGATATTGTTTGTTTGACTGAAAAATCGTTGAGTAGCCTAGAATTGCTGAAGCCGCGTTGCGCTCAACGAGAGAAGATGGCGAGCCTTTCCCAGTAGGAGAAGAACCACGGACAATCGTTGGCATCTCCCAGCTTCATCTGCATTCCGGAGAAGGACACACACACTGTTCAAATAAAAGTTGTGGTAGGACTGCTAGATGCCATCATCATTATCTCGACTACGAACAAATTTATTTTTCTTTTGAGATATACCGCGGTAAGGGTGGACTCATTCACTCAATACACGGATGGACTGCACAACGCGGTCAGCTGTTAGCATAGGTTGATTGCACCGACTACAGTGTAACTTGAACTTTAAATTTAAGCTCGAATGCATTTACTACGGCTGAATGTTATTCTTGAATTGCTGAACTGTGAATACTATCTGTGACTGTTATCTTCACGATTGTTATTTTTCTTTCATTGCTATGCTTGCTGGTAATGCAAATGCATTTGATTATGTGCTGGAACTAAACTGAAGCTCACTGGTTTCATTAGCAGATAACTAGCAAAAGCAATACTTGACCCTTGATTTGAAAATAGGCCTGTTGAGAAAATTACAATAACTTGATGTTATTGTATTATATTGAAATTATATTTTGATTTAAGTGAGAATTTGATTGAATTAAGATTTAAAACAAGATCTTTAGATATTAAGATAAGATATTAAGATAACTAATCTTAAACTAAGGGATTATTGAACTTAAACCAAATACATATTTTAGAGAAACCTTAAATGTGACTTCAATTAAATATTTTCTCGAACCCAAATATACTTATAAATAAATAAACTAATGCTAAGAGAATCATCTCATTCTATTCCTTAAATAGAATACATAATTTACACTGGATAAATAATTTACACTGGATCCATTTCCATTTGGATGCAAATATTTTGAATATTTCTCAAATGTTGTATATGTAATGTTTAATGGTACCAATTTCTGACTTTCTACTTATAAATCTTTCTAAACTTCTGTATAAACAAGCTGGCATTTAAACTCTGTGGTGTTATTTTGCTGTTATTACTGTTTTAACTATTACTGCTCCCTACGAACCTAGAGACTGGTCCTAACTTACTCTAGCTTAATTACCGCTCGTAATGAGTGCTACATGAGGGTCTAGCCAACACAATACATGCAAAATACTGCCATGATAGTTGCGAGCCCAGGTCGGCGTGTATTTAGAGGGCTCCTTAGAGTTAACTTGATAGGAACCGGCATATAAACGCCCATGGGTCCCTTCGCGTCGAATTACAAGAGCCATACACCACCAATCGTTTTATGGGCCGAACTTGACTGCCTTTCCCAGCTTGGAAACACCAAGCCGCTGATCAGTCGGTCTTTGATCAATATCGTCATGGAGAGCACGCATGTTACAAACAAAATAGTTTATTCGCAGACAGGTAGGTTATTAGCTTTAGAATATCACAGTCAATTACAAAATACACAAATTAAGAATAGAGAGAGTAAATAATCATACCTAGCCTGCTTTGGCTACACATAAACACAGAGTATAGAATATGCCGTGTGGGAAGTCGAATGCGATCTTCCGCTGCTACTGTCGTGAGCCACGGACCCCTTGCCGAGCTCAGACCTCACGTTCCCACGAGCAGTACCTCACCATGAGGTGTCTCGGGGACGAACTCAAGTACTCCGAACGTCCTGGAGCCCTGGTAAGTTCTACTGAACTTCCAGCCCAGTCTCGAAGTGAAGGGTGTGATGCAAATCTGGTAATCGATGTCCTGTATTCAATGTATTCCTCTAAAGACTCTTTATCACCTATGATTATAGTAAGATATACTTTATTATAATCAATCAAAAGAATAGAGTTATTCAGATTACAGTGTACATATCATCTTTTGCAGTTTGCTAATCACATGCAAGTTACATATACCCCTCTTAGCTCTTTCTAAATTACCTTTCCACCACAATGTTTAAAAATCAAGGTACACCCTTCCTATATCCATCCTCTTTGGCCTTAGCCTTATCCTATAGCTCCCCCTTCTTGACGTTTAAAAAGAAACTATTCCTATAATAGTATATTTATCTAAATATGATAATTTCTCTACATTTTTCTACTTTATATAGTACCCTAATAAGAAATAAAAGATATATAAAAGTAAACTTATAATATGTTACTTTTCCTACTTCTACAAGTAATATAGATTATAATTACCACTCCAGCTTGGTTATAATTGTTCTGCGTGGCTCTTTCTTCACCAGCTCGTAGATATCTTCTGAAGCCAAATTCTGGGATCCTGCTCTAAGGTCTAAAAACTTATCCCTTATATATCTTTTTTGCATACAAAAGTGTACCTTTTTTGATAAGAAATGCCCCCATTATGTCAAGCGGGAAGACATTTATCTTTTATATAACCTGTTTTTTAATGATCATATTAATTTTTTCTGTTTTTCCAATTGTCATTTTCTCATACCTCAAAAGAACTGTCCCCAATATTTTATTTCATGGGCCCCTCTGGTTTGGGAATTTCCACCATCTTAATATATGAGTGGAAAAACACTAGCCCTTATGTTGTTTTTAATGAACCTATTCATCACTGGTGTCTGTGTCAGTTTCATAATCTCTCCTTGACTTCCTCCAAACTTTGATCTCATGTAAGCCAGACGTTAAAGCCTGCCACCATCCCAACACCCTCTTCAGGTGCCCCTTTTTGTGGCGCCTTAAGGGGTCTACAAAGGTCATCCAGCTAATAGCTGAGTGTAATTCATCATTTAACTCCTCTATAGTCAGTCCTTTAAATCTATTCGATAAATTATTTGTGTTATCCTCAGGGAGGCCCGTGAAGCCTCCTAATTTTCTTTCGGTATTGACGTTCATGCCATTTTCCTTATCTCTTTTACATTTTTCAATCTCCTCCTGCTCTTTGATTTCCCAATTATTTTCATTGTCTTTCTCATCCTGTTTTTTTAACCAGGCCTCGTGCTCCTCCCCTGTAGGAGCCAGCCCACACGTGTCAACCAAGTATGTTATCACATCTATCGTCTCCTTGAATTCAAAACTCCCTGGGTCCCCAATTTTCCGTTCTGCGTGTTCAGCCCCTTCCATGGTCATGCTAGAACACATTCTACGCATGGCCTCAGTCAGGCCTTTAGCCTTGCTCTCTAAAACCCTGAATCTAAGTCCTCTGACTTCAGACTCCTCAGTATCCATATACGGTTGTACATTTATCTTATACCATATACTTTTCCTCTTACGGGAGCTTTTACTCCTACCCCATTGGCGTGTGCGAGGGGTTAACAATGCATTCCTGCTTAACCCATCTTCTGTCAATCTCTCATCAGGAGGGCCTAGGGCCGGGTCCTCGACACTACACATGCATACATGCATACACAAGACATGTTGATGAGATGCTCATGGCATCTCATATCATTGTTATGCCGATGACACCCAACTTGTCCTCTCCTTCCCCCCATCGGACACAGAGGTCTCTACCCGTATCTCCGCCTGCCTGAGAGACATCCAGAGCTGGATGGGTAACCACAATCTAAAGCTCAACCCAGGTAAGACAAAACAAATCTTCTTCCCTGCATGCTTACCAAGAGAGGACATGCAGGTTTTCCCTTGAGTTACTGAAACTATGGTTTATTAAACTCCATTTGGTACGAAATGCATCTCATCCGATTCCTTGATTTTACCGGATCACATCCATACCAAACAGATTACCCTTATGTTTAATTATGTTGCAGTTATCATGAAACTTCCCTCCTGATTATCCATTTTACATGCACTCCCTGTTACCATTACATCAGACTTAATGCAATAATATAATGATCACATGGACAATGTTTTCAAGGTTTTACCGGGTCTATTAAATATCTTAATAGCAGTTTTGAATATTTAATCTAGGAGAGCAGTCACTGGTGTAATGACAGCAGTGCCAAAATGAGGGCACTGTGGGAGTGTCCAGAGTCTTTCCCATAGGAGGTGCCCTGGTGCTGGGTCACGGTTCCCATGACTTACTGACCCCTCAAACCACTTCATACAGCCACCTTATCTCCTTCGGCGCCGATGGCCTGAACCTCCCCAAAGGTAGTCTAAACAGTTTGACACATAACAGAAGCCCCAGCTCTCAGACTCCTCACACAAGGCAGCCCTTCCTTTGTCTATGGATACCCAGGGTCGTCGGGCTGACTGGGTTGAGGTGTGCTCTGTAAGGAGCGGGGGAAAAGGTTGCAAGATATTATATCTATGAATGTAGTTGGGGGTTTTCATGATAACTGCATTATGCTGTAAATATGTATTTGTACCTCTCATGGTAATATACCTTTTGGAAAGGAGACCCCAGATTGGTTTCTTCTCCTTATCTCCAAAATCTAGGCCTTAGTTTTTGACCCTAAAAATGGGTCACCAATCTGTAATTTACAGCCAAACTCTCACCAGTGAGACCTTGGTCAGGGAGCTAAAACAAATGGCTTCTACAGAGACAGCTTTTGCCCAGTTTCCCCTCAGGTCCTGGATGGTTATGATATCAAAGGTAGACTGTTCGAAAAACTAGACCATTACACCAGTCGCACTGAACCAATCAGAATAACACCAAACATTACTATATTCTATCCTGGGATTATCATGAACCATCTTGATGCCATTGTCGAGGACCCGGCCCTAGGCCCCCCTGATGAGAGATTGATGGGGGATGGGGTTAGAAAGGAATGCATTGTTAACCCCTCGCACACGCCATCGAGGTGGTAGTAAGAACGCCCGTAAGAAGAAAAATATGTGGTTCACAGATAATGAGCAGCCATACTTGTCAGTAAAGGAGTCTGAAGTCGGGGGACTTTTAAGGAGCAAGGTTAAAGTTCTGACTGAGAATACCCCAACCCTACAGGGGAGGGGCACAATGCCTGGCTAAAGAAAAAAAAAAAAAGGAAAATGGAAAGCATGTCAATTCCGAAAGAATATTAAGAGGCTTTAAGGGCCTTCCTGATTATAGCACAAATAATTTATCGGATAGATTCAAAGGACTGACTATAGAAGAAGTTGGGGGATGATTTACACTCAGCTATTGGCCGGATGTCCTTTGTAGATCCCTTAAGGCGCCACAAAAAGGGGCGCCTGAAGAGGGTGTTGAGATGGTGGAGGGCACTAACTTCTGGCTTGTATGAAGTCAAAAGTTTGGAGAGAGTCCAAGGAGAGATTATGACAGGGAGACAAATACCAGTGATGAATAGGTTCATTAAAAATTACATAAGAGCTAGTGTTTTTCCACTCGTATATTAAGATGGTGGAAATTCCCAAACCGGAGGGGCACATGAGATAAAGTATTGGGGAAATTTCAGTAGGAGAAAATGACAGTTGGAAAAACAGAAATAATGAATATGGTCATTAAAAAACAAGTTACATAAGAGATAAATGTCTTCCCGCTTGAAATATTGGGGACATCTCTTATCAAAAAGGTAAACTTTTGTATGCAAAAAAGATATATAAGGAATAAGCTTTTAGACCTTAGGATGGGATCTTAGAATTTTGCTTCAGAAGATATCTACGAGCTGTTGAAGAGAGAGCAACACAAGACAGCTGTAGTCAAGCTGGAGTGGCACGCCACTCCAGGATATGGATATGGAGAGAGGAGTGACGTACGCGGTGCGGACTCAGCCCAAGAGTTGTGGCAGCAGGACTGATGTCGAAGAGGTGTTCACGCGCGTCCCTCATCCTACAGAAAAGCTGGCGAAAGAGTTAAAGGGCTTTTACGACATGCTTGGAGCCGTGAACTGCACCTGGAGGCCAACAGACGGGACGCAGGGTTCCTCCACGCTACAGAACACCTTCCTGCTGGACCCACGCAAGAACCTGAAGCCTCCCCCCCTAACCTCAGTGTCAGTGAGGAGAGGCATATGCTGCGGCTGCACTGCAAAACCCCCGACGTGTTCGAAGACAAACCAGTGCACATCCCATACAACTGGCAGGAGAAGTACGAAGTGCAAAGTCACGTCTTTCGAAAGTCTGGGTCCTGATCCTGCCCCAGATTCCCAAACCAACTGTTCAAAGAGCTCATCAACAGCAAGGAGGAGGGATCGTACCCATTGTATTAATGGAAGTTCAGTAGCTTTTATCTCCGTGAAGGGGGAGCCATAAGATAAGGTAAAGGCCAAAGAGGATGATGGATATTTGAGGGGTGTACCTTGATTTTTAAACATCATAGGTGGAAAGGTAACTTAGAAAGAGCTAAAGGGGTATATGTAACTTGCATGTGATTAGCAAACTGCAAAAGATGATATGTACACTGTGATCTGTATAACTCTATTCTTTTGATTGATTATAATAAAGTATATCTTACTATAATCATAGGTGATAAAGATTCTTTAGAGGAATACATTGAATACAGGACATCGAATACCAGATTTGCATCACACCCTTCACTTCGAGACTGGACTGGAAGTTCAGTAGAACTTACCAGGGCTCCAGGACGTTCGGAGTACTTGAGTTCGTCCCCGAGACACCTCATGGTGAGGTACTGCTCGTGGGAACGTGAGGTCTGAGCTCGGCAAGGGGTCCGTGGCTCACGCCACCATCTCCAGTATTCCTGTGCTCTAACCTGTAAGGAATGTGAGAGAAGGAGGGCTCCTCCAGGAATCCTTCTCTAGCTCTCCCCCATGTGTGCCAAAAGGTGGGGGCTAACAATGCATGCTCCGGGAGGGGGAAGTCAGCAAGCTGACCAGCGCATGACACCAAATGTTACTTATGACCGGCTTACAGAACCTTGCGCGAGCAGCAGGATTTTAATCCTTCACGGTGTAGTGTGTTACTGATGGTTCTCTTCGTGACTGTGGTCCCAACTGGCTTCAGGTCATTAACAAGCTCCACCTGTGTAGTACTGGGCTGATCCCTGACCTTTCTCATGATCATTGATATCCCACGAGGCGAGATCTTGCGTGGAGCCCTAGACTGGAGGGAGATTGGCGGTGACTTTGTGTTTCTTCCATTTTCTAATAACTGATCCAACAGTTGTTAACTTCTCACCAAGCTGCTTGCTTATTTTCTTGTAGCCCATCCCAGCCTCGTGCAGGTCTACACTTTTGTCCCTGATGTCCCTATACAGCTCCTTTGTCTTGCCCATGGTGGAAACGTTGGAATCTGATTGATTGTGTGGACAGGTGTCTTTTATACTGCTACATAACGATGTAACGAGTTGACACGGGTGTTTTGGGTAATGAGTTGAGATTAGGAGTGCTTCTTAATGGAAAACTAACTGGTCTGTGGGAGCCAGAATTATTGCTGATTGGTAGGGGATCAAATACTTATTTCATGCAAAAATACGATAATAAATTCATAGGATGTTATTGTGGATTATTTTGTGATATTCTGTCAAACCTATAAAAGGTTTGACAGCTCGTTCAATGGATTTGGATAGAAAAGGAAGGAGAGATACCGGATGGTAGTTCTAAATCAACAGTTGGTTTGTCAATAGTAGGAATACTAAAAATACAAATAAATATGGAACCCCAGGGAAAAGTTGGGTATAACACAGTTTAAAACACAAACGGCTGGAGCTCCACGTAGGCAGTTACTGGCGTATTAATATACCTGGAGCCCCGGGATCCACGTTCCTTAGCTCTTTAAGGAGACTGTGAGACGGGTTTGGACCCAAAATGCACGACTCAGAAACGGTGTAGTAAAGTCCGTTCAGGGCTTTATTTGGGGAATATCCAGGGAGCGTAGTCAAAAACAAGCAATGTTCATACACGTAAATATCCAGCCAGAAAACCAAAGCGCAGTACCGAGGGAGAAGGCAGTCTCATAGTCGGTACACCATGTGGGAAGTCCAGTAGCCAGGAAAGCTGTCAGCGGGGCAGAAGTACAGGCGTAGGCAGGCTCGGGGTCAATGACGGTGCAAGAGTCAAGACCGAAATCTGCTCCTCGGGGCAAAAGCACAAAAACAGCAGGCAAAGTCGTGGTACAGGCAGGCGATGGTCAACGAAACAGAAGTCAATAAACAATGGTCAATAAACAGGCTTGGATCGTAACAGGTAGACAATGGCTTGGTATAATCGCTCAAGAGAATGCACTGACGAACAGGAGGCAAACAATTTCCCGCAGACATGACATGAAACTGAGCTTATATGCAGGTGTAGACAGGTGAAGACAATTCGCTTGAGAGCAGCAAGAGAATGGAAATCAGGTGTGGAGGATTGACAAGTTAACGAGGTAATTAGTAATCGTTAGTAATAAACCTATCCTGCCCTAGCCTTAGTAAATTAGTAAATGACATGCACAAGAAACGTAAGGTAACATGAACACATGGTTAGTATGTTCGTATTACCCAATCCTGATCTAGCATTAGTAGATTTAGTAAATAGACAAGGGAAATTGAAACAATTAGGGTGTGAGTGACAGAAAGGGAGAGAGAGAAAGCAGGAATGCAAGGTTTGCAGAAAGACATGAAAAAGTGTATGCTAAATCAATGAACAGTACAACATAACATGGAACATAAATTGTGACCTAACAAGTTTGCAAAACAATGACAATAAACTATATAACATGACATGGCAAGACTAACAATTCAATCGTAGCAATAACTAAACATGAAACTTAACATGACATGAAACCTAAAAACGTGGTGATACTAGACTAACATAATACGTGACATGACAATAACAGAACCAAGACAATAGCTAAACATAAAACATGACATGACAAACATGAAACGTGACAGACTGAGAGATAAACGCGAAATACAAATGTCGGCAAAACAGCTATGTTCTACAATGGCAGAAAATATTTGTTAGTGCACATGCAGCGTGGCGTTCCTGTAAACGCAATGTTTTAACCATGTCATTACCTCGGAAGCTAAATGCTTTCCTACTCATACCATCAACAAGATATAAAGATTAAAAGAAATACTTCAATATGCTATGCACGTGCATGGTCTCAAGCTCCACCACTTCGTCTATGGTGACCTTGAAGCCAGACAGGAACCTGAATTCTGCGCGTGTCATCGGTCTGAATAGGAACACATGATAGATCCTCCAGCTATCATTGCTATTATTGTATTTGTACTTTTAAAGTAATAGCTGAGGTGTAGGCCCAAGTGCAGAGGAACCAAGCCAGCTCCACCACCCTGCTTTTTGTATTGTATCTGCGTAATTTCTCATGCAAAATAGGTTTGCTGGGTGTGTTTGACTACCAGTCACAACACTTTTAGAAATATTCACATGGTCATCACATACAATTGGTAGAAGGGAACAAAATGTTGAGAATGAGGAAAGGAAAAAGAAAAATATTCCGTATGACAGTATGAGTTTAGACAAACAACATTTCATTCAGCTGAAAGACATAGGCCAAAGGCATTCTAATATCAGAAAGCAATTTCTCGCCTGAAAATAAAAATATTTCCAAACACAGCCGTTTTGTCAGCATCATGTTTTTATTGATTAAAATAAAGGTTTACAAGGCGTCTTATTGACCATGTACTGGTCCATCTGGATGTTGGCGTAGCGTTATCTGAGGAACAACTGTGAATTTTTGCAGCTACCCATAAGGTCATGATTTTAGAATAGATCTCAAGGTACTTAATAATTTTTAAGGTTTGCAGCTACCTTGAAATCACTTTGAGGGGTTCTTCTTGAAAATATTTTATTTAGAATGGATATTGTTTTGGAAGGGTTTGTATTCCTATTATTGTGCAATCATTGGATAAAACAATTCATTAAAGATGTGTCCCCCATATCCGCACATCAACCTTGAATCCATCCTGGATCCACCCTTCCAGTGGGATCCTGATTTCACTATATACTGTACATGCCTTCAGAGCACAAGTTGACAAAACATGAGTCATAAATTCACTGTCATCTCCATGCACCTGCCTTTGATGTTCTATATTAAAACATCTCGAACGACACCAACACCAACAAGGCAATAGAAAGTTAAACTGTATACACATATGACATGAAGTGGTTCCTTGCTAGCTCAATATATTGAACAAAAGACCACCAAAGAAGGTATAATTTAATCTATTAATAAGTGAGAGGCTGCAATCAGTGCCACAAGGATTCTTTGACTGAACTGTGATGGTGTGACAGGAGAGATGTGGTTTCCAGTTTCCAAAAACAAAAGTGCATGTGCTCTATGGGATTATTGTCACTCTGTAAGAAATAGCAGAGAATATACATTATTATTATTATTATCATTATTATTATTATTATTATATATTTTTATTATTATCTCAGATTTCTTTGCCGATGATTCTGGTTTCTATAATGAGATTTGACCCGAAACATAAGAGTAGGCATTAAGTCTTAACAAAATAGGAGGGTTGTGATGGCTTTCACTCTTGCAGATCAACAACTGTCATTGTTTTATACTTCACATCATTTGTTCATGCAGTCATTCCTGTAGTACTTCAGTACTATAGAACCCTCTGCTGTTTCCAACATGCTCACATGTAAAAATGAACAATGCATTATACAAATACGTACAATCCCCCCCCCCCCAGGGCCATTAACAACTTTAATGACACATTAAACTGACCTGATTGACATTCTGGGTATTCCACAATCACTGCTTACGTGCAGTTTGCTCATGTGCAAATCAAATGCATTTGAGAAAATGAAAGATTTAAATAACTTGGCAGCTTTCAAAGGAATTGATTTCCTCATTCCTGTGGTCATCTGTATTGTTCAACTTACCATGACTAACCAAATTTGTTTATGTTTCTGACAGTATATAAATGATGGTGTCCGTGGGTTGGCTGTATTGATTCAGCAAGTCTGATTCAGAGCACCATGGCTTCCTATACACTGCTGCTGCTCCTGGCCTCATGTTGTGGGGCTCTGGCCTCCCACGACTATGCCGGAGTCATGACCTTTGTAGGGGTCCTCGCACGGGCCGCCAAATAAACGTAGAGATTTTACTCTCCACGAAACCGGGGCGCCAGTTAATGTTATGTAGCAGTATAACTGCGAAAAGTAATCAGTCTCATAAAATTACTGTTATCAGAAATATCTAACCACAAATTTAGTATTTTAATTAATAATTAAAATAACCAATATTGATGATTTAACATACCGATAACCTGAAGGTTGCAAGTTCTTCGAAAGACTGCTTTAACTCGGCTCTCATGTCTATGCGATGCCAAAACGGACACCGGGGTTTAATCAAATATATTTATTAAACAAACATACAAACACATAACAGATAAACTAACGGAAATTTAGTTGGGTAAATTAGTAGGTTAAGTTAGGGCGTGTATGTGTGTGGGCGCGCGTGTCGCTTGAACAAAGGAAAGGTGGGAGTAGCTGGCTTGAGTAAGCTAGAGTTCTGGGTGTGGTAATGAGTTAGAGTTAGCTGTGAGAAGGGACTACTTGCGTAGTTTTACTCTATATATGCCCAAAGACGGCGAATCAATTCACGTACATATATATGTAGCTAACCAAACACATTACAATGGTAGGATGGTAAATATTGAAACACAGATTCACAAAAACAGTTCAGACTAAACTAAACACTGGCTATGCCTGAATGTTTGTTCTCTTACTGAGTCCATACGCATTGGATCCAAAAGACGTGCTGTCCTTATAGAAGCCGCGATGGTGCTGTGAATGCGTCCGGGAGAGATGCGCAGGCTGGGGTGTTCCCGTCTTAGCAGCGCGTTGTCGTCTGATCCGCTAGTCCTTTTCCAGGTGTAAAAGTTTGTTGCCGTTTCTTTGGTGAGCTTTGCAGGGGTAAACTGATGTAGCGTTCCGCGTTCACCAGTTTCCACTCGCTATAGGCCACGAAGTTACCGCGAGGTAACTGGGTGTGTCCGTAGGCCTGGTAGTGTGCTGTGCAGCATTCGGCCTCTGTCCGAGTCTCGGAGCAGATGAGCTGAAGCGAATGGCCAAAAAGGGTGCGTCGAAGAGAAGAAGCAGAAGAGACAGAAGAGAAGAGGCAGAAGAGAGATCCCAAGAACGTGTCTTGCTCTTATACGGGACCGTTTATTGCTCCCGCCATTACGGGATTGGCTGAACCAAGTTAGACGTCATTCGTGGTGGACGTCGCGGAATTTTCCTGTAGGAATGTGGAAGTAGTCCCTACACCTTCATTCTGAAAGGAAAGAATGACGATGGATCGTTCAGGGTGAGGCAGGCCATTCAGTGTTTTATCTGATTTAGCATAAATAACAGCACTTCTCATAAAATATCTATTTCAAATGTCTGACCTGTCACACTGAAATTACAATGTACTATAAGGCAATGTTCTGAATAGCTACTTTGCTTCGTAACATATATAGTGTAAATTTATATTTGTAATTAAAGGAGAATAGAAATGATGTTTGTTTCCTTGCAGCAATTAATTTCTGTTCAATGCCTCCATTGTCCCAGATGGGATATTTGCTTCATTGACGATATCCCATTCTAAATGTATACATAAATGAGGTTTAAAACAAGTATTTAACATCATGAATAGGTACACGCCAAATGTTTTTTTAAAATTAAATACCAGAGAAGTGAATTATTCAATAAATGTATTACTGGAAAATGAAATTCATGTGTACTGTTTGCAAGAAGCCACTAGTGCAGTTCACTCATGTTTTTTATTGAACAACAATCATTTTGTTGCAATTGCAGGTGGACTTCCGCTACAAAGAGACTTACCATACCTGCTATACAACTAACTCCTGGTTCTGTCGCAGTGGAAACTGTGGGACCATAGATCGATTTGAAATCGGTCAAGTGGATAGCAATTCCAATGGAGCTAATACTCAAGGGAACACCTGGTGTCAGTCGGAAGCGTTAATGACGAGAAATATTCCAAGCAACACACCTTTTGAAATGTAAGTATTTCAGGATCAGAAGGTGGAGAAAGTAATTCAATTATCTGTGCAATGTTTTAAGTGTGTGATCTGTTACTATTGTAGGAAAACAGGCTGTTGCTGGATACCTTCAGATAGCCTTGGATCATGGCGGGCAGCCCGTCGGGGCCGTCATGGCCTCGTCTCACTCAGAGGCCGGGGCCCCTCCTCCCAATAAGTCTGGAACAATGGGCAGTCTCTTCCCATTAGTACAGGTACAGGTAAATTTGGTACAACCCCCGCTCTTACCGCGTGCGTCCCCCGTGGTGTGAGTAGGTTGACCCACACCAATGGGGTATTCTCTGGTGTCCCCATGGATACACGCCACGGCCACCTCTTCACCCCTCTTTTCTCCCGCAAACTCTGGTCTTAACAGGGTGATGGCGCTGCCCGAATCAAGCACTGCTACAGTGTCCTGTCCCCCTACTCGTATCGGGAACTTGGGGGCCTCCGTACTCTGGTGCGCCCAGCAGGTGGTCAGGTACAGGCAGGGGTGCGCTGGGCTGCTCGAACCCCTGGCGGTGGGCAGGGACACCTCCCTCCCGGGGCAGTTCCTGGCTAGATGCCCCTCCTCTCCACAGTTATAGCATCTCCACTCAGGCCGTGGTCTCCCTGCGTCAGGTCTGCCCCTCCGATTTGGGTCAGGGCGAGCTGGTGGGTGCTCCGCATGTGCTGGGCACCTAACTGGGTGGCTCGGGGTTTCGGTGCGTTCTGGTTGGAGCATCTTCTGAGTGACCTGATGGTTTTCGAGGAGGCCCACTAGTAGTTCTACGGAGGCGGGTCCCACCTGGGCTACATACCGTTTGGCTTCCTTGGGTAGAGCGCGGGTGCATCTGTCCAACACCACCCTCTCCAGCAGGGGTGGCCCCTCTCCCTCGGCCAGCCAGCTCTTGGTCAGGCGGGTCAGGGCGGCGATTTGGGACCGGGCAGGCTGGGAGGCGCCATTGGACCATTCGTGGTATCGCTGGGCTTGTGCGGGTAGGCTGAACCTATATCGGGCTAGGATGGCTCTCCTCTTGAGGTAGTCGGTGGCGTCAGCCATGTCCATATCTCGATAGGCCTGTTGGGCCTTCCCCGTCAAGATCGGTACACCACTGGGGTGGAACAGCCCGTGCGCTAGGTTCACTCAAGTCAACCTCCTGTCTAAAAGCTCAATAGGATCTGGCAGCTTGTCAAGCCTGGTCTGGAACACCCCCAGTGACCACTTCTTGGCGCCCCAGGTATGACCAGACAGATCACATCTTTCTCTCTATACTCACTGCTCTGCTCAGCCTGGCCTCAGTCCAACACCACTCCTCCTGCAGCTGTAGGGAGAGCCAGGGAGTCCCTCCCACTCTCTGTCACGCAGTTCCAGAGAAAACTAAACTTACTCCTTGTTTGTTGGTGTGAGCAGAAGCCAGTATCTAGGTGGGTCTGCTCAGAAGCAGAAAATATCTCCTGCTCTTTCTTACACAGATTCAGAGAAACTACACTACATTCTGCTCTAAATCTAATCTCTGTTAATCAGGAAATCAGAATATTTTCCAGTGTCATATTTAAGAGTGGCACCTTGGAGAGAGGCCGGGAGGAGAAACAGCACCAAGGCCAGCACCCCCCGGGGCGAGACACGTGCGGAATGCGAACGCACGCTAATAACATTCTCTAATTGAACAGGCACAGCTGAGCCGAGTTCGGGGAAGGGAGCAGCGCCCTTCCAAAAGGAGAACCACAGAGCGGGGCTCATGACGGAGGAGGAGATACCCGGAACCAGAGTGCACGAACGCTCTAAACAAACAAACCAACAAGCTAAACCCCCTCCAAAGGACGTGGAACAAGTTTGGAAAGGACTACGAGAGAGCCGATGCTCACGAAAGAAACTCTGCGGACGAAACCTCAATGTCCAGGATTCACGTGAGCAAATCATTATCCCCATAACCCAGCTAATCTCTCTCTCTCTCTCTAAATCTAGACGGGATCACCCCAGACGGGCGATTAGGCAGGGAAGGAGGTCGTCAGAGACCGGGGCGCCGCCAGGATTGAACGGCCCTGTTGTGATATGTGATGACTTATATGGTTATGCATTGATTTATGTTGACCACTAGGTGTCCTCATTTGACCCTCTACAAAAGCCACACCCCAAACATTTGTAGCCAGATCTAGTATGTTGAGAGACATGTATGCTGTTTGCTGCCACTTGCCACAACCAGTCTTGAATAAATGAATTGCAAGTTTCTTCATTGATAGAAAGAAACATTACATGGTACCAGGAGTGGACACGAGTCATCAGAATGGAAAGTGTGAAGCCACCAGAGGCTGTGAATTGGGCTGGAAGTCTGATACACGGAGGATTGCATTGCTTCTGACCGTCGCGGGACAACAAGCTGTGGAAGTATACAACACGTTTGTGTTCGCCAATGCGGAAGACAAAGACAAGTTTGACAAGGTCATCCAAAAGTTTGATGAACACTGTTCACCAAAGAAAAATGAGACCTTTGAACGGTATGTGTTTCGCTCAAGAATGCAACAGCCTGCTGAAAGTTTTGATGTGTTTCTGACGGACTTAAAGCTAAAAGCTAGAACGTGTAACTTTGGAGTTGTGCATGATTCTATGATCCGTGATCAGCTTGTGTTTTGCATACAAGATTCCAAGTTGAGGGAGAGGTTACTGCGGGAGACAGAGTTAACCCTTGAATCTGCTGTGAAAATATGCCATGCCAGTGAATTAGCTGTGCAGCATGCCAAAACATTTTCGAGTGACGCTAAAAACGGTGCAGCAGTCGCCATGGTGTCAAAGAAGACATACAATAAAGGAGTACAACAAAGTTCAATCAACAAAGGAAATCTGAGACTTTTAATTGTAAAAGATGTGGGGGTTGTCATGCACCAAAACAATGCCCAGCATATGGAAAAATGTGCCACAAGTGTAAAGGACAGAATCACTTTTCCAAGCAGTGCTTTTCCAAGGGGAAACAAGGCAGAGGAGAACGTGTACACACGGTGGAGGAAAATGACCTGTGTGATTTCTTCTTTGTGGGCATGGTTACACAGGATGTGGACAACATGCCTGAAGAGGCCAAACAGACAAGTGTGAATAGAGTGGAGCAGGACAAGTGGACCGAGCCATTGCACATAAATGGAGCTACAATTGCTTTTACATTTTTTTACATTTACATTTTAGTCATTTGACGCTTTTAATCCAAAGCGACTTACAAGTGCATAGGTTCTACCATAAGTCAGAGCATCACATCCAGAAACTAGCAAAATACACAGGAAATGCTGTTCTAAACATAGTTGTCATCAGAATTATTATTATTATTATTATTTTTTTTGGGGGGGTTAGACAAGGATAGGGATATCAGAAAGGAGGGGCAGGGGAAATCAGGAGGGAGGACTAAGGTAGAGTTTGAAAAGGTTGGTTTTGAGTCTGCTTCGAAATAGGGGGAGGGATTCTGCTGTTCTGACAGTGGTAGGCAGGTCATTCCACCACTGAGGAACCAGAGCGGAAAACAGGCGTGAACGTGCAGCTCGACCGCCAGGTGCACGTAGAGAGGGAACCGTAAGGCGACCAGAGCTGGCAGATCGGAGTGGTCTAGCTGGGGAGTAGGGAGTTGTAGATTGTATGGGATCAGGGATTGTATGTAAGGTGGGGCAGTCCCCTTAGCAGCCTGAAATGCCAACACTAGGGCCTTGAAACGGATGCGGGCGGCAATGGGAAGCCAGTGGAGGCCAATGAGAAGCGGGGTGACATGAGCCGACCTGGGCTGATTGGTGATCAGGCGGGCTGCAGCATTCTGGACCAGCTGGAGGGGCTTGATGGCACACGCTGGGAGACCGGCTAGGAGGGAGTTGCAGTAATCCAGGCGGGAAATGACGAGCGCCTGGACTAGGAGCTGGGTGGCTTTCTCAGTCAGGAGATGACGGATACGGCGTATATTATACAGAAAGAACCTGCAGGTTCTGGCAGTGGAGGATACTTGTGGAGCCAGGGTGAGGCAGTTATCAAGAGTCACCCCAAGATTCTTTGCCGTACGGGAGGAGGAAACTACAAAGTCCTCAACAGTCAATGAGAGGTCGATTGACAGAGAGGACTTAGCAGGGATGTAGAGAAGCTCAGTTTTGGCAAGGTTGAGCTTCAGGTGATGGGAAGTCATCAACGCAGAGATATCAGCCAAGCAGGCAGAGATCCGTGTGGTGATTTGGGTGTCGGGGGGGGGGGGAAGGAAATGAAGAGTTGGGTGTCATCAGCGTAGGAGTGATAAGAAAAGCCGTGGGAAGAGATAACAGAACCAAGAGACATGGTGTATAGCGAGAAGAGGAGAGGCCCAAGAACCGAGCCCTGTGGGACTCCAGTTCGTAGGGGTTGAGGGTCGGAGACTGCGCCCCTCCAAGTCACCTGGTAGGAGCGACCAGAGAGGTAGGAGGAAAACCAAGCGAGTGCAGAACCTGTGACACCCATCCCAGACAGCGATGAGAGCAGAATCTCATGGTTGACTGTATCGAAGGCGGCTGATAGGTCGAGGAAGATGAGGACAGAGGAGAGGGATTTTGCTTTTGCAGAGTGGAGTGCCTCAGTGACCGCGAGCAGGGCAGTTTCAGTGGAGTGGCCACTCTTGAAGTCAGACTGGTTGGGGTCATGGAGATTGTTGTGGAGAAGATAAGTGGACAGTTGGGAGCAGACCGCCCGTTCCAGGGTTTTAGCGAGAAAGGGAAGAAGAGAGACAGGCCGGTAGTTGTTCAGGGCAGAGGGGTCAAGAGTAGGTTTTTTGAGGAGGGGAGTGACTCTGGCCCTCTTCAGGGAAGAGGGCATGGTGCCGGAAGAGAGGGAGGTGTTGATTAGAGAGGAGAGAAAAGGGAGAATGTCCTCAGATATAGATTGTAGGAGGGGAGAGGGGATGGGGTCAAGAGGACAGGTGATTGGGCGGTGGGAAGTAAGGAGTTTCAGTGTGTCGGCGTCAGAGAGGGGAGAAAAGGAGGTTAGGGAGTTGGGGAGGGTCAGCAGGGGTGGAGGGTTGGGAGAAGGAATTGCGAATAGCATCGACCTTCTTTTCAAAGAAGGAGACGAAGTCATCAGGTGTGAGTGATGAGGGGGGTGGGGGGGGAGGGGGGGCCAGAAGAGAGGAGAAAGTTGAAAACAGTTTGTGGGGATTAGAGGCGGCCGCGTTAATTTTCGAGTGAAAGAAGGAAGATTTAGCTAGAGAGACAGAGGAATGGAAAGATGATAAGAGGGCATGGAAGGAAGCCATATCACTGGGGAGACAGGACCTTTTCCATTTTCTCTCCGCCGCCCGCAGTTCGGTTCGGACAGCTCGTAGAGCATCAGAAAGCCAAGGACTGGGGGGGGAGGCCCGAGCTAGTTTGGTGGTGAGGGGACACAGAGAGTCAAAGGAAGATGAGAGGGAGGACATGAGAGTTGTAGCCGCATCATCGGGAGACAGTCGAGAGAAAGACTCCGCAGATGGTAGGGAGGAGAGGATTGTAGATGAGAGGGTGGAGGAAGACAGGTGGCGTAGGTTCCGTCGACAGGTGACAGTGGATGGTGGGAGAGATGGATGGGTGTTAGAGGAGAGTGGGAAAAAGAGAAGGCAGAGGAAAGGGCAGCCGGGGTGGCCGTGTTCTCTGATGAGAGCCACGTTTCAGTTAAAGCAAGAAAGTCAAGGTTGAGGTGGGAGGCATAGGCAGATATGAAGTCTGCTTTCTGGACGGCGGACTGGCAGTTCCAGAGGCCACTAGCCACACAGAGATCAATACTAGAGGATCTGGGAGGGAAGATGAGGTTAGAGATATTCTGCCCATGTTGGCGGGAGGCGAACCTCCTACCTGACTGGGACCTGGGGAGAGGAGAGAGGACAGGGATGGGAAGGAAACACATGGAGGGAACTAGGGAGGACAAGGGGAATACTACACAGTGGAATGAGGGCAGGCAGCAAAAACAAAATCAAACATCAGGCTCTCAGACAGCCTCGATGGACACGCGTAGATAGACACCCCCGACTTTGTACACCTGCGACTTCGTACGCCGAGGCAAGTAGCCGAGGCTGCCGCACACAGCTGCCGCTGGTGCGCTACACAACTGCTTAAATAACACTGACGCCGAATACAGAAAATGCAACCAACCCACTGCAGAACAATAATGCACACTGAAGTGAGTTCAGGTGTGCCAGTACTAATAGCCTGAGCAGGGTGCAAAGTATTGGCTCCTCCTACAACAAAAGCTGTGGCCTGCCAGCCAGTAAAACAATAGCCTAACTTAATAGCCTAGCTTACCTGAGAGAAACAAACACCTAACCCAGTTTCACTGAACCTAAATAAACACCACTTGTAATAGCTAACAAACAAACAAGTACACAACAGAACACTATAATGACAACTAAACTGAATTTAGAATCAGCAAGCAAACAAATAATACTTAACTAATCCAGGAGAAAATGCAACCAACCCACTGCAGAACAATAATGCTGGATACAGGAGCAAAGGCTAACATGATAAATGAACTTCACATCAGAGACATGAAGGTGAAGCCCCACATTAGTCCTAATCCAATTCCACTCAAGGCCTACAATGGACAGCCCATCCCCACAAGAGGAATGTGCAGACTGAAGGTGAGAGTAAAAGGAAAAGAACATCACCTCATGTTTGTAATTGTACCAGATGGTCATGACTCACTGTTAGGTGATGAAGCATGTGAACAATTGGGTCTAGTCAAGAGGATGTATAGCATCAAAACAAATGCACAGAACAACGTAGAGACAATAGTGGATCAGTATACAGATGTATTTCGAGGGTTTGGTGTCTTACCATACACATACAAGATCCAACTAAAAGATGATGCACAGCCAGTCATTCATGCTCCCAGGCGAGTTCCAGCAGCACTCAGAGAGAAGCTAAAGCAAGAGCTCGACCGAATGACATCACTGGGAGTTATAAAAAGAGTGGAGGAGCCCACTGAGTGGGTGAATTCGATGGTGTGTGTCAAGAAACCAAATGGTGATATACGTGTGTGCATGGATCCAAAAGACCTAAATGCCAACATTAAAAGAGACCACTATCAGATTCCAACCCGAGACGAAATAAGTGAAATGGCCGGTGCAAAGTACTTCAGTAAACTGGATGCTTCACAGGGCTTTTGGCAAATAAAACTGCATGAGGACAGCACAAAGTACTGTACATTCAATACACCGTATGGCCGCTACTCATTCCAGAGAATGCCTTTTGGAATATGCTCTGCTCCTGAAGTGTTTCACAGAACTATGGAACACATACTGGAAGGTGTAGAAGGTGCACGGGTGTACGTGGATGACGTAGTGGTCTGGGGATCAGGAGCAGCACAATGAGAGACTCATCAAAGTGTTGCACAACATCAAAAAGTATGGATTAAAGCTGAACATAGCAAAATGCCAGTTTGGTGTGGGAGAAATCACCTTTCTGGGAGACAAGCTGTCCCGAGCAGGTATAGAACCTGACATCCGCAAGGTGAAAGCTATACTGGAGATGCCGAGGCCTGAAGATAAGCAAGGTGTGTTGAGAGTGCTGGGAATGATCAATTTCATTGGAAAGTTCATACCAAATTTATCAACAAAAACAGAGCACCTCAGACAGTTGTTACATCACAAGTGTGACTTTAATTGGTCCAATGAGTTCTGAAGCATTTGGCTGAATATGAGCAGATAATATTGCCCGAAACACTTCAGAATTCATCCTGCTGCTTTTGTCAGCAGTCACATCAATAAATACAAGGGAACCAGTTCCATTGGCAGCCATACATGCCCACGCCATGACACTACCACCACCATGCTTCACTGATGAGGTGGTATGTTTTGGATCATGAGCAGTTCCTTTCCTTCTCCATACTCTTCTCTTCCCATCATTCTGGTACAAGTTTATCTTTGTCTCATCTGTCCATAGGATGTTGTTCCAGAACTGTAAAGGCTTTTTTAGATGATGTTTGGCAAACTCTAATCTGGTCTTCCTGTTTTTGAGGCTCACCAATGGTTTACATCTTGTGGTGAACCCTCTGTATTCACTCTGGTGAAGTCTTCTCTTGATTGTTGACTTTGACACACATACACCTACCTCCTGGAGAGTGTTCTTGATCTGGCCAACTGTTGTGAAGGGTTTTTTCTTCACCAGGGAAATAATTTTTCTGTCATCCACCACAGCTGTTTTCCATGGTCTTCCGGGTCTTTTGGTGTTGCTGAGCTCACCGGGGCGTTCTTTCTTTTTAAGAATGTTCCAAACAGTTGATTTGGCCACACCTAATGTTTTTGCTATCTCTCTGATGGGTTTGTTTTGATTTTTCAGCCTAATGATGGCTTGCTTCACTGATAGTGACAGCTCTTTGGCTCTCATATTGAGAGTTGACAGCAACAGATTCCAAATGCAAATAGCACACTTGAAATGAACTCTAGACCTTTTATCTGCTCCTTGTAAATGAGATAATGAGGGAATAACACACACCTGGCCATGGAACAGCTGAGCAGCCAATTGTCCCATTACTTTTGGTCCCTTGAAAAGTGGGAGGCACATATAGAAACTGTTGTAATTCCTACACCGTTCACCTGATTTGGATGTAAATACCCTCAAATTAAAGCTGAAAGTCTGCAGTTTGTTTCATTTCAAATCCATTGTGGTGGTGTATAGAGCCAAAAAGAGGAGAATTGTGTCGATGTCAACAATATTTATGGACCTGACTGTATCAGCCTATGCCTCTCATCTGAACCTTGACTTTCTTGCCTTAACTGAAACCAGTGGCTCTCACCAGAGAACCCAGCTCCTGGTCCAAGCGATGGTTCTGTCCCGCCTGGACTACTGCAATTCCCTCTTGGCTGGCCTCCCAGCGTCCGCCATCAGACCCCTCCAACTTATCCAGAATGCAGCAGCTCGTCTGGTCTTCAACCTTCCCAAATACTCACACATCACCCCCCTGCTTACTTCCCTCCCCTGGCTGCCTGTCATAGCTTGCATCAAATTCAAAACATTGGTGCTAGCCTTCCAAGCAGTTAAGGGGTCTTCCCCAGCTTACCTACAAAAAATCATCAGACCCTACACCCCTGCCAGACCTCTTCATTCAGCCTCCACAGGCCGCTTGACGCCCCCCCTCTCTGAACCTCCACCTCATGCTCACGAATACTGTCTGTTCTGGCTCCACGGTGGTGGAATGAACTCCACGTTGAGGTCAGAACTGTAGAATCTCTCCCCACCTTCAAGCGCAAACTGAAGACGCACCTCTTCAAGCAGCACCTCTCCCCGTCCCTCCCTACCTCCCTCCCTGTGAACATTAATTGTTGTCTTTCTGTGATTTACTTTGTGTATCGGTATTTTTAGTTGGCTAGGTAAGCAGTGTTTGGATAGTTAAGTTTGGTCACTTTTGATTTGTTGTTTGTTTGTTTGTTTGTTTGTTTAAAAAAAAACAAAAAAAAAACAACAACATTTCAAATAGGCCCTGGTCCTTATCTTTGTTGTGCAGGTAGCAGTTGAAATTGTACTTCCCTCTAGGATCTTTCAGCGCACTTATCCCTGGTTATGGGTATGCACTTTGTTGTACGTCGCTCTGGATAAGAGCGTCTGCCAAATGCCATTAATGTAATGTAATATAAAGAACACAGCCACCCCGGCTGCCCTTTCCTCTGCCTTCTCTTTTTCCCACACACCCAAAACAGGTCTACTAATCTCATCCTCATGGAGATCTAGTGTATTCTCCTCATCCTTCTCCTCTTTTGAATTTCATGCGGTTTCTGTTACTTTCCTATGCAAATTGTTATTGTTGTTTATCGCCCCCCCGGGTCCTCTGGGGAGCTTCTTTGATGAGGTGGACATCCTCCTTAGCTCCTCACCAGTCAATGACACTCCCCTGATCCTCCTGAGTCCACCCAGTAATTCCTTTCTTCTTTTGACCTTACCCTCACACTTTACCCTCCCACCCACAAAGCAGGCAACCTTCTTGACCTGGTCTTCACAAGGAACTGCACAACAACCAACCTCTCTGTAACACCACTCCATATATCTGACCACTCCTTCAACTCTTTTTCTCTTCCACTCTCCTGTAACACCCATCTACTGTCACCTGTTGGCGGAACCTACGCCACCTGTCTACCTCCACCCTCTCGTCTACAATCCTCTCCTCCCTACCATCTGCGGAGTCTTTCTCTCGACTGTCTCCCAACGATGCTGCTACAACTCTCATGTCCTCCCTCTCATCTTGCTTTGATTCTCTGTGTCCCCTCGCCACCCCCCCCCCCCCAGTCCTTGCCTTGCTGATGCTCTACGAGCTGTCTGAACCAAACAGCGGGCAGCGGAGAGAAAATGGAAAAGGTCCTGTCTCCCCAGTGATATAGCTTCCTTCCATGCCCTCCTATCCTTTCTATTCCTCTGTCTCTAGCTAAGTCTTCCTTCTTTCACTGTAAAATTAACGTGGCCGCCTCTAACCGCAAACTGTTTTCAACCGCCTCTAACCGCAAACTCTTTTCAACCTTCTCCTCTCTCCCCTATCTGACTCCGACACTTTGCAACTCCTTACATCTCACCGCCCTATCACCTGTCCTCTTCACCCCATCCCCTCTCCCCTTCTACAATCTATCTCTAATGACATTCTCCCTTTTCTCTCCTCTCTAATCAACACCTCCCTCTCTTCCAGCACCATGCCCTCTTCCCTGAAGCCAAATCCCTCTCCTCTGTCCTCATCTTCCTCAACCTGTCGGCCGCCTTTTATAGAGTCAACCATGAGATTCTGCTCTCATCGCTGACTGGGATGAGTGTCATAGGATCTGCACTGGCATGGTTTTCCTCCTATCTCTCTGGTTGCTCCTACCAGATGACTTTGAGGGGCTCAGTCTCTGACCCCCACCCCCTACAAACTGGAGTCCCACAGGGCTCAGTTCTTGGTCCTCTCCTCTCTATACACCGTGTCTCTTGGTTCTGTTCCCTCTTCCCATGGCTTTTCTTACCATTCTTACGCTGATGACAACCAACAGAGGATTTTCCAAAATTCCATAAAGCCAAAAAACAACGATGAACTTCCAAAAAGGGAAAACTAAAAATACTCCAAAAGGTAGCCAAAACACAAAGGGCAATCCAAGTCTCGAAGTGTACAAACAATCCAGGGTCAAAAACAGAATATCCAATCACGGTACATGCAGGGTTACTCACAGAGGGTTAAAGTAAAGACTCAACAAAGACCGAGTGAAAAGGACCGGGCTATATACAGGAGACAATGGGCAACACTAATCAACTTAACAACAGGTGCGTGCAACAAGACAATTAAGCAATCAGACAAAATCAATTTAGTGACACCTAGTGGCTAGCAACACAAAGTACAACACTGTGACATAACCTGGCCAAGACTGAACTTCTCTATATCCCTTCTAAGTCCTCTCTGACAATCGACCTCTCACTGATTGTTGAGGACTTTGTAGTTTCCTCCTCCCATATGGCAAAGAATCTTGGGGTGACTCTTGATACCTCACCCTGGCTCCACAAGTATCCTCCACTGCCAGAACCTGCAGGTTCTTCCTCTACAATATACGCCGTATCCGTCATCTCCTGACGGAGAAAGCCACCCAGCTCCTAGTCCAGGCGCTTGTCATTTCCCGCCTGGATTACTGCAACTGATCACCAGTCAGCCCAGGTCAGCTCATGTCACCCCACTCCTCATTGGCCTCCACTGGCTTCCTATTGCCGCACGTATCCGATTCAAGGCCCAGTGTTGGCATTGCAGGCTGCTAAGGGGACTGCCCCACCTTACATCCAATCCTTAATCACTCCCTACTCCCCAGCTAGACCACTCCGGTCTGCCAGCTGTGGTCGCCTTATGGTTCCCTCATTATGAGCACCTGACGGTCGAGCTGCACGTTCACGCCTGTTTTCCATTCTGGTTCCTCAGTGGTGGAATGACTTGCCTACCACTGTCAGGACAGCAGAATCCCTCCCCCCCTCTACACAACAACTGAATGACACTGAATGCCACACCACTCACACTCATCGTTCTAAAAACCCCAAACTCCCACAGTGCATTGCAGCACAACAGTCAGTCCTTGCGAATGGCTCTGCTATCGAGTATTTCATTAAAATGTATTTTATTTTAGTTCGTTAGTTTTTTAAATGTAATTCTGAATTTGAAGGTTATAGTTGTAGGAGGGAGGCGAAGTGTGACTGCCATCTGTGAGGAGCCTGTGAGCTGGGGGTTGACTCTGCCATTTGTGAGGTGGGGGTTCTGGTGTGTGTCAAAAGGGACAAAGGACAAAACTGTTTGTAGTACCTTTTGAGGAGTTCCAGACCAGTGACGCCAAGAAGATAAAGGATAGATATATGGTGGGTGGATGAGCGGTTCCCGGGCAATTAGGCCATGTGGGCCATTAAAACTCCTGGGAAAAGAATGTGCCTAAAATCTTATGACCCCACACCTGGTCACTTCCAGGGGGAAAGACTCCGGGCAGTACCACAGTGCCCTCCTTTGGGCACTGCTGTCATTACCCCAGGGACTACTCTCTTGGAGGAAAACCTCAGAACTGTGGTTGAGATGGTCAGTAGACCCGGTACAATATTGTAAACATTGCCCATGTGATCCTTGTTGTATTGCATTATGCCCATTGTTGTAATAACAGGAATTACATGTAAAATGGATACACAGGAGGGAGGTTTCTATACGGTGAGGTGTTTACAACAGGAGAGGTCTTTATAGCCCAGTAACACTGAATTGGCTTATATTTTGGAAGGTGTTCCAAATGAAAAATGTTTAAGCAAATTTCAGAGTAAATGAGAAGAAGCAATTCCTCCTCTTACATCTCTGGGCATAAAACCTAACAAGAGGGGGGTCATTTCCTGGCAAGGACTGATTTATGGGTCATTCTACTCCCCCCCACAGTTTCAAACGTCTCAGTTCCTCACAGCCCCCCTCACAGCTCCCACTGCTCCCTTTGTGCGTCTTGTCTCTCCTTCCCTAAGTGTTTGTCACGTGTGGTGTTTCTTGTTGTAAGAGCAGTGAACCTGTACTCTCAATGGTTTATCTTGAGGGAGTGTATGATTTGTTTTGTTTTGATGTATTGTTTTTGATCCATTTTTTAATTTGATTGCAGATTTATGCAGACATTCACCCTGCATAAATGTGTATATTTTAATTGTTTTTAATCATTCTTTAATTTGATTGCATATTTATGCAGACATTCACCCTGCATAGATGTGTATATTTTTATTGTTTTTAATCATTCTTTAATTTAACATATGGATTCATGCAAACATCCTCTCCTCACAGGGGGGAACATGTACTATTGTAGGTCCTGAATGCTGTTCCGACGTAGTAGATCCAAAAGACAATTTAAAACGACTAATTGAAGACATGGATCACTTACGTAAACAAGCATCAGAGATAAGGAAAAATAACACCTCATGGTTAGGGGCCTTTATGGGTCCCTTCTGGAAAAATGTTGTGGAAATCTGTGAAATCTTCTTGCTATTGATATTATTCCTGTTAATAATCATAACAAGTATTTCATGCATTTTAAAATGTGTATGTCACAGACTCCAAAATACTGCAGACGCTGACTATTACCTATCGTATATGTCATAAGCAATGTTTAGTGTTTTTTTTTGTGTTTGTTTTTTCCTTTTATATGACCATTATTGTCACGTTTTCATTATAACCATTTCTTTCTCAAATCTTGGCATGTGATGTTATAATTGTTTATTATAATCTTTTATATAAATCATATATATAATGCATATTTGATGCATTATAACTACAATAATGAAATCTCTGCATGGCCGTGTCGCAACTCGATGGTTTAACCTCTAACTCAATATAGATAGCAAATCAGGTGGCCACTGGTTTCTAACACCTCATTAATAGAAATATCATGAAGGAAAACTGGTCGGAAGCGCAGGCGTTTCTCTCCATCAAAACATTCATTATTCCATCAGACCCGTCCCATCGAGTGTGGCCAAGCCTGCAGAGCTTATCTTATGCTAAATTAGAGGGAATATATATATGTATTTTAATTACCTCCTGCACCAAGTGTAATAGGCTTGTCACCTTTCCTTTTATTCACCCAAATCGAGTTTCTCCCAAATTGTAAAGTATATTGCCATGAGTGGTACAAAACCATATTTACAACGTAATGCAGTTATCATGACAACTCCCAACTACATCATTCATAAATGTATCTGGCAAACTTTTTCCCATGATCACACCAAGCTTGTTAAAGTTCAGTCCACCCCGCGGAGGAAGAGTGCGGGCTGTAACTGATCTGATGGGCTTGGTGCAACAGATCGTGCATGGCCTGACCATCATTACTCTATCCAACGTCTTTTACGCTCCTGACGGAACACACTCCAACCTACACGACACCTGATCTCAACCCTCTCCAGGTATCCTCACAGTCAACCCTCTCCAGGTGTTCCCCCACAGTCAGCCCTACGACCCTGGGTGTCCAAAGGAAACCATCTGAGGGATTTTCTATGACCCCTCGGGAGGACGGTCCGAAGTGTCTCCCACTGGGTCAGAGGGGGGAGCTGTAGGAGGGAGGCGAAGTGTGACTGCCATCTGTGAGGAGCCTGTGAGCTGGGGGTTGACTCTGCCATTTGTGAGGTGGGGGTTCTGGTGTGTGTCAAAAGGGACAAAGGACAATACTGTTTGTAGTACCTTTTGAGGAGTTCCAGACCAGTGACGCCAAAAAGATAAAGGATAGATATATGGTGGGTGGATGAGCGGTTCCCGGGCAATTAGGCCATGTGGGCCATTAAAACTCCTGGGAAAAGAATGTGCCTAAAATCTTATGACCCCACACCTGGTCACTTCCAGGGGGAAAGACTCCGGGCAGTACCACAGTGCCCTCCTTTGGGCACTGCTGTCATTACCCCAGGGACTACTCTCTTGGAGGAAAACCTCAGAACTGTGGTTGAGATGGTCAATAGACCCGGTACAATATTGTAAACATTGCCCATGTGATCCTTGTTGTATTGCATTATGCCCATTGTTGTAATAACAGGAATTACATGTAAAATGGATACACAGGAGGGAGGTTTCATGATAACTGCACCATAACAAAACATTAGGATAATCTGTTTGGTATGGATGTGATCCAGTAAAGTCAAGGAATCAGATGAGATACATTTCATACCAAATGGATTTTAATAAACCATAGTTTCAATAACTCAAGGGAAAACCTACACGTCCTCTCCTGGTAATCATCTCATTTTCCCTATTCAACAACCCCCAACGGTGGGGGTCTAAATTCCAGATTTGACCACCCCTCCAGGTTGATTCATGGCACTGCCGCCTGGTTTCAAACGTATGATTTGGCATAAAAGCAAGGGAGACAGACCAATCTGGGAAGATCGTATTCGACTTCCCACACAGCATATTGTACGTGTATGTAAGTATCAGGGAGATCGCACTCGACTTCCCACACTGTGCATACTTTGTATATGTGTGTAGCGAAAGCAGGCTGGGTAAGACTGTCACTCTATTCTTTTTATCTTCAATTTGTCTTTTCGTAATTGACTGTATGATTCTACGCTAACTGCCTACCCGTCTGCAAATAAATTATTTTCTTTGTAACTTGCGTGATCTCCATGACTCTAATTCATCTTGTACCTTTTCAGCCTAAATTACAACTGAATATTGAGGGGGACAATGGGGACCAAGGACTGACTGATCGGCAGTCCCTTGGTACAGGTGATAGTTCTAAGCTGTGAGGCCAGCAAGTTTCTGCCAACGTAAAGGGTCGGCTATGCACGGCTCTTGTGGTTTGACGCGAAGGGAACCCCTGGGCGTTACGGCGCTGGTTCCTGTCAAATTATCTCTAAGGAGCCCAGTTAATGCTACGCCGATCTGGGCTCACAACTATCATGACTGTGTTGCATGTATTGTGTTGACTGGACCCTCAGCCTCTGAGTTCTACACCGAACTGAGAGCTTGGTACCCATGTGATAGTTCTAAGCTGTGAGGCCAGCAAGTTTCTGCCAACTTAAAGGGTCGGCTAGGCACGGCTCTTGTGATTTGACGCGAAGGGAACCCCTGGGCGTTACGGCGCTGGTTCCTGTCAAATTATCTATAAGGAGCCCAGTTAATGCTACGCCGACCTGGGCTTGCAACTATCATGACTGTGTTGCATGTATTGTGTTGACTGGACCCTCAGCCTCTGAGTTCTACACCGAACTGAGATATTCAGCAATAATGTTAAATCGCGAGAACATATATTGAGTAATAGTGGCGCAGGTACGAGTCGAGTGTAATCACTCCCGAGGTTCGCGTAAATTCCAAACCCAAATTTCTAAATTATATATCTTAAATGGAGTCAGATAAACGAGTGGAACGAGAGTAACCACTAAGCTTTCAATACGGCCCCGTTTACGAACGGAGAATATTAGGAATTTTACTGATCTGTTTCAGGCCAGTTGTAAGCGGGATATGGGGCAGGTCAATCCATATCCGACCCGTGGCAACAGACCCAGTATATTCCTAAACATAATTGTGCTCTGTTCGTGTGCGGAGGATGATAATTAAAATCTTTCATTCAACAGCCAGGAAAGAACACGTCGTCCCTTCACCTCCAGCTATTCCCTCATTGGTCTAGCTGTGCAGGTTCTACATGGTGATCTTGTAACATTAAAATAAAACGTGTTCCATTTTTTGTCGCTCAAAATATGCATCACAACTGCCGTTGTGCGACACCCGCCGGCAGTCCCAGCCCGCAATTTATTGAGCTTTTCGACCCCAGGTCAGGCCAACCATGGAAAAATCTAAGAAGAGAAAAGTTTCTGAAGAAAACAGAACGTTCAATGCTACGTGGGCAGATTCATTTGCTTTCACCCCTGATGAGACTGGTTTACCAGTATGCTTAATATGTGGTGAGAAATTGGCAAATAACAAAAAGTCAAATACATTTTACATTTTAGTCATTTGGCAGACGCTTTTAATCCAAAGCGATTTACAAGTGCATAGGTTCTACCATAAGTCAAAGCATCACATCCAGAACTAGCAAAATACACATGAAATGCTGTTCTACACATAGTCGTCATCATAAGTGCAATTTTATTTTTTTTTATTTTTTTTGGGGGGGGTTAGACAATGATAGGGATATCAGAAAGGAGGGGCAGGGGAAATCAGGAGGGAGGACTAAGGTAGAGTTTGAAAAGGTGGCTTTTGAGTCTGCGTCGAAATAGGGGGAGGGATTCTGCTGTTCTGACAGAGGTAGGCAAGTCATTCCACCACTGAGGAACCAGAACGGAAAACAGGCGTGAACGTGCAACTCGACCGCCAGGTGCACGTAGAGAGGGAACCATAAGGCGAGCTGGCAGACCGGACTGGTCTAGCTGGGGATTAGGGAGTGATCAAGGATTGTATGTAAGGTGGGGCAGTCCCCTTAGCAGCCTGAAATGCCAACACACCAGGGCCTTGAAACGGATGCGTGCAGCAATAGGAAGCCAGTGGAGGCCAATGAGAAGCGGGGTGACATGAGCCGACCTGGGCTGACTGGTGATCAGGCGGGCTGCAGCATTCTGGACCAGCTGGAGGGGCTTGATGGCACATGCTGGGAGACCGGCTAGGAGGGAGTTGCAATAATCCAGGCGGGAAATGACGAGCGCCTGGACTAGGAGCTGGGTGGCTTTCTCAGTCAGGAGATGACGGATACGACGTATATCATACAGAAAGAACCTGCAGGTTCTGGCAGTGGAGGATACGTGTGGAGCCAGGGTGAGGCAGTTATCAAGAGTCACCCCAAGATTCTTTGCCGTACGGGAGGAGGAAACTACAAAGTCCTCAACAGTCAATGAGAGGTCGATTGACGGAGAGGACTTAGCAGGGATGTAGAGAAGCTCAGTTTAGGCAAGGTTGAGCTTCAGGTGGTGGGAAGTCATCCACGCAGAGATATCAGCCAAGCAGGCAGAGATCCGTGTGGTGACTTGGGTGTCGGGGGGGGAAGGAAATAAAGAGTTGCGTGTCATCAGCGTAAGAATGATAAGAAAAGCCATGGGAAGAGATAACAGAACCAAGAGACATGGTGTATAGCGAGAAGAGGAGAGGCCCAAGAACTGAGCCCTGCGGGACTCCAGTTCGTAGGGGGTGAGGGTTGGAGACTGAGCCCCTCCAAGTCACCTGGTAGGAGCGACCAGAGAGGTAGGAGGAAAACCAAGCGAGTGCAGACCCTGTGACACCCATCCCAGACAGCGATGAGAGCAGAATCTCATGGTTGACTGTATCGAAGGCGGCCGACAGGTCGAGGAAGATGAGGACAGAGGAGAGGGATTTTGCTTTAGCAGAGTGAAGTGCCTCAGTGACCGCGAGCAGGGCGGTCTCAGTGGAGTGGCCACTCTTGAAGCCAGACTGGTTGGGGTCATGGAGATTGTTCTGGAGAAGATAAGTGGACAGTTGGGAGCAGACCGCCCGTTCCAGAGTTTTAGCGAGAAAGGGAAGAAGAGAGACAGGCCGGTAGTTGTTCAGGGCAGAGGGGTCAAGAGTAGGTTTTTTGAGCAGGGGAGTGACTCTGGCCCTCTTCAGGGAAGAGGGCATGGTGCCAGAAGAGAGGGAGGTGTTGATTAGAGAGGAGAGAAAAGGGAGAATGTCATCGGATATAGATTGTAGGAGGGGAGAGGGGATGGAGTCAAGAGGACAGGTGGTTGGGCGGTGGGATGTAAGGAGTTTCAGTGTGTCGGCATCAGAGAGGGGAGAAAAGGAGGTTAGGGAGTTGGGGAGGGTAGGAGGGTCAGCAGAAGTGGAGGGTTGGGAGAAGGAATTGCGAATAGCATCGACCTTCTTTTCAAAGAAGGAGACAAAGTCATCAGGTGTGAGTATGAGGGGGGGCCAGAAGAGAGGAGAAAGTTGAAAACAGTTTGCAGGGATTAGAGGCGGCCGCGTTAATTTTCGAGTGAAAGAAGGAAGATTTAGCTAGAGAGACAGAGGAATGGAAAGATGATAAGAGGGCATGGAAGGAAGCCATATCACTGGGGAGACAGGACCTTTTCCATTTTCTCTCCGCTGCCCGCAGTTCGGTTTGGACAGCTCATAGAGCATGTGGGTGGGAGGGGAAAGAGTGAGGGTAAGGTCAAAAGAAGAAAGGAGGGAGAGAAAGGTAGACTGGGTGGATTCTGAGTTGAGGTTGAAGTCACCCAGGAGGATCAGGGGGGTGTCATTGACTGGTGAGGAGCTGAGAAGGATGTCCATCTCATCCAAGAAGTTCCCCAGAGGACCCGGGGGGTGATAAACAACAATAATAAACAGTTTGCACGGCAAAGTAACAGAAACCGCATGAAATTCAAAAGAGGAGAAGGAGAGGGATGAGGAGATGAGGAGATCTCCATGAGGATGAGATTAGGAGACCTGTGCCACCTCCTCTGCCAGAGGTTCTGGGTGTGTGGGAAAAAGAGAAGGCAGAGGAAAGGGCAACCGGGGTGGCCGTGTTCTCTGGTGAGAGCCATGTTTCAGTTAAAGCGAGAAAGTCAAGGTTGGGAGGCACAGGCAGATATGAAGTCTGCTTTCTGGACGGCGGACTGGCAGTTCCAGAGGCCACCAGCCACACAGAGATCAATACCAGCCGATCTTGGAGGGAAGATGATGTTGGCGGGAGGCGAACCTCCTACCTGACTGGGACCTGGGGAGAGGAGAGAGGACAGGAATGGGAAGGAAACACATGGAGGGAACTAGGGAGGACAAGAGGGATAAAACGTAGTGAAATGAGGGCAGGCAGCAAAAACAAAAACACTCATCAGGCTCTCGGACAGCCTCGATGGACACCCGTAGATAGACACCCGCGACTTTGTACACCCGCGACTTTGTACGCCGAGGCAAGTAGCCGAGGCTGCCGCACACCTGCCACTGGTGCGCTACACAACTGCTTAAATAACACTGACGCTCAATACAGAAAATGCAACCAACCCACTGCAGAACACTAATGCACACTGAAGTGAGTTTCAGGTGTGCCAGTAATTATACTCTGAGCAGGGTGCAAAATATTGGCTCCTCCTACAACAAAAGCTGTGGCCTGCCAGCCAGTAAAAACAATAGCCTTGCTCACCTGAGAGAAACAAACACCTAACCCAGTTTCACTGTAATCTAAATAAACACCACTTGTATTAGCTAACAAACAAACAAACAAACAAACAAACAAATACACAGCAGAACACTATAATGACAAGTAAACTGAATTTAGAAACAGCAAGCAAACAAATAATACTTAACTAATCCAGGAGAAAATGCAACCAACCCACTGCAGAACACTAATGCACACTGAAGTGAGTTCAGGTGTGCCAGTAATTATACCCTGAGCAGGGTGCAAACTATTGGCTCCTCCTACAACAAAAGCTGTGGCCTGCCAGCCAGTAAAAACAATAGCCTAACTTAATAGCCTAGCTCACCTGAGAGAAACAAACACCTAACCCAGTTTCACTGTAATCTAAATAAACACCACTTGTATTAGCTAACAAACAAACAAACAAACAAATACACAGCAGAACACTATAATGTCAACTAAACTGAATTTAGAAACAGCAAGCAAACAAATAATACTTAACTAATCCAGGAGAAAATGCAACCGACCCACTGCAGAACACTAATGCAGAAAATCAGAGATATGCCTCTCTCTGCGAAGACTGTCAAAGACAGAACCATAAAAATGGCAGAAAACATCACCAGACAGCAAATAAAAGACATCAATTCAACTGTGGCGTACTCAATCGCCTGTGATGAGTCCAAAGACAAAGGTGATATTGAACAAATAGCATTGTTCTGCCGATATGTGAACTCTGCTGGACCACAGGAAGAAATGATGGAGTTGATACCACTAAAAGGCCAAACACGGGGAGAGGACCTCTGTGAGGCTGTCTTGGATTGTTTAAGAGCCAAAGAAATAAACACCACCCACCTGGTGTCAGTGGCTACTGATGGGGCACCGGGTATGACAGGAGCGCAGAAGGGCTTTATGGCTTTACGGCAGAAGTCGCTGGGTAGAACGCTGCTGATATTTCACTGCATCCTGCACCAAGAGGCATTGTGTGCGCAAACATTTCCTCCGGAATGCACAGAAGTAATGAATGTTGTCACTCAGATTGTCAACAAAAAGCAAAAGGTGGAAAGCACGCATTCTGATCTCTTGCTGCACAACAAAGTCCGGTGGCTGTCCAGAGGGGAAGTGCTGAAACACTTTGCCGTGTGTCTGGGAGAGATGAAAACTTTCCTGGGCAGCAAAGGGCTCACTTTCCTGAGCTGGAACAGCCAGAGTGGCTGGAAAAGCAACACTTCATGGTAGATATGACAGCGCACCTGAACACGCTGAACACAACTCTTCAGGGGAAAGGAGGCACAGCCCTGCACATGCTGGAGGAGGTTTTGGCATTCAAGCGCAAGTTGACCGTGCATACAGAGAGGTACACTGTCTCACTTCCCCTCTTTAAGAAAGTTCAAACAAGCTCACAAAATGATAAATTCGGAGTATTTGCAGTCTGCAATCACTGCAATGCAAATATTGTTTGGGAAACGATTCTGAGAGAGACGAAAAAAAACACATTATCCTTCCCTGTCACTCCCCTGACCATCGATCCATCCCTACTGCATATGACTGCATTTGCAAGTGTAAGTCAACCAGATCTGGAGATGGAACTGGCCGACATAGCCAACAGAGATATGTGGGTGTCCAAGTTCCAGCGATTGACAGCTGATCTTGAAGATGTTGCCCATCAGAAGGCCATGCTTGCTCATAATCACTAATGGAGTGAGATTGAACATGTATTTGTATTTGAACATGGAATGCCATCCCCGACACTTACACCAACATGAAGAAAGATGCATTTGGAGTCCTGTCGATATTCGGATCCACATATGTATGTGAGCAGGTCTCCACCATGAACTATATAAAAAAACAAACATCACTCACGCCTCACAGACGACAGCTTGCAATCTTGCGTGAAGATGAGGGTGACGACTTACAGCCCTGATGTGCAGACGCTGTGTGCTGAGGTTCAGGAGCAAAAGTCACATTAACCAGGTAAAGTAAATATTTTAATTGGCTATTATTTTACAAATATATATTTTACATGTGAAATAGTCCTTTTTTTATTCAGGTTGACAGCTGACTGCACGATGACAACACACAGAAGCAGACGGAATTTTTGGTTTGCTGCAGGTGGATCATTTAAGTTCGGCTTTTTATTTTGTGAATACGAGGAGGACTCAAATAGACATTGAATATTTTATTTGCAAGGAACGTTCAACCCAACTTTTTTTTTTTTTTGAGTTCAAAATGTTTTTGTATGCAGAAATAAAATTTTGTTTTCTCTGTAGCACTTCTTTGATTTCATAAATGCAACACACTATAGTTTTTTGTACATAGCATAGAGGTAAAAATCGATATATGCAGTGTTATCTTCATTTATATGTCCCTGGCATCTACAGGGATCTGTGGCACAGCCTTAGAGTGGATCAAATCTTATCTCTCTGGCCAATCCTCCCAGGTGTCCTGGGCTGGAGGAGTGTCAACCCCTCGCCCCCTTGTTATAGGAGTCCCTCAGGGCTCAGTCCTCAGACCCCTCCTCTTCTCCATTTACACAAGATCCCTTGGCCGTGTTATCTCTGCTCATGGCATCTCATATCATTGTTATGCCGATGACACCCAACTCTTTCTCTCCTTCCCCCCATCAGACACACAGGTCTCTACCCATATCTCCGCCTGCCTGAGAGACATCCAGAGCTGGATGGGCAACCACCATCTAAAGCTCAACCCAGGTAAGACGGAGGTAATCTTTATCCCTGCTCTAACCTCTCCCTTCTCCGATTTTTCCATCTCACTAGGGATACAACAGTGACCTCATCCCCAAGTACAAGAAACCTTGGAGTGGTGATGGACAACGGGCTGTCCTTCTCCGAGAACATCGCTACGGTGACTCGGGCGTGCAGGTTCTTCCTGTACAACATCCGGAGAATCCGACCCTTTCTCACCACCTACTCCACTCAGCTCAAGCAATGGTCCTGTCCCGCCTGGACTATTGCAATTCTCTGCTGGCTGGCCTTCCAGCATCTGCCATCAGAGCCCTACAACTGATCCAGAATGCTGCAGCCTGTCTGGTATTCAATGTTCCCAGACATTCACATGTCACCCCCCTGCTCAGCAACCTCCACTGGCTGCCTGTTATGACTCGCATCAAATTTAAAACTTTGGTGCTCACATACCAGGCAGTTAAGGGAGCAGCCCCTGTATATATTCAATCACTCATCAAGACCTATACACCAGCAAGACCCCTCCGTTCTGCCACTTTGTGCCGTCTGGCGCTTCCCCCTTGCCACACCTGCACTTCACGCTCACGAATGCTGTCTGTCCTGGTCCCACGGTGGAGTCTCTGACCTTATTCAAGTGCAGACTGAAGACCCATCTCTTCAGGCTACACCTTTCCCTCCCCAAATCACCACCATGATTAGCCTTAGACTGTAATGGCACTCATGTATAGATTGTATAGATATTGTTACTTGTACAGATATTGTTGTTTTTTATTGGCTGTTGTATAGCTGCCAACTGTGGTATGCTAGTTTGGAAGTTGATTGTACTCTTCAAGGGTTCTGATTATCTGTATGTTTACACTAGGACTCAGAACTGAGTCTGAGGAGGAGGTCTCTGTGGTGGGTTGTGTAGTTAGGTTACTGAGGTCTCTGTGGTGAGTTGTGTAGTTGGGTTACTGAGGTCTCTGTGGTGGGTTGTGTAGTTGGGTTACTTAGGTCTCTGTGGTGGGTTGTGTAGTTAGGTTACTGAGGTCTCTGTGGTGGGTTGTGTAGTTGGGTTACTTTCGCATGGTTCTCCCAGCGGGGATGTTTATGCAATTTGTTTCCTTCTTGGTACAGGTCTGTTTTATTTGTAGCACTAGGTTAAATATGCACGTTTGGAGCGTTGCTCATCCCTGTAGGAGCTCTGGGCTATCTCAGATAGCTAGGAGTTCTATATGGGAGATGTTCATGGCTGTTCACACATCCATCTACCTTCCCCTTAGAGTTTTTTGCACTGGCGGTAGAGCCTCGATGTGTTTGTGTAGCTGTGTCAATATTAATGCTATGTTTTGTGTATTATGGCCTTGGTGTCGGCATTCTGATTTGGTTGTTGAAGCAAGTTTAATGTTGTTTTGTGTATTCTAGCCTTGGTGTAGGCGTTCTGCTTTGGTTGTTGAAGTAAGGTTAATGCGTTTTATGGGTTCCTGTCTCTTTTTAATAATCCTTTAGGGAATTTGATTTTAAAGGTTGTTTCATATATGGTTGGGTTAGGGCCTGTATTCCATCCATCCATCCATCCATTATCTGAACCCGCTTATCCTGACCAGGGTCGCAGCAGGGCTGGAGCCCATCCCAGCATACATTGGGCGAAAGGCAGGAATACACCCTGGACAGGTCGCCAGTCCATCGCAGGGCACACACACCATTCACTCACACACTCATACCTACGGGCAATTTAGACTCTCCAATCAGCCTAACCTGCATGTCTTTGGACTGTGGGCGGAAACCGGAGTACCCGGAGGAAACCCACGTGCACACGGGGAAAACATGCAAACTCCACATAGAGAGGCCCCGGCCAACGGGGATTCGAACCCAAGACCTCCTTGCTGTGAGGCAGCAGTGCTACCCACCCCACCATCCGTGCCGCCTAGGGCCTGTATTCCTGCTGTGGAATCAGAGACGGGATGTCTTGTATGTCTTTCATTATCACATTACAGTTCCGTTCCTAGGTTTATGTTTGGTCCTCCAACCCCTTTCCCTATAACAGTATCTGCATGATTGTATGCATTGCACTGCTGCCACACAATTGGCTGATTAGATAATCACATGAATAAGTAGGTGTAATAAAGATGTTCCTAATAAAGTTCTGGCTGAGTGTAGATATCAGATGTCAGTATTATATATAATGCATTATGCATATGCGCTCAGTGAGCACTTTTAGGTACACCAGCTTGTTCATGCAAATATTTAATCAGTCAATGATGTGGCAGCAACTAAATGCAAAAAGCACATGGTCAAAAGATTCAGCTGTTTTTCAGACCAATTTTCAGAATACGGAAGAAATATGATGTACAGTGGTGTGAAAAAGTGTTTGCCCCCTTCCTGATTTCTTTTTTTTTTGCATGTTTTTCACACTTAAATGTTTCAGATCATCAAACAAATTTAAATATTAGTCAAAGACAACACAAGTAAACACAAAATGCAGTTTTTAAATGAAAGTTTTTATTATTAAAGGAGAAAAAAATCCAAACCCACATGGCCCTGTGTGAAAAAGTGATTGCCCCCCCTGTTAAAACATAACTTAACTGTGCTTTATCAAACCTGAGTTCAATTTCTCTAGCCACACCCAGGCCTGATTACTGCCACAACTGTTCTCAATCAACAAATCACTTAAATAGGACCTGCCTGACAAAGTGAAGTAGACCAAATGATACTCAAAAGCTAGACATCATGCTGAGATCTAAAGAAATTCAGGAACAAATGAGAAAGTGGGCGGCCTGTAGCGTGGTGGTTAAGGTAAAGGACTGGGACACGCAAGGTCAGGGGTTCTAATCCCGGTGTAGCCACAATAAGATCCGCACAGCCACTGGGCCCTTGAGCAAGGCCCTTAACCCTGCATTGCTCCAGGGGAGGATTGTCTCCTGCTTAGTCTAATCAACTGTATGTCGCTCTGGATAAGAGCGTCTGCCAAATGCCAATAATGTAAAAAGAAAGTAATTGAGATATATCAGTCTGGAAAAGGTTATAAAGCCATTTCTAAAGCTTTGGGACTCCAGCGAACCACAGTGAGAGCCATTATCCACAAATGGCGAAAACATCGAACAGTGGTGAACCTTCCCAGGAGTGGCCGGCCGACCAAAATTACCCCAAGAGCCCAGTGACGACTCATCCAAGAGGTCACAAAAGGACCCCACAACAACATCCAAAGAACTGCAGGCCTCACTTGCCTCAGTTAAGGTCAGTGTACATGACTCCACCATAAGAAAGAGACTGGGCAAAAATGGCCTGCATGGCAGAGTTCCAAGACGAAAACCAAAAAGCAAAAAGAACATTAAGGCTCGTCTCAATTTTTCCAGAAAACATCTTGAAGACTTTTGGGAAAATACTCTGTGGTCTGACGAAACAAAAGTTGAACTTTTTGGAAGATGTGTGTCCCATTACATCTGGCGTAAAAGTAACACCGCATTTCAGAAAAAGAACATCATACCAACAGTAAAATATGGTGGTGGTAGTGTGATGGTCTGGGGCTGTTTTGCTGCTTCAGGACCTGGAAGACTTGCTGTGATAAATGGAACCATGAATTCTGCTGTCTACCAAAAAATCCTGAAGGAGAATGTCCGGCCATCTGTTTGTGACCTCAAGCTGAAACGAACTTGGGTTCTGCAGCAGGACAATGATCCAAAACACACCAGCAAGACCTCTGAATGGCTGAAGCAAAAACAAAATGAAGACTTTGGAGTGCCCTAGTCAAAGTCCTGACCTGAATCCTATTGAGATGCTGTGGCATGACCTTAAAAAGGCGGTTCATGCTCGAAAACCCTCCAATGTGGCTGAATTACAACAATTCTGCAAAGATGAGTGGGCCAAAATTCCTCCACAGCGCTGTAAGAGACTCATTGCAAGTTATCGCAAACGCTTGATTGCAGTTGTTGCTCCAACCAGTTATTAGGTTTAGGGGGCAATCACTTTTTCACACAGGGCCATGTAGGTTTGGATTTTTTTTCTCCCTTAATAATAAAAACCTTCATTTAAAAACTGCATTTTGTGTTTACTTGTGTTGTCTTTGAATAATATTTAAATTTGTTTGATATGAAACATTTAAGTGTGACAAACATGCAAAGAAATCAGGAAGGGGGCAAACACTTTTTCACACCACTGTAAGTGACTTTGACCATGGAATGATTGTAGTAACTAATTAGCCCTTTGCCAAAAAGCCACGGTGGTGAATGAAATGCTAAAATGTGTCCTTGACGCGCATACCTTTAGTTATTGTTGTCACTTGCTTCCTCCGTCTTGCTGTCGCCGAATGTAGTTTCTTGAAGTGTTAGTATTTGTGCATTGTTAATTCTATATTTTTTGTGCCATTTAATTTGGTTAATTCTGTTCTATCACCCAGTGATTGCGGTAAGAACCATTTCATCTCTGCCTTCCAAACACACTGAGCCTACACACCTGTGCCTATTTGTTACCTGATTGTAGGTGATGTAACCCATCACCAATATCTTACTGCCCTCTAGTGGCGTGGTATAATAATAACACCCAAGTAAAACCCAAATCAAAAAGCACCCATATTGGCTCCAACACACCGGCCCCTTAATTGTGATAAACAATTACCAAAACAAAAACAAAATTCTAAGGAGCCAATACTAAAGTGATTTCTTTAGTCTTTGTTTCTCTTCTGTGTCTTGCAAGCTTTAGAAGAGCATCTTTGAGCTTGAGAAACCAAGCTACTGAAATTCTTAGTCGGTTCCACTCTGAAAAGTAGCTCAATAACTGTTGTGTTGCATTCTTGGGATCAGTCGCAGTAATGACATTCACACAAATATCCCTTTTGACATCTGGGTCATCGCTGGAAATTGGATTTTGATCCAAGATGAGCTTTGGCCATTCCTCTTCTGTCTTCAGAAGAAAGTCTGGACCATTGATCCATCTCTTGCAAATCAGAAAGCAGTCTGAGGACAATCCTCTGGAAGCATCATCAGCAGGGTTGTTCTTTGAACTGACATATCTCCACTGTGAGATGTCTGTCGCTTCCCTTATGATGGCCACCCGATTTGCTACAAAGGTGTGAAACCTTGTAGTTTCACTGGTGATGTACTTAAGTACCGTCGTACTGTCCGTCCAGAAGAATGATTTCTCCAATTGAAATGAAAGCTCCCTTTTTAGCATTTTGTCCACACGAACCGCAAGCACAGCGGCCGTGAGTTCAAGCCTGGGAATAGTAGTCTGTTTCATTGGAGCAACTCTTGACTTTCCCAACATAAACGTGACTTGTGTTCCTGTTTCAAAAGTCAGTTTAAGGTAAGATACAGTACCGTATCCGTACTCACTTGCATCTGCAAAATGATGCAATTCTGCATTTTCTGGCCTTTCAGAGTGTTTGCCTTTGATGCATCGTTGAACTTTGAACTCTGAAATCTTTTTTAGGTCCGCCATCCATTCTTGCCATTGACGAGAGAAACTCTGAGGTATTTCTTCATCCCAGCTCAAGTTTCTTCTACACATATCCTGTAGCAACAGTTTAGGTGGGAGAATGAAAGGAGATAAGAAGCCCATAGATGGAACTGATCACAGACAAGATGCCACGTCTTGTGTATGGGCGTGTTTCCACAGATGTCCTAAACTGAAATGTGTCAGACTCCACACACCAGTACAGTCCAAGAGCTCGCTCCATGGGCAAATTATCCCTATCCAAGTCCAAGTCCTTCGTTGTTTTAGATCTTTTCTCCCCTGGAATAGATGTCAACACTGTCCAACTGTTAGTAATCCATTTTGACAGATGAAATCCTCCATTTTGAAGCATAGCAGTCAGGTCCTGTACCATTTGCATTGCTTCTTCCTTTGATGGCAGTGATTTCAAACAATCATCCACATAAAAATTATGTTGGACAGTTTCACATACTATTGGCAGGAAGAAATCCTTGTTATCCTCAGCAGTTTTCTTCAGTGCGTAATTAGCACAACTGGGTGATGAAGTGGCACCAAACAGATACTAGCATTCGATGTTCTACTGGATCCTTAGTCCAGTCTCCTTCAGGCCACCACAAAAACCTAAGAAAATCGATGTCCTTCTCTGACACTCTGACCTGGTGGAACATTGCTTGTATATCCGCCATTAAGGCCACATGTTCTTCTCTGAAGCGTAAAAGAACTCCAAGCAGAGTGTTTGTGAGATCCGGCCCTTGCAGTAGCTGGCTGTTAAGAGACACACCTTGAAAATCTGCTGCACAGTCAAAAACTACTTGCAAAGATTTATTTTGGGGGTGGTACACACCATGATGAGGGAGGTACCACACCTTGTTGTCATTACGCTGTATTTGATTTGGTGGCACAATCTCAGCGTATCCTTTGTTGATAACTTCACTTAAAAAAGCGGTGTAATCTTTCTGATATTTCAAGTCTCTTTTGAATCTTTTCTTTAAACTCTGCAGACGTTGCTCAGCAATATTGTGGTTGTTAGGCATAGTGATATTCTCATTTCTGAATGGCAGATCCAAGCTGTAATGGCCTTCCTTAAGTATGACTGAATTATCCATAATTTGCATGAACTTCAGGTCCTCTCTTGACATTTCAAGTTTTTCTTCTGTAATCTTTTCATTGAAGTCTTGATTATACTGTGACACCAAGAGCTCCTCTATCCTGGCAACAGAGATTCTATTTGATGTCACAATGTCACTGTTGTCATTTCCACTTCTCAAAGGTCCGTTAACGACCCATCCTAATTGTGTTCGTACTGCATATGTTCCACTGTCACGACTATTCATAACCTCCAGAGGTTCCATGAGATGTGGAGCATTGGTACCTATCAATAGATCCACGTCTGCGTTGATTTCCTTTATTTGGATTTTGTCCAAGTACCGCCATTTCCATATTTCATCCTGTTTAGGAATGTTGCTCTTAGACACAGGCATTGTCCTTTGTGTTATGACTTCTGGGAGATGAAGAAATTGATCACCATCAAGCTTACATATTTCCAATCCTTTTAATGCATTACAAGTCACAACTTTGGTTTGCCCCATTGTGCGAAGTAATATCTCCTTACTGGTTCCTGTCAAGTTCAACTGTTTCAACAAATTATCAGTACAAAAGGTAGCTGTACTTTCTGGGTCCAGGAAAGCATATGTTTGCACCATGTTATCACCTTTTTGTGATTTTACCTGTACAGGCACAATGGAAAGGACACTGTTATCTTTTCTCCGGCCCCTGTATGACCACACGATTCCATAGTAATAAGAGCACTGCTCACCGGCATTTCCTGGTCCTGACCTGTTTTTCTTTCCTTTTCTTTAAACTGAATATGAAGAATGCTTGGGTGCTTTGAATGGCACACATTGCAAATGAGCCGTCCTTTACAGTCAAATTAACCAGGTCTGGAAATTTAACTCTGTAGTCTCTTTGTTCATGTAGCTTGCAGGCTGTAGCTCTCCACCATTCTCGAAGCCTGTACGGCAGCTTCATCATTATTTGCCGCATGTTGGATGTGGTGTTCATTTCATCCATAATGGATATATCCTCGAGGGCAGTACAGCATTCTCTCAAAAAGAAAGCGTAAGACTGTAAAGCATTTACATCTTCTGGCTTAATTACAGGCCAAGCATAAGCCTTTTCCATGTAGGCTGTAGCTATTTTACTTTCATTGCCAAAATGTTTCTTTAATAGTAATTTGGCCCTTTGGTAACCTTGATTTGGACTCAGGTATTTACAACTTTTCACAAGCGCCTTGGGTTGTCCTGTAGTGAATTGTTCCAGGAAGTATAGACAGTCCTGGCTGTTGTTCGGTTTCCTTTCAATAGAGTGTTCAAAGGCTTTAATAAATGTTCCATACTCCAGGGGATTACCATTAAACACTGGGATATCTCTTTGTGGTAATAAGGCAGCTGTCTGTTGTTGAACTAATAATGATGTGATTTCATTCTGCTTATTTAATAAGCTGTGGATGTTGGGGTTATCTTTATCTGGGGTAATCATTACGCCCTTGATCTTGAAATCTATTTTGATGTTGGTCGGTTGTGGCCCTTGATTGCAAAGTTGGCCTATTGGGAGGATGAAACATGACATCGCTTGCTCCAAGTGAATAAACTGGTCGTCTATAAGACCTGTCAATATTTCTTAGTTCATATTCGCCTTGCTCCTGGTTTGGTCTTGGTTCCTTTGGTCGCACAACCTGTGTATGTGACACTGTTTTTGTAGGTTGAGTCATTTTCTTCTCTTCCAGGGCTTGCAATGGTGTAGCCTTGATTTCTTTCAATTCAGCATTTGGCGCAGCCTCAGATTGCTGCACTTTATACACGTCAAGATATGAGCTCATGCCATCACTCTTGCTTTTAGCACGACTAGACACAACACTTCCTTCCAAAACCTCCAACATTGCATTGGTAGCTGCTATTTCGGTGTCCAGCTGTAACCTCAACTTTATTCTTTTTATGTTTTCCTCTTCAACCTCCAATGCATGTTTAGCATCTAGTGCGGCAGCTCGTTCAAGCAAAGCAGCCTTTTCTGCTTGAGCTTTACGACAGGCTGAGGAAGTAGTTGAAGACGTTTTTGAAACCTTGGTTTTCACTGAAATATTTGAAATACTATCTTCTGGTTGCACAATAATATCCGACCCATGCGGATTGCCATTATCAAACAGCCATTGTTTCACATTGCGAACAAACTCCGCATTTACAACCATTTTTGCTTTAAACCAGTCCTCTTGATTTATGCACTCATCTTCAGGAAGTGGCAAATCAATCAATTGATTGTGTTTTTCAACAGCATCATCGCAAAGCGTCATAAAATGTTTTAAATTCTTTTGTATTTCAGACACTTTGTCATTTGTTTGCATAAGAGTCTCGATTTGTTTTATCAATTGGTTTGCTTTTTTTAAGCTTGCTTTTCTTTTTCTTTGAACATCTTCAACAAACATTTCCAAACCCTTAGGAGTCAGTTTAGTTACCCTTTTTTCTTTAACATCAGCGTCATGGACTTGCTCGCTGATATTAGGGAGTCCATTGTTTTTATCAGTCATTTTGATTAGAAATTGGGATTCCTCCATATGCAAATTTAAGCATTTAAACGCAAAAACAAAAGCTTGCACCGACTCGCCAATCAAACGTTATCATCATCAGTCTATATTATGGCATCCCCTCAGTTCAATCTTACAACACAGCCCAATACTGTTCCAACTATGGGTAGCGTTATGGAAAAGATACACCCACCGGTATGAATGTCTTCTCTCTGCTTTCATCCATGCACTGATGATCCCCAGTGAAATTGTCCCATTTGAAACAATCCCACGATGTCCTCAACGTATTAAACAAAAAACAATCCCACGATGTCCTCAACGTAAACAAAAAACAATCAAACGTTACGTTGTCCTCTTGAGATAGGTTCTTACTTTTTGTAGTGACTAATTAGCCCTTTGCCAAAAAGCCACGGTGGTGAATGAAATGCTAAAATGTGTCCTTAACGCGCATACCTTTAGTTATTGTTGTCACTTGCTTCCTCCGTCTTGCTGTCGCCGAATGTAGTTTCTTGAAGTGTTAGTATTTGTGCATTGTTAATTCTATATTTTTTGTGCCATTTAATTCGGTTAATTCTGTTCTATCACCCAGTGATTGCGGTAAGAACCATTTCATCTCTGCCTTCCAAACACACTGAGCCTACACACCTGTGCCTATTTGTTACCTGATTCACCAATATCTTACTGCCCTCTAGTGGCGTGGTATAATAATAACACCCAAGTAAAACCCAAATGAAAAAGCACCCATATTGGCTCCAACAATGATTGTTGGTGCCAGACAGGGTGGTTTGAGTATGGAAATTTCCACAGTCATTGTTTTTGTTTCCGCACAATGTATTCCTCCCCCTTGACATCCAACCATTTTTTAATCTTGATACTGTATGATTTCTTTGTGCCAGACAGGGTGGTTTCAGTATCTCAAACTGCTGATCTCCTGGGATCTTTAGGCACAACAGTCTCTAGATGTGCAGAGAATGTTTTGAAAACCAAAAAACATCCCGTGAGCAGCATTTTGCGGGCAAAAACACGTTGTCAATGAGAGAGGTCAGAGGAGAAGCGCCAGACTGGTCAAAGCTGACAGGAAGGTGACAATAACGCCAATGACCACATATTACAACAGTGGTATGCAGAAGAGCAGCTCTCAACACACAATGCATAAAACCTCTTAAGTGGATAGGCTACAGCAGCAGAAGACCAATAAGTAAAAAAAAAAAAAAAAAAAAAAAAGAAGTTAATGAATACCTAATAAAGCGCTGAGTATATACTACGCTTAGGAGTATATACTGTTTTTCAATATTTGGACAGTGGTACAATTTCTGTTCTTTTGGCTCAAACAATGTATTTGAGGTTAACGTGCAGACTGGGAACTTTAATTTGAGAGTATGTGTGTGTGAGTGTGCCAATGGCAGGCAAGGAAGGCATTCTGAGCATGAGAAATAAGAAACAAACCAAACCAAGGTCAAACAATTGTCACGTTTCATGCTTGTCACATCATGTTTCACATTTAGTTATTGTCTTAGTTATTTTATTGTCATGTCACATACTGGTAGTCTAGTCTCGCCACGTTTTTGTTTTATTTCCTGTTACGTTTCATTTTCATGTCATGTTACATTTCATTTTTAGTTGTTATGATTTAATTGTTAGTCTTGTCATGTCACGTTATGTAGTTTATTCATGTCACATTTTGCAAACTTGTTATGTCACAATTTATGTTTGTTTCATGTTATGTTGTTCTGTTCATTGATTTGCATACACTTTTTTTGTGTCTTTCTGCAAACCTTGTATTCATGCTTTTTCTCTCTCCCTTTGTCACTCACACTTCCATAATCTAACCATGTGTTCGTTACCTTACCTTTCTTGTGCATGTCATTTACTAATTTACTAACGCTACGGCAGGATAGGTTTATTACTAACGATTACTAATTATCTTGTTAACTTATCAATCCTCCACACCTCAGTGCACGGTTAAGTGGTTTGTGAAGCTATTATCTCCCTGTTAAGAGCCAAGCCTGTTTATTGGCCATCGTTATTGACTTCTGTTTTGTTGACCATTGCCTGCCTCTACCACAAACTTTGCCTGCTGTCTTTGTGCTTCTGCCCCGCGGAGTGGACTTCGGTCTTGACTCTCGCGCCGTCATCAACCCCGAGCCTGCCTGGCATCCGTCTGCACTACTGCCCTGGTTACTGGACTTTTTGCCTGGTTTACCGATCTCGAGACTGCCTTCTCCCTCGGTACTGTATTTTGGTTTTGGCTGCATTTCACGTGTATGAACTTTGCTTGTTTTTCGACTACGCTCACTGCAAATTCCCTGAATAAAGCCCTGATGGGACTTTATTACATCTCTGTCTGAGTCGTGCATTTTGGGTCCTACCCCCACGCACCCGTCTCAACAATAGGCTTACTAAAATACTGTTTGGAAAATCGTTCAGAAGAAAGACCTCTCCAGTTAATTCTCATCATAATGAAGAAAAAAACACCTGCCGAACAGATCATAAACACTCTTCAGGAGTCTGGTGTGGATTTGTCAATGACTACTGTCCACAGATGACTTCAGGAACAGAAATACAGAGGCTACACTGCAAGATGCATACCACTAGTTAGCTGCAAAAACAGGATGGTCAGGTTACAGTTTGCTTTGTACTATCTAAAAGTGCCTGCAGTGTTCTGGAAAATTTTTTATTGTGGACAGATGAGACCAAGATTGAATTGTATGAGAGTTATGGCAAGAGCAAAGTATGGATGCTAAAAGGAACTTGTAAAGAGCTGGGATAATAACTGTACAATTTCTTTTGGTCCTGTAAAATGGAGGGACTTTGTATAAAAAGAGATTCCTACATGAATTGCCCAATATGGATGTCTCAAATTACAGTCTGACAGTCTGTAATTTAATGTCATATTCACGGTTTAGTTTCGAATCCATTGTTGTCTTTAACCTTCGCAAACACTCACGTCATCCCCCTGTTTACTTCCCTCCACTGGCTGGCTGTCATTGCTCACATCAAATTCAAAACGGTGCTAGCCTTCCAAGCACTTAAGGCGTCAGCCCCATGATTTTACCTCCATCAGATCATCAGACCCTACATGCCTGCCAGACCTCTTTGTTCAGCCACTACAGGATGCCTGGCACCTTCCCCTCTCTTCCTCTCTGTTGTTGTCTTTACTTGTTATTACGCTAGGATGATACCTTTTCTAGTTTTCTTTGGTTAGGTTTATTGTTCATATATAGTCAGGTCCAGAATTATTGGCACTCTTGATGAAAATGAGCAAAAAATGCTATAAAATTAACAATACAGATAATGAGCTATATGACATTTACATTTACTTTATATTTACTTTAAGGGTGCCAATAATTTTGACACCTACATTTTTCATAAAAAATAGTATTACTCAATAAAAATAAAAGAAAGGTTATAATAATTGTATTCGGATAAAAGTATAGTTTTCCCATATGTTCGGACAAATAATTTTACTGCAGATTTAACTTTATTTAAGTTAATCTCAGTCTTAAGGAACTGTATTGTGGCCTTCCATCACTTCCTGTTTCCCTAGGGTATAAAAATGAGGTAACACACATGTAAAATCCCTTTGTCATCCATCACCATGGGGAAAGTCAAAGAACTGTCAAATCAAAAGAGACTGAGGTTGTTGACCTACACAAGTCAGGTAATGGGATAAAAAAAAATGCATGAATGGTTAAACATACCACTAACCACTGTTAGGGCAATAATCAAAAATGTTCAAACATCTGGAACAGTTGCAAACTTGCCAGGAAGAGGAAGCAAGTGCATGTTTCCCCCACACACAGTGAGGAAGATGGTGAGGGAGGCAAAGAATAACCCAAGGACCACAGTTCAAGAACTGCAGACTTTAGTTGCATCTTGGGGTCACAAAGTCTCAAAATCCAATAGGCTCTTTGGAAGGATTGCACGAAGAAAGGCCTTACTGAGAGCAAGCAACATATTCAAGTGTCTGGAGTTTGCGAAACATCATTGGAACTATGACTGGATTTCGTGGTGCGGTATGTAATAAAAGAAGAAGAAAAAGGTTTTTAGATAAGAATGTAATCCATTAATCAAATAGGCCTGATCCCTGATCTTTGTTGTACTGTTAGCAGTTGAAATTGTACTTTGATCTTGGATCCTTCAGCGCACTTCCCCCTGATTATGGGTATGCACGTCGCTCTGGATAAGAGTGTCTGCCAAATGCCATTAATGTAATGTAATGTGCTGGAGGACAGAGCAAAAGAACATAAATTGTACCACTGACTAAATACTTAGACTGTACTGAACTGTATATATATCTCTTGATGCAAAAAGTTTTGGAAAAGAAATGGCTTATGGTTAGCTCTGTGGTTAGTACAAACAAATATTGGCTTATTATTACACTGTATTTGACAGAAAACAAAAACATGTATAAATGTATGGCACAATACTATTATTTTCATAACTTTTATTATGAATTACCATGAATTAGAGATTGTACAACATTACATTTCTCCCAGTTTTAAAATACAATAATACACCCCGTCACTGAAGAGTACAGTAATATTGTGGTATGACTGTGCAATAATTTTAACTAAACAGTCACAGCAGAGTTATTGATAGGTTCTGATGAACAATACAATACAACAATACAAGCTCATAATGGTTGAATATAGGATGGTTTGCAAAGATTTTAAAGATTTTAGGCCATTCCTCATTCATAAAAGGTACATTTAGCATTAATGTGATTGGTTAGAATGTGTTCACTTCGTTTAATGAGTTATAAAACTGTGTTTCAGAAGTCAGTAGATGGAAGTGGTTGGTATTTCAATGTTGGCCTCTTTACTGTATAAATCACAGCTCCACACACAATGACAACCACAACCAGGAGAAAGGCAGCAATGAAAACCAGGTTCATGTTCAAGCCCATGTTGGAAACTAAGGAAAGAAAAAGAAACAACAAAAAACTATTAGAACATCCCTCCGACAAATATGACATACTGCAATGATATTCATCATATGTGTTTACATCACATAGCTTTCATGGGTCAGGCTTGAGGCACAGGATTTCGTACAACGCAATGACCTCAGACTTAACCAGGGTTATAGTACCTGTGGTTTCTGTGGCCTTCTTTAGACGCAAAGGCCCCTGGGAAATGGAGTGTCTCCCAGTCTGTGTGGCAGCATCCCTCCTGTGGTGGTGATGTAGAACAGGGGCGGGTGTGGGTGTGGGAGTGGTGCAGCCCTGAGAACATCTGGTGCCGGGCTCCCCTGCCACACACAGGATGACTGAGCAGCATATGAAGACCTAGAATTCATCAGAAGACAAGGAGAGCTCTGACTCAGAAAATGAGGTACAATTACATACAATTGGTTGGGTACAAATTACCACCATGGTCCAAATAACCATGGTCCCCAATTACCTGCTCATGTTGTCCAATGAACTGGAAAGCCTCCATTCCAAATCTGTATTCCGTGGAGTTACTTGGATAGACCACCACTGTCCCATCCAATATGCAGCTGGGGAAATAAAAGAGCTGAATTCACAGGTCTTTCCTGGAATGAAACAATTCTAAAAACATTTTATTTTACACCATCCAGACCTAAATGTTCATATTCCCAATCCCACAGTTGGATTTAGATAGATGTTGCCATTCATCATACATAAGGCCTCCTATTCCAGTCAATGCTGACTTACGCACATGGGCTATTTGATATTTTACCCCAGAAACACCACCATAAACAAAATGTTTGCCTTCCATACACCAGTTGTCTTACCCATTTGAAATTATGTCATAGGAAATGTGATAGTCGGGATCGTCAACGGGGGTTGCTCTGCAGGACTCCACGAAGAGCACAGTGTTGGCAACAGAGGAAGTAGCTTTGATTTGCATGTAGAGCACTTCTTTCAGTGCCACATCTACAGGGTAGTGATCTGTGTCTATTGCAGTGTTGAACAGCTCACTGTGGAAGAACTCAAACTGGTAGGTGAACTTTCCAAATGCTTTTTCTGTGAACACGTAAGGAATCTTGTGTGCCTGGAAATCCAGATACACACGGCTCTTCTTGGGGTAACAGCATACGAAGTCAATCTCCACCTGGTGTTTCCTGGTAATGACATCACCAACGTTGTCGAATGACATAATTTCATTTTTGAAGATCAGGTTGTCAGCGTCCTCCTACAAAGACAATCAGAGACATCAAAGGAGATTTATTTGTGGCAACATCACAGCTTTTATTGAATGTGTCATTTGAGTGGATCAAAGGGACTGACCTCCAGTACTGTCCCACAGGAGCCGAGGGACACGGTGGCGATCACATGGGTTTGGTTGGAGGTGGGAGTGCAGGATGGATCATTGAGACGCAGGTGATCTTCATGAAGTCCAATTATTGAGGCCTTCTCCACTTCCACTCTCATTGTGGTCTCAGTACAAATCACAGTGGCATTGCCTATTAATGAATTGACGGGAGGAAAACTTTGGTGAGGCAAAAATTGCGTGATTAAGCACCAAGGATTTAATTTTGTGTCCAGTGTGTAAAATTAATATTGATTTCTTTACCAATAATAAAGAACAATTAACACGCTCAGACCACAACACTGTTTATCCCACCCCTTCTCTGTGAACACACTGAAGTTGAAACACCATTGGCTGTGGCAGTTATAACCACTTTTCAACCAATGAGCTTGAATTATGGCACAGCTATAGGATGTTTTGGCCCATCAACTGTATATTTTGAAACCCGAATTTAAAGAAACGCAGGTAGAGGGTGAGTCAACATGTCAATGCCTCCTTTTCAATGATAGAAAGGGATTTACGATGGTCTTGTAACAATGTTGTAATGCAAAAAGCTTACCTATTGCACCTTTAACAGTATGTATTACAGAATTTCAAGCTTAGGGACAAGTCAATAACCAAACATATCGAACTGAGTACTAACCAGATTTGTGTTTAACAATGACAATGATGCATCTCATGTCAGAGTGAAAGATTCTGGACCTGAAACATTGAACATGATTATAAGACAAGTATAGGGCAAAGTCAAATGGAAAGTCATTATAGATAATATTGAAAATGACGAATATGCAGTAAATACCTTTTTGTAGCTCAGTTTCACTGATTTCATTCATTTACACTTAGTCTCTTTCTATCAGTATACTACTTGTTGGTGCTGGACAATAAATTAAACCAAGACTGGGAGTTTTATTTTGACTCAGTAAACATCATTCAAGGGCCAATAACTGCATTTTCAAAGACCTTCCGGCATAACCCGATCAACAACTTTGAAACTTACCCTTGTTGACTCTCTGCAATGAAGCAAATGGGAACATGATCACCAAAGTCATTTTCAGTTGGTGTCCACCTGATTCGAGATTCTCCAACTGCTCCTCTGATAGTGTTGTACTTTGTGATGTTCAGAGGTCCACTGATGATAAAGTTCTTTACCCTATTGAAGGCACAGTGTGATCAATATCAGAAAATAGTGTGCTTTTTTGCAGTTATGAAGTATTATATATGTACTTCAAAAAGAAAAATAGAAATGTTGCTCAATTATTTCATTCAAAGAGTACAAATATCTAAGCAGTACAATCATTAAAAATTAGTTAGTTTTTTTCGTTCGTACCCACATTATATTGACAATAATACTCTTTTAAATCAAATGGACAGGAATTAACATGTTTCTGAGTTTAACTTCTATCTTACCATGATTGTGTTGCTGTAGCCTTCAGCTTAATTTCCAGTTCCTGACCAACAGCAGCAATGAGTTTTTCTCCATTTTTTGGAGTTGGGAACAGAAACTTGGGCAGAATGTTTCCCTCAGTACAGTCATGAACAGATGGATCAACTGAAATTCAGTGGCAGAGAAATAGCAAAAAATCAGTAAAATTAACTGGATAGGAATATGTAAGTCTCTGAGTCCCTGACAGCTGTGGATCAGTTGAATTATAGGGTAAATTTACCTTGGATTGAAAACTGCAGAGGGATTTTAGACAGACCCATGTTCATTGGCATCATTGTAGTTGTAGGGGGTGGTGTAGTCGTAGGGTTGTAGTAGTGGTAGTAGTAGTGGTGGGGAGGTGCTTTAGTTGTAGTGGCTGTTGTAGTTGTAGGGGCGGCTGTTGTAGTTGTTGGGGCTGTTGTTGTTGTAGGGTTGTAGTAGTGGTAGTAGTAGTGGTGGGGAGGTGCTTTAGTTGTAGTGGCTGTTGTAGTTGTAGGGGCTGTTGTAGTTGTAGGGGCTGTTGTAGTTGTAGGGGCGGATTTGTGGATGTTGTGAATGAATGCTCGCCTGTCTCTATAAAGTAGTGGGGACTTGGTGGACGATGTGCCATCGGTGTATTTCAGAGTGATTTCTTGTGTGGGGTAATCCTCCAGGACAATCTCAAAGGCTTGAACCTTTGTTATGAAGGTATCCCAGTAAGTCAAGGTGCAGGCATTCTGAAAACAAGTAAATTAGCCGTATTGTCAAGAAAGAACAGGTGATATGAGATGAAATGTTAAGCACAGTTGTTTCCTACAGCCTTCTCCGTTTAAAGGCCATGCTTGAAGACCATTCCATTTTCTATTGGTACATATTAATTTTTTCATAAGCACGACATTTCTGTGATCTCAACTTCTAGAAAAACTCTCATTAGCATGAACGCCTTATGCCTCTGTAACTGTTCATGTGTTACATGTATAAAATATGGATACGATGCCTGTAAAAGACATAACTGAGAGACTGCAATAGGAATGTAATGGCACTGATGTCAGCTTACTCAAAGAAAAGTGAGTGGAGATCCACAAATAGCAGAGTAAGATGGTGCCAGCTAATAGAACAATGCCAACACTGATTGGAGAATACATTCTGACTGCTTTCAGGTCATTATCACTGGCATCTGAGTCTGAATGTCTCTACCAATCACCATCAGTATCGTTCTGTTGGTCGTCACCATGATTGGTATTACTCCCTTCCCATATTTTTATATTATAATATCCATGTTCTTTGTATGTATTTTAGCGTCTTACTTCATCCAAGGCAAAGCCAGAATGCTGTCTACATGTATGGCACTCATTGGAACCAAGTCTTCCATATCTGCATCTGACTCGGTCATTATCAGGGTCATGAGCCAGCAGATTAAATGTTCTTGGACAATTCCGTGGTATCCTATGAATGCAAAAAAAAAAATGTACATGTAATTTTAACTGGCCCTAGAAATTCAAATGAGTGATTATTTGAGGTAATTTGGCTGCTCAGGCCATGTTTTATACTTGAATCTGAATTCTTGAATCTGGATTAAAATCTTTGAGTCTTAATTTGGCTCTACAAGCTGCTTCTGAGATAATTTGAGCAAATCTTTGCTCCAGAGCATAAGCCTCAAAATGCATTATGCCTACTAATGCCATTTAAAAACCACATCATCAAAAATATCCAATCTAATCACACACAAAATCTTTTTGAGCCAGGAACAAATACCAAAAATGGAATAATTAACAAAACCAAAGATATAACGGGCAACAGTGTGTGAGATGCTATGACATTACCGGATGAAAGGTATAATTGTTGTGACTGGAGAGCTGTTGGTTTCATTAGTGTCGGATCTGATCCCAAGGTCCACATGTGTAAATAGCCTCCATGATCCAAGGCTATCTGAAGGTATCCAGCAACACCCTGTTTTCCTACAATAGTAACAGATCACACACTTAAAACATTGCACATTCTAATTGAATGACCTTTTCCACCTTCTGATCCTGAAATACTTACAGCATTTCAAAAGTTCGTGTGTTGCTTGGAATATTTCTCGTCATTAACGCTTCCGACTGACACCAGGTGTTCCCTTGAGTATTAGCTCCATTGGAATTGCTATCCACTTGACCGATTTCAAATCGATCTATGGTCCCACAGTTTCCACTGAGACAGAACCAGGAGTTAGTTGTATAGCAGGTATGGTAAGTCTCCTTGTAGCGGAAGTCCACCTGCAATTGCAACAAAATGATTGTTGTTCATTAAAAAACATGAAAGTGAACTGCACTAGTGGCTTCTTGCAAACAGTACATTTGAATTTCATATTCCAGTAATACATTTATTGAATAATAGACTTATCTGGTATTTAATTTAAAAAATAAATTTAGCATGGACCTATTTATGATGTTAAATACTTGTTTTAAACCTCATTTATGTATACATTTAGAATGGGATATTGTCTATGAAGCACATATCTTCCACCTGCCTGTGAAGTCAAATATCCCATCTGGGACAATGGAGGCATTGAACAGAAATTAATTGCTGCTAGGAAAGAAACATCATTTCTATTCTCCTGTAATTATAAATATAAATTTACACTATATAAGTTACAAAGCAAAGTAGCTATTCAGAACATTGCCTTACAGTACATTGTAATTTCAGTGTGACAGGTCAGACATTTGAAATAGATATTTTATGAGAAGTGCTGTTATTTATGCTAAATCAGATAAAACACTGAATGGGCTGCCTCACCCTGAAGGATCCATCGGCATTCTTTCCTTTCGGAGTGAAGGTCATGACTCCGGCATAGTGCTGGGAGGCCAGAGCCCCACAACATGAGGCCAGGAGGAGCAGCAGTGTATAGGAAGCCATGGTGCTCTGAATCAGACTTGCTGAATCAATACAGACAACCCACAGACACCATCATTTATATACTGTCAGAAACATAAACAAGTTTGGTTAGTCATGGTAAGGAGCAATACAGATGACCACAGGAATGAGGAAATCAATTCCTTTGAAAGCCGCCAAGTTATTTTAATCTTTCATTGTCTCAAATGCATTTGATTTGCACATGAGAAAACTGCGCGTAAGCAGTGATTGTGGAATACCCAGCATGTCAATCAGGTCAGTTTAATGTGTCATTAAAGTTGTTAATGGCCAGTGTCCTTGGTGGGGGGGCGGGGGTAATGCGATACACAAGGAGAACTGTACAATAATGCTCTGTGCTATGGGGCATTGTATATATTTATATAAAGTATTGTTCATTTTTACATGTGAGCATGTTGGAAACAGCAGAGGGTTCTATAGTACTGAAGTACTGCAGGAATGACTGCATGAACAAATGATGTGAAGTATAAAACAATGACAGTTGTTGATCTGCAAGAGGAGTCAAAGCCATCACAACCCTTCTATTTTGTTAAGACTTTATGACTGCTCTTATGTTTTGGGTCAAATCTCATTATAGAGACCAGAATCATCCACAAAGAAATCTGAGATAATAATAATAATACTAATAATAATACTAATAATAATAATAATAATAATAATAATAATAATAATGTTGTATATTTTCTGGCATTTTTTACAGAGTGACAATAATCCCATAGAGCACATGCACACTTTTGTTTTTGGAAACTGGAAACCACATCTCTCCTGTCACACCATCACAGTTCAGTCAATGAATCCTTATGGCACTGATTGCAGCCTCTCACTTATTAATAGATATAAAAATTATTAATGATACCTTCTTTGGTGGTCTTTTGTTCAATATATTGAGTTGCAAGGAACCACTTCATGTCATATGTGTATACAGTTTAACTTTCTATTGCCTTGTTGGTGTTGGTGTCGTTCGAGATGTCAATGTTTTAATAAAGAACATCAAAGGCAGGTGCATGGAGATGACAGTGAATTTATGACTCCTGTTTTGTCTACTTGTGTTCTGAAGGCATGTACAGTATATACTGAAATCAGGATCCCACTGGAAGGGTGGATCCAGGATGGATTCAAGGTTGATGTGCAGATATGTGGGACACATCTGTCACGTTTCAGGTCTGTCTCGCCATGTTTTATGTTTATTCATGTTGTCTAGTCACGTAGTGTCTTCATGTATTATGTTAGTCTAGGTTCGTCATGTTGTTTAGTTATGTCTCGTTACGATTTATTTTCTCGTCATGTCTAGTTATGTTTTCGTACGATTATATTACCTGGTTATGTTGAGTGATTATCGTCTTAGTTTCGCTTTGTGTTATGTTTCGATGTATGTTTATTGTTACGTTTAACTGGTCGTTGTTATGCATACACTTTTACATGTTTTTCCGCAAACCTTGCGTTCCGCCTTTTCTCTCTCTCTCTCTCGTTCTGTCCTTCACTCCCCTAATGTTCTATTTGTCTATTTACTAAAACTACTAACGCTAGATCAGGATTGGGTAGAAACTCAGAAACGCATTGGGTAGGATTGGGTAGAAACGCAAATTCAGAACTCTGCTTCTAACCCCCGGAAACTTTTCTCCATTTTCTCCTCTCTCCTCAACGCACCGCCTCCTCCTCCTCAGTCCTCCTTCGCTGCTGATGACTTTGCTGATTTCTTCGATGAGAAGGTCGCAGTCATCCGCAGATCCTTTACAACCGCCGCCCCCCTCACTGTGCCCTTCCCCCCCTTTAGGCCCATCCCTTCCTTTTCCACTTTCTCCCCCCTTACAGACTCTGATGTTTCTCAACTCCTGCTCTGCCACCGCCCTACAACCTGTGCCCTTGACCCTATCCCCTCTTCTCTTCTCCAAACTATCACACCTGACATTCTCCCATTTGTCACCTCCCTTGTCAACTCCTCCCTGTCTTCCGGCTGTTTTCCAGCATCCTCCAAGAGGGCCCACATCACTCCGCTGCTAAAAAAGCCTACCCTGGATCCCTCCATCATCCAGAACTACCGCCCGGTATCTCTTCTTCCTTTCCTTTCTAAAACTATAGAACGAGCCGCTTCTACTCAACTTTCTTCCTTCTTTTCTAACAACAACCTGCTAGACCCCCATCAGTCTGGCTTCAGATCGGGCCACTCGACAGAGACTGCGCTCCTCTCCGTCAGTGAGTCACTTCATGCCGCACGAGCAGCCTCCCTCTCCTCTGTCCTCATTCTTCTAGATCTCTCTGCTGCCTTCGACACTGTGGATCACTCCATCCTCCTGTCTGCCCTGTCAGCAACAGGCATCTGTGGCACAGCCCTGGACTGGATTGAGTCCTACCTCTCTGGTCGCTCCTTCCAGGTTGCCTGGGCTGGTTCGGTATCGACACCTCGGCCCCTCGCCACAGGAGTTCCCCAGGGCTCAGTCCTTGGCCCGCTTCTTTTTTCTCTCTACACTCGCTCCCTTGGCCCTGTGATCACTGCACATGGGCTATCCTACCACTGCTATGCGGACGATACCCAACTCTTCGTCTCGTTCCCGCCGTCTGATACGCAGGTTTCAGCCCGTATCTCTGCTTGCCTGAGGGACATCCAGAGCTGGATGGACAACCACCATCTAAAGCTCAACCCAGGTAAAACTGAAATGATATTCATCCCTGCTAATACCTCTCCCCATCTGGATCTCTCCATTTCCCTCGGGGATACCACACTCACGCCGTCACCCAGTGCAAGGAACCTCGGCGTGGTGATGGACAGCAGACTGTCCCATTCCGAGAACATTGCGGCGGTGACCCGGTCTTGCAGGTTCTTCCTATACAACATACGGAGAATCCGCCCCTTTCTCACCCCCTACTCGACCCAGCTCCTGGTCCAAGCGATGGTTCTGTCCCGCCTGGACTACTGCAATTCCCTCTTGGCTGGCCTCCCAGCGTCTGCCATCAGACCCCTCCAACTCATCCAGAATGCAGCAGCTCGTCTGGTCTTCAACCTTCCCAAATACTCACACGTCACCCCCCTGCTTACTTCCCTCCACTGGCTGCCTGTCATGGCTCGCATCAAATTCAAAACATTGGTGCTAGCCTTCCAAGCAGTTAAAGGGTCTTCCCCAGCTTATCTGCAAAAAATCATCAGACCCTACACCCCTGCCAGACCTCTTCGTTCAGCCTCCACAGGCCGCTTGGCACCTCCCCCTCTCAGAACCTCCACCTCACGCTCACGACTACTGTCTGTTCTGGCTCCACGGTGGTGGAACGAACTCCCCGTTGAGGTCAGAACTATAGAATCCCTCCCCACCTTCAAGCGCAAGCTGAAGACACACCTCTTCAAACAGCACCTCTCCCCATCCCTCCCTACCTCCCTGTGAACCTTAATTGTTGTCTCTGTGACTTGTGTATCAGTATTTTAGTTGGCTAGGTAAGCAGTGTTTGGATAGTTAACTTTGGTGACTTTTGCTCTGTTTGTTTGTTTGTTCAAAAAAAAAAAAAAAAAAAAAAAAAAAAATGGCCCTTGTCCTTATCTTTGTTGTACAGGTAGCAGTTGAAATTGTACTTACCTCTAGGGTCTTTCAGCGAACTTATCCCTGGTTATGGGTATGCACTTTGTTGTACGTCGCTCTGGATAAGAGCGTCTGCCAAATGCCAATAATGTAATGTAATGTAAACTAACAAGACTAATCATGTGTTCATGTTACCTTATGTTTCTCGTGCATGTCATTTACTAATTTACTAATGCTAGGGCAGGATAGGTTTATTACTAACGATTACTAATCTCCTTGTTAAACTTGTCATCCATCGCACCTGTTTTCCATTTCCTTGCTACGCTCTTACTAATTGTCCACACCTGTCTACACCTGCATTTATAGCCCAGTCGCGCTACTGTTCACTGCGAAATTGTCTGCCTCTGTTTTTTCACGCAACTCTTGAGCATTACTTACTGTTTGATTACACGTTACGATCCACGCCTGTTTACTGACCATTGTTTATTGATTTCTGTTTTGTGACCATCGTTTGTTTTTTGACTACGTCCTCGCCTACCGTTTTTGTACTTTTGCTTCGCTGATTGTTTCATGGTTTCGACTCCCGCTTCGCCCACGACTACGCCTCTGCCTGCCGCCCGTCTGTTCATCTGCCCCGCTGAAAGCTCTCCCGCTACCGGACCTCCCTGCACGTCTACCGACTACGAGTTTGCCTCTTCCCTCGGCACCGTGCTTTTTGTTTGTTTATTTTTTGTTTGGCTGGATCTACGTGTATGGACTTTGCTTGGATTGACTACTCTCCTGGGATTCGTCCCGAATAAAGCCCTGAGGGGTCTTTATATTACTATTGTTTCTGAGTCGTGCATTTTGGGTCCAACCCCCACGCACCCGTCTCAACATCTTTAATAAATAGTTTTATCCAATGATTGCACAATAATAGGAACACAAACCCTTCCAAAACAATATCCATTCTAAATAAAATGTTTTCAAGAACCCCTCAAAGTGATTTCAAGGTAGCTGCAAACCTTAAAAATTATGAAGTGTCTTGAGATCTATTCTAAAATCATGACCTAATGGGTAGCTGCAAAAACAATCATTTCACAGTTGTTCCTCAGATAACGCCACGCCAACATCCAGATGGACCAGTCCATGGTCAATAAGACACCTTGTGAACCTTTATTTTAACTGGGATCAATAAAAACATGATGCTGACGAAACAGTTGTGTTTGGAATTATTTTTATTTTCAGGCGAGAAATTGCTTTCTGACATTAGAATGACTTTGGCCTATATGTCTTTCAACTGAATGAAATGTTGTTTGTCTAAACTCATACTGTCATACAGAATAGTTTTATTTTTTCTTTCCTCATTCTCAACATTTTGTTCGGTTCTACCAATTGTATTTGATGACCATGTGAATATTTCTAAAAGTGTTTACTGGTAGTCAAACACACCCAGCAAACCTATTTTGCATATGAGAAATTACGCAGTCTTTGTTTTAGCTTCCCTATAAAAATATTTTTGGCAGAGATTCATGCTAATTAGACACATTAACACACCTTCACGCAAATGCCAAATCTGGCCATTCAGTAGCAGTGTCACAGACTTAAATGAAGCAAGACACTTGTGCCATCTGTACCAATACTAACCTAGTTTAGTTTATTTTCATAATGTAGGTATGAAGTGCCACAAATACAAAAAGCAGGGTGGTGGAGCTGGCTTGGTGAGAGATCTGAGATGAATTAGTGAGGGGCAGAATATTTGTGGTTTTAACACAGGTGTTAGAGTTCATTGTTCTGGCTTCTGCATTAAACATTCCTGTTCTGTTACCCCACTCCTGACTCGGCCCGGTTCCTCTGCACTTGGGCCTACACCTCAGCTCTCACTTTAAAAGTACAAATACAATAAAATAGCAATGATAGCTGGAGGATCTATGATGTGTTCCTATTCAGACCGATGACAGATGCAGAATTTTTGTTCACCAGAGTATAATTAACTAGGTGTTGGCTCATACCTGCATACTGATCAGAATGAAAAAATCTAGATCAGCTGAAGGCCATTGTCTTTCATGTTTTCATGAAGCATGAGTTAGGCCATTAAACCAATTTCCAAGATTTTTCTGGAAGTTCCCTTTCAACTTTGAAATCTAACCATTCTTTAATCTTGATACTGTATGATGTTTCTAAATTGGTGGGATTAAACAGTTGACATGACATACACTCAGTGTTTAGGTAGATCTGCACACCAGCTTGTTAATGCAGATATTTAATCAGCCAATAATGTGGCAGCAACTAAATGCATAAAAGCATGCAGACATGGTCAATGAAGGGTTTGATATGGGAAACGTGGAAGACTGGATGGATGCGGAGATAAGTTGGACAGCAGAGGGGCTGATGACCCTAGTGATAGAGTAGGGGCCGAAGAGGGTCTGAGAGGCTAGCTTAGGGGAGCCAGTGCGGAGAGGAATGTACTGGGACCAAGGCCAGATCCGCAGTCCCACAATGTACCGGGGGGCAGGGTGTCGGCGATGGTCCGCAGAGTTCTTCATTTCTGTAAGGTGCTTGAGCAGTGTGCCACGAGCCATTCTCCAGCTCCATCGCACAGCAGTCTCTTTGGAGGAGGGCACCCTGGGGAGAACAATGAAGGAACACATTTGGAAAACTGATCCACAATAGAGGGAATAACCATCATGCCTTTGGAGGCACGTAACCCCATGCCACATGAGACCAGGGGTGATGGGGAATGGAGAGAGGCTGTAACCACCTGTGGATGTGTGCTGTTGGATTTCCCCCGGGCACACTCAGGACAGTTGGAGATAAACTCAGTGAAGTCACTTCTCATGGATTGCCACCAAAAGCATCGGGGCAGGAGAGCCAGTGTGTGGGTGGCCCCTGGGTTGCAGGCGAGACGTGAAAAGTGAGCCAACGCAAGGACCTGGGACCGGTCGGGATCAGGGACGAACAGCCGACCACAGGGAACGTCTCTTGGGGCAGGATGGTCTCTCAGGGTTCTCTCCACCATGCCCATGATTTCCAGCTGGGTGCCAGCCACCAGGGCAAGATGGGGATCGTCCACGGCCAACAGGTGAGTGTAGTCGGGAAAGTGCATCAGGCTTTAAATTGTAGGTGCCATGGCGGGAGGTGAGAGCGAAATGGAAGTGGTTAAAAAACAGAGACCCACTGGTTTGGCGAGGGCTTTTAGCTGTCCATAGACATCCAAGATTACGGTGATCAGAACAGACTATGAATGGGATGGGAGAAACCTCCAGCAGATGGCACCATTCTTCGAATGCCAACTTGACAGCCAGCAGCTCCCGATCCTCGATGCTGTAGTTCTTTTCTGTGGGTGACAGACGGCAAGAGAAGAAGGTGTGTTTTTTTTACTGCTGTGTCGGAGGCGCCTCGACAATAAAATGTTTTTCAAGGAACAACATCTAATGGCACAAGCCTATCAATCAAATGTTCAAAGTGAAAATGTTTGATCACGGCCAGCAAGCTAATGCTATTCTACATTTCATGGTCATGGACCATAATGTGGTTCCTTACCAGGTGATTCAACAAGATGTCAGGGAACGATACCTCAGGCCACTGAGATCATTTGTCCACTCTGTAACCACATTAGGAAAACACCTATTTAGTGCTATTTGGGTTATTTTGCTAATATACCTTTCCTGGTCTTGAGGAAACAATGATTCAGTGCTGCCTGGCTCCCTTGCTGCTGCTGAGTTTGTCAGCCCTTCTCCCTCCTGTTTTCCCTATGTTAGAGTACATTTTTTTGGCTTCTGCATTAAACATTTCTGTTCTGTTACCCCACTCCTGACTCGGCCCGGTTCCTTTGCACTTGGGCCTACACCTCAGCTCTCACTTTAAAAGTACAAATACTATAAAATAGCAATGATAGCTGGAGGATCTGTGTTCCTTCAGACCGATGACAGATGCAGAATTTTTGTCATGCTACTGACCTATATACTATCTATTGAAGGTGTTCACCAGAGTATAATTAACTAGGTGTTGGCTCATACCTGTATACTGATCAGGAGGAAAACATGCAGATTAGCTGAACGCCATTGTCTTTCACGTTTTTGTGACGCACAAGTTCGGTCATTAAACCAACTTGCACGATTTTTCTGGAAGATTTTATTTCCTTTCAATTTTGACATCTAACCATTTTTTTTTATCTTGATACTATATGATTTTTCTAATTTGGTGGGATTAAACAGTAGACATGACATACCCTCAGTGACCACTTTATTAGGTAGACCGCACTGCCTCCCCTAAGCTAGCCTCTCAGCCCCTCATTGGCCCATCTGCTGTCCAACTTTTGGACAGTGCTTTTTTTGACTGGTGTGTCGGAGGCGTCCACCTGAATGTTGGTGAAATGTTTTTTGAGGTCAGGCATGGTCAGGACGGGGGCAAATGTGAAACAGCATTTGAGGCTTCCTCAGCTGTAGGCAACCAGCAAAATGCCACTTGAAGTGAGGGCCATGTGTAGGGAAGTCTGTGCTGAAAATCAGATGAAAACAGGACAAAGTTGTCGCATTCATGAGCATCGAAATCTTAGAATGCAGCCCCCCATTCACGTGACTTTGGAGTGTTCTGTGGGAAAGTTGGAGGGCTGTAGGTAGAAAATCAGGGGGTAGTGGGACAGGAAAGACCGTCAGGATCCGGCACTCACCGGCGCAACACTCTGGCTGTGGAAAGGAAGGTTTGGGTCGGGTTCGGGATGTTTCAGGAACAATGACGACTGGTAGTCCAGTGGCCTTGTCACGTTTCAGGTCTGTCTCGCCATGTTTTATGTTTATTTATGTTTATTTATTTTTCTTAGTCACGTAGTGTCTTATCATGTATTATGTTGTCTAGGTTCGTCATGTTGTTTAGTTATGTTTCGTTACGATTTATTTTCTTGTCATGTTTAGTTATGTCTCGTTACGATTTATTTTCTTGTCATGTCTAGTTATGTTTTCGTACGATTATATTACCTGGTTTTGTTGAGTGATTATCGTCTTAGTTTCGCTTTGTGTTATGTTTTAATGCATGTTTATTGTTACGTTAACTGGTCGTTGTTATGCATACACTTTTACATGTTTTTCCGCAAACCTTGCGTTCCGCCTTTTCTCTCTCTCTCTCTCTCTTTCTGTCATTCACTCCCTAAGTGTTTCCATTTGTCTATTTACTAAAACTACTAACGCTAGATCAGGATTGGGTAGAGACTAACAAACTAATCATGTGTTCATGTTACCTTACGTTTCTCGTGCATGTCATTTACTAATTTACTAATGCTAGGGCAGGATAGGTTTATTACTAACGATTACTAATCTCCTTGTTAAACTTGTCATCCATCGCACCTGTTTTCCATTTCCTTGCTACGCTCTAACTAATTGATCCAAGCCTGTTATCGACCATCGTCCATTGATTTCTGTTTTGTTGACCACTGTTTGTTTTTTGACTACGTCCTCGCCTACCGTATTTGTACTTCTGCCCCGCAGATTGTTTCATGGTTTCGACTCCCGCTTCGCCCACGACTACGCCTCTGCCTGCCGTCCGCCTGTTCATCTGCCCCGCTGACTGCTCTCCTGCTACCGGACCTCCCTGCACGTCTACCGACTACGAGATTGCCTCTTCCCTCAGCACCGTGCTTTTTGTTTGTTTTATATTTGTTTGGCTGGATCTTCGTGTATGGCCTTTGCTTGTGTTGACTACGCTCCTGGGATTCGTCCCGAATAAAGCCCTAACGGGACTTTATTTAACTATTGTTTCTGAGTCGTGCATTTTGGGTCCAACCCCCACGCACCCCTCTCAGGCCTGGGCTCTGGAGAGGGAGTTGGAGATGCCGGTCATCAGGGCGTGCAGATTCCACAGATCCTGATGGAGAGAGCAGATCTCTGATTCAAGATGACCCAATCTCTGTCCCTCGAGTCGGAGGGCCTCTTGGATGCTGGACGAGGTTGCTGGTTCCATCGTTGACTAGATTGTTCTGTCAGACACCAGGGCTGAAGAACTCGCAACCAGAGAATGCATGGAATAGAAGTCTTTGTAACCAGCAGACAGATGCAATAAATGTATTCCAAAACAGAGTAATTATTACAAGTGAAAGATCATACCTGAATAGGCAGTCCAACTAGACAAAGGGACAAAGGGAAATGCAGAAAACAAGCATACAACAATCTGGAAGAGAACTGACGAAAACATACAGGTATAAATACTCAGGTGATTGAGTGTGAGCGTGAGGAACAGGTAAACAAGGCACAGGTGAAAAGAATGAGTGAATTAATAACACAGCCGGACACAAAACATGGTCATGAGACAGAACGGAAAATGCTAAAACAGAACAGACACAGAGTCTGACACTAAGGACTAAGGATACTAAGGACGTGTATGTTATCTTCTTACTGACACTTTTCCACAATGTCATGCCATGTGTGGACATCCTATATGCTAAGCTCCAGAAAAGATTCTATCCATCTCCATGGGAGCATCCAGCAGTTTACAGATAACATAGAAAATGTCAGGTAATTATATTGCATCCTCTCTTTCAGTTTCTATGTTCTACTATGATATATTATATAACATATTTAAATTCCATACAATGATCATTTCTGTCCATGATCAGACCAGCAAGCAAAAAGGAATTTTCTTTCTTCCTTTTCCTTTGCAGAGATTGTCTCCCTACCCTGTGTGTGCAACACTATGCTAGTGGCTCCCAACAACCGGGGAAGAGGCTTTGGTCATTGGGTTCAGGGGAACATAAAAGGCTAGCTGCCGAGGTGAGTTTTCATATTGACATACCAGCTTTTACGGTTGTTACAAATGATATAGCCTAAATTGACATTTTGCCATTGTATGCACCATATTCACAAATGTATTTCTTTTTTTCATAATACGTATGTGATATCAAACGGGGACATGCCAAGGAAGGCTGTTTGTTTAGAGCGTTCGTGCACTCTGGTTTCGGGTATCTCCACCTCCGTCATGAGCCCCGCTCTGTGGTTGTGTTCTCCTTTTGGAAGGGCGCTGCTCCCTTCCCTGAACTCTGCTCAGCTGTGCCTGTTCAATTAGAGAATGTTATTAGCGTGCGTTCGCATTCCCGGGTGTCTCGCCCCAGGGGGTGCTGGCCTTGGTGCTGTTTCTCCTCCCGGCCTCTCTCCAAGGTGCCACTCTTAAATATGACACTGGAAAATATTCTGATTTCCTGATTAACAGAGATTAGATTTAGAGCAGAATGTAGTGTAGTTTCTCAGAATCTGTGTAAGAAAGAGCAGGAGATATTTTCTGGTTCTGAGCAGACCCACCTAGATACTGGCTTCTGCTCACACAAACAAACACAGAGTTAAGTTTAGTTTTCTCTGGAACTGCGTGACAGAGAGTGGGAGGGACTCCCTGGCTCTCCCCACAGCTGCATGAGGAGTGGTGTTGGACTGACGTCAGGCTGAGCAGAGCAGTGAGTATAGAGAGAAAGATGTGATCTGTCTGGTCATACCTGGGGTGCCAAGAAGTGGTCACTGGGGGTGTTCCAGACCAGGCTGTCATGGTGGGAGGTTATTCCCGTGGTGACCGCTAGAGGGCCTAGGATCATTGTTATCACCTGTTCCTCATTTGCATTAGGGGAATGACCTCCCAGCAGAGTATTTAAGGCCATTTTGTATGAGCCTCAGTGCTTTTGTGTTACTGTTCGCTCTAACACCAAGCCGGTAAATGCACACGGTAGACTCGAGGTTTGAGTCAGGTACTGTGCAGGTGTGTGTTCACTTATCTGCAGTCTCAGTATGCTTCTTTGTCAAAACGTTGATCCTAGTAAGTGCCGATTTTGTGTAAGCCTTATTATTGAGATTCTTGATAGACACCCCTTTGCCTTGACTTCCGTACCTGCCTTGCCCTCTTGTTTTGTTTGCACTTCTGATTTTATGGTTTTTCGACGTTTTCGCTTTGTGTTTTTGACTACGAGTTTGTTTTTGCCCTTCTGTACCTTCGTCCTGTGATTTTCTGGATTTTGACCTCTTGCTTGTTTTTTGACCATTCTTTTGCTTTTCGTTTTTGGCTGTGTACTGGATCTCTTGGCTTTTGACTACTGAACATTAAAACTACGATTTTGGATTATCCTGTGGTCTGCGTCTGGGTTCTCTGCACCGTACATAACAATGCAGGCCATTTTTCTTATGGTGGAGTCATGAACACTGACCTTAACTGAGGCAAGTGAGGCCTGCAGTTCTTTGGATGTTGTTGTGGGGTCTTTTGTGACCTCTTGGATGAGTCGTCACTGGGCTCTTGGGGTAATTTTGGTCAGCCGGCCACTCCTGGTAAGGTTCACCACTGTTCCATGTTTTCGCCATTTGTGGATAATGGCTCTCACTGCGGTTCGCTGGAGTCCCAAAGCTTTAGAAATGGCTTTATAACCTTTTCCAGACTGATAGATCTCAATTACTTTCTTTCTCATTTGTTCCTGAATTTCTTTAGATCTCGGCATGATGTCTAGCTTTTGAGGATAATTTGGTCTACTTCACTTTGTCAGGCAGGTCCTATTTAAGTGATTTCTTGATTGAGAACAGGTATGGCAGTAATCAGGCCTGGGTGTGGCTAGAGAAATTGAACTCAGGTTTGATAAACCACAGTTAAGTTATGTTTTAACAGGGGGGCAATCACTTTTTCACACAGGGCCATGTAGGTTTGGATTTTTTTTCTCCCTTAATAATAAAAACCTTCATGTAAAAACTGCATTTTGTGTTTACTTGTGTTGTCTTTGACTAATATTTAAATTTGTTTGATGATCTGAAACATTTAAGTGTGACAAACATGCAAAAAAATAAGAAATCAGGAAGGGGGCAAACACTTCAGTGAATTCAAGTTACACCTTCAAACATCATGGTAGGCTATTTGATTGTGGCTGATTTGAGTTTTGTTTTCTGCCTCGCGTTTAATGTTTAATGAGGTTGACGTGAACTGTTTTCCTGGTCGGAATGTGCTAATTTGTTCATTCGAATATGATGTAAATGCAAGAGTAGGCTTCGTTTCTATGGCTTTACATTACATTGACAGATTTATTAGAAGATTTGAAGCATGGCCACATAATTACTTTGTTTGAGGCTTTTGACACTCTCTGGTCTCTCTCTGGCTCTCTGCAAGGACAGGGAAAACATAGCTATAGGCTATTGCTGTCACACTCTGGTAGGATAAGTAGTAAGTAATAACATATACATATAATCTATGGTTGGCGGAGCTGAAATGGCTGCCTTGCAGACATCACTGTGGGAAGGAAAGTGCCAAATGTGAAACCATTTTCTTTGCATAGTGCATGTTACTTGAGAAAGTGTTTACAACAGCTAGGCTGTATGGCCAGGCTTTAGTCTACCACAGCTCTTGTAAGCTTATTTGGTTGGGGGAGGTTAGATAAACCGTCCACACCCCGCCCCTTGGCGGTCCGAGGAAGAGCAACATGCCTTCTTCAAGACGTCTCGTCTGTCATAATCATGGCCGTGATTCCGAGGCGTCCGGGGTGCTTTTTTTTCATACAGAAACAAATATACAGTGGGAGCAATAATTATTTATTCCCTTGCTGATTTTGTAGGTTTGCCCACTTACAAAGAATGGAACTGTGTAGAATTTTAATCATAGGTACATTTTAACATTGAGAGACAGATAATAATCCACAATAACAACATCATATAATTTTATAAATGTATTATCGTATTTCTGCATGAAATAAGTATTTGATCCCCTACCAATCAGCAATCATTCTGGCTCCCACAGACCAGTTCATTTTCCATTAAGAAAATTAAGAAAATTAAGAAGCACTCCTAATCTCAACTCATTACCCAAAACACCTGTGTCAACTTGTTACATCGTTATGTAGCTGTATAAAAGACACCTGTCCACACAATCAATCTGATTCCCACCTTTCTGTTGTAATACAGTAATTTGACAATGGGTGTCACTAATGTGCTGTACTGCCCTCTAGTGTCTGCGGTTGGATCTCTGAATAAAAAAACGTAAAAACTTCAATAGGTTATGGGCCCAGGGCATCGCTAAAAAGCTGTTTTTTAGTTTTGTGTTAGATAAACGGTGTTGTGGGAAGATAAGCTGTTTATTGACAAGCTTAGTGGACCAGAGAACTGGGCAACGTGGAAATTTCAAATGGAACATTTGCTGAAAGCGAAAGGACTATGGGGCACGGTAATGGAGACGGATATCCTGGCCGCGGATGCTAACGCACACGTAGAAGCTGAATTTGCTAAACGGAGAGAGAAGGCATTCTCTGTGTTAGTGCTGAACGTAAGTACACCCCAGTTGTATCTAATAACAAGCTGCCAGACACCAAAAGAGGCGTGGAACATGCTGAAAGGACATTTTGAGAGAGATACTCTGGCAAATAAACTGTTCCTGAAGAAAAAATATTTCAGATGTGAAATGAAGGAAGGAGAAAAATTAAGTGAACATCTAAAACAAATGAAGGAACTGACGGATCAGCTAGGAGCAATAGGTTCCATGATTGAAGAGGAAGACAAGATTGTAACACTCCTGGGTAGCTTACCACCAAGCTATGCTACAATTGTCACTGCGCTAGAAACAAAGATAGACAATTTGACACTGCAATTTGTTCAACAAGCATTAATAAATGAAGAGCAAAAGCGAGTGAATGCTACTGATATCTCCAGTGGTGCTACGTCAAGTGGTGCATCAGCCATGTCATCACAGTTTCGTGGAGATATGCAGGCTAGCTCCAAGGCAGTGGGCGATGAAAGACCCAGCTCGTGGAGATGTTACAAATGTGGGAAAGAAGGACATATAAAGCGTGACTGTCCAAGTTGGAAAAAGAAAAAGAAAATCCACAAGGCCAAAAGCATGGTGTGTGAAGATGCAGAAGACTCGTCCGAATGTGCCTTTGTCGCTAAAGATGCAAACCCGACCGAGAAGCCACAACAGGTCCAATGGTTGATTGATTCAGGAGCATCAAAGCACATGACATGTGATAAAGAAATTCTTCAAGACTACCAGCAATTGTCAAAAGCACAGTCTGTGAAACTTGGTGATGGCAGGGTGGTTGACGCCCTAGGACTTGGCAATGTCAGACTGAGAATTACTTTCAAAGTCAGTGATGTAAAAAATGTATGACATGCTGTGTGTTTCAAAGCTATCTGGGAATCTATTCTCAGTGGGAGCTGCTACAAGAAAAGGAAACACAGTCAAGAAGTCTCGCTGCTACATACGTTGGAAAGATGGAACTCTACAAGGAATAGGAACACAAAGATCTGATGGACTGTATCAGCTGGACGTCGAAGGAAGTTTGTCTGTTATGGTGCATCAAGTGCATCAGTATCAGCCAGTCTGTGGCACCAGCGCCTGGGTCACACCACCAAGCTGAAGGAAATGAAGGATCTGGTGAATGGAGTGGACTTCTCTGCAGAGAAAGAGGTTCCTTTCTGTGAAGGATGTGTGGAAGGTAAGCTGTCTAGAAAGCCATACAAGCCAGTGGGAGAAATCCGTTCCAAACGCAAGTTGCAGCTTCTTCTTCTTTCGTATATCGTCAGATGGCCAACTCAGTGTCATGCAGCCACGCCCTCGTCTCCGGTCCTAAGTCGAAAAGGCCAGCTTCTGAGGGTGGGCTGTATAGGGGGCAGCCGGTGATTATGTGCTCGGCAGTCTGTTCAGGCTCGCCACACTCACATGCCGCACTGTCCGATAGGCCCCACTTCTTCAGAGATGACTTGAAGCGTCCGACGCCAGAGCGCAGACGGTTCAGTGAGGTCCATAGATGGCGTGGCATGTCTTCTCCTTTTACACCGCCTCCTGGGTCCCGGATGTATCGTTGCATGCGGGAGGGCCCAGCCGTCTCCCACGTCTGTTTCCAGGATGCTGCCAGCCAGGCGTCTCTGGACAAGTCCTCAGGGATAGACTGTAGCATCTCCTGTGCTGCCTTGTTGTAGGGATGGCGAGACTTAAGCCTGCATGGTGGTGCCGGTGTTGTTGTGGCTTTGTGTAGGATGTGCCAGTCGTGCTTCTGGGCTTTTCTTGCCAGGGCGAGGGTAGCCGCATCCCGTCGGAGACTGGCTGGGGCGATTCCAGCTAGGACTGGCAGGTAGGACACAGGGGTGGGTTTCAGACAACCAGTAACTATACGGAGGGCGCTGTTGATGACCGTATCTACCTTGTTCACATGTGGACTTCTGCTCCAGGCTGGGGCACAGTATTCTGCTACGGGTAAGACCAGGGCTTGCGTGGATATGCGTAGGGTCTGGGGGGAAGCTCCCCAAGTCGAACCCGCCAGGCGGCGGATGAGCGAGACCCTTGCTGTTGTCTTGGCCTTCACTTCATCCAGGTGTTGCTTGTAGGACAGTGTCCGGTCCAAGCATACGCCGAGGTACTTGGGGGCTTGCTGGAACTCCAGGCGGTTGTTGCCAACATGCACGTCCAGTTCCCTTCTTGCTTCCCGATTGTTAAGGTGGTAAGCTGCAGACACTGTCTTGCCCATGCTGAGCTGAAGGTGCCACTTCTGGAGGTAGTCTGCCAGGATGCCCATGTCTCGGTTGAGGCCATCTTCCATCGCCTTCCATGTTGGGCGGCGAAGCATGATGGCCAAGTCGTCCGCATAGCCATACTTGGTAGATGTTGTATCTGGCAGGTCGTGAATGTATATGTTGAACAACATTGGTGAGAGGACGGAGCCTTGCGGGACACCGTTCTTCAACTTCCTGAGCCTGCTGGTCTGGCCATCGCTGGTCTGTAGGATGAAGCTACGGTTCGATAGCATCTCCATAATGAACCTCACCATGTGCCGGTCCGGGATTGTCCTCAACAGTTTCAGATGTAGTCCACGGTGCCACACGGTGTCATAGGCGGCTGTCAGGTCCAGGAATACTACTCCAGCTTTTTCGTTATCCTGAAAGCTGTCCTCGATGTCCTGAGTGAGTAGCGTTACCTGATCCACTGTTGACCTGCCTCGGCGGAAGCCGGCTTGTTCCGGTGGGAGTTGTGGGTCCACCACTGGCTCGATGCGGCTGTGAATCAGCCTCTCCAGGATCTTATATGGGACACAGAGCAGAGAGATGGGCCTGTAGGACTTCGGGTCTTCGGCGGGTTTGTTCGGCTTTGGCAAGGCTATGACGGAAGCACGGCGCCAGGTCTTTGGGAGCTTGGACCTCCGGAAGCATGATGAGAAGAACGAGCATAGCCAGTAAGATGTTCTTTCACTTTGGTGTATGACAAACTCTGGGTGGATATTGTCTCGACCTGATGACTTGCCCAGCTTCAGTTTGTTGATTGCTGCACTTAGTTCGGCTACTGTGAAGTCTCCTGAGAGGTTAGCATCGACGCTGGCTGCCTTGGAGAGAGACTATACCTCACACGAGGTCAATCGTGTGACGTTTCTGTCAGCATCAGGGAAGCGACCATTTTTCAGGAGCTGGGAAGCAATGGCATCTGCTGTCACTGGACACCTGCGGGGGGTTGTTTTTCTCCCTGAGAGCAGGTTGATGGTCTGCCACGCCTTCCGGCTAGAGTGGGTGAAGTCGATAGCTTCCACTACTTCAGTCCACCTGGCCCTTCGGGTGTCGTCCAGCTTCTGCAATAGGGTTGTTGCTGTTGCGTCCATTTCTTCCCTGGAGCTTGCCTGCTGGTGTTGGCGCAGCAGGCAGCTGCACTCCTCATCCCAGCCCGGGATGTAGTTCTTATTGTAGCCACGTGGGATGTTGTGCTTTGCTGCCCTGAGGAGGACTTCACAGTAGGCGGCGTATGCAGCATCCACATCAGCTGCTTCTGGGTCCAGGAGACCAGCAGTTCTTCTTTCCGTTTCCGCCATAAACTGCCGCCAGTTCGCCTTCCTGAAGTTCCATCTCCTGACCGGTTTGCCAGATACCGGCTGTACCAGTGATGGTACTTTGATGATGGATGGCCGGTGGTGTGAACGAGGGAACATGTCCAAGACACGTCTCTCCGGTTTCAGGTCGTTACTGCGGCATACAGCAAAGGCCAGGTCTGGGTTGGTGTGAGAGTTCCAGCGTGCAGAAAAGAAGCTTGGGGGCTCCTTTGGGTCGAAGAGCAGCAGTGCCTCAGCGTTAGAAGCCCACTCACTCAGCGCTTCACCATCCTGTGATGTGTGGTTGTAACCCCAATCTGTATGTTGGCAATTGAAGTCACCTGCATAGATGGCGGGAGGAGTCACAGATGGTAGTGATGATACAGTCAGCACAGTTGGTGGGGGCTTGTATACATTCACAACAGATGTTTCTTGGATTTTGGTGACCAGCCACTCAATGTTGCAGCCGGGTGGAGATGGTGGCTGACCAGCTCAGTCCTTCCCGGACAAAGGTTGCCATTCCATGCTTCTTGCTGTGGATGGATCCGGTGAGGAAGAACCCAGGCAGTTTGAGGTTGTCGTCAGAAACCCAGTGTGTCTCTTGCAGGAGAATAGCTGCCACTTTGTTGGAATCGGCAAGATGCCTGATGACTTCGAGTTTGGCGATGGTAAGGCCCTCGACGTTGAGTTGGAGCACCGACAGACCTTGGTTTTCGACGGTGGGGGTGTCCGCCTGTCCTGGCGAGGACGTTCTCTGCCTTGGTCTTGGCCTCGGCTTGTACCTTGGTCCGCCAGCTCGACGATTCTTTGGCGACATTAGTTTCATGAGTTGGTCTCGCACCATTTCTCACTACTCACAGGAGAGGCCGCGTGAAGGCTGTCGTCTTCTCCCCAAAGTTGCAGCTGATCCATAGTGACGTCTGTGGTCCCATGCAGACTGAATCTATAGGTGGAGCAAAGTACTTTGTGACTTTTTTCGATGATTACTCTAGATGCTGCAAGGTATACTTTCTGAAACAGAAAAGTGAAGTCCTTAGCAAATTCAAGGAATTTGAGAAAACATTCTCAAATGAGTGTGGGCAGAACGTCACAAAACTGAGAACAGACAATGGTGATGCATATGTAGTGTGGTTGGTTCGGCTAGTTCGCTAGTAAGCATGGATGCTGCAGTGAAAGCGAAGGCTGGTGGCAGGTTATCGCGACAACACTCCCCGATAACGTAACCCTCAAATTCAAAAGAACGTTGTTGCCCTTGGCTAGGGGCGAGTTCGTCTTTAGCTGACTGGTAACGCGTTCGTTCGGCAAATAATTTGGACAAGTGAGAGGCCGGGGTTCAAATCCCACCTCAGGCTCAGGCAAAATTTCTCACCTGTTACATTGGTGCTGTGACTCGGATCTGGGTGGGAGTAAAAAAATAAAAAGATGGTTGCTGCGGAGTTTCACATGGAGAAGGAGGTCAAAGGGGGGTGAGTGTAGTGTGGTTGGCTCGGCTAGTTCGCTAGTAAGCACGGATGGTGCAGTGAAAGCGAAGGCTGGTAGCAGGTTATCGCGACAACACTCCCCGATGACGTAACCCTCAAATTTAAAAAAAAGAATGTTGTTGCCCTTGGCTAGAGGCGAGTTTGTCTTTAGCTGACTGGTAACGCGTTTGTTCAACAAATAATTTGGACAAGTGAGAAGGCCGGGGTTCAAATCCCACCTCGGACTCAGGCAATGTCTCACCTGTTACACATACACATCAAAGGAGTTTCAAGAATATTTGAAGGCTCAAGGTATCCACCATGAAATGACTGTACCTCACTCACCACAGCAAAATGGAGTTGCAGAAAGAAAGAATAGGACATTGATAGAAGCAGCTAGAAGTATGCTGTCTCATGCTAAGTTGCCAAAGATGTACTGGGCTGTAGCAACCGCAGCTTACATACAGAACAGGCTGCCAACATCTCTCCTGAAGCAAGAGACACCCTATGAGAGATGGCCTGGCAAAAAACCCGACATGAGTCGCATGAGAGTGTTTGGTTGCTTATGCACATATCCCTGACATAGAAAGAAGAAAACTGGACAAGAAAGCTGTGAAGCTTCGTTTCATGGGATATGCAAACAACACCAAAGGCTATCGCCTGTTTGATGAAGAGAAAAGGAGGATTCTAATTCGTTGTGATGTCATCTTTAATGAATCAGACTTCGACTGGAAACAGGAAGTGGAAGTAACCTGTTGGAGAACGAGGTAACCATGAACACAGATGAGAGTGGAACACGCGATGATGAGATCGCTGTCGATGAAGCTACTAGAGAAGGCGGCAGAATCAGAAGGGCTCCAAGGAGATATGGATATGAGGAGTTTGCTGATATAGTGACTGTTAATCATTATGCCAATGTGTGTCGTGTCACAGAGCCAAGCACACTGAAAGAAGCAATGATGAGTTCTAATGCAAAGGAATGGCAGGAGGCGGCTGACTTGGAATATGAGTCGCTGCTGGAAAATGAGACGTGGGACTTAGTGGATTTACCAAGGGATAGGAAAGCTATAGGATCAAGATGGGTGTTCAAAGTTAAGCATCATAGTGATGGACAAGTGGAGAGATACAAGTGCAGACTCGTCGCCAAGGGCTACTCTCAGTTGTATGGTGCTGACTATGATGAAACCTTTTCACCCGTGGTACGATTCAGCTCAATTCATACATTACTGTCCTTTGCCATCCAGAATAATCTACATGTGCACCAGATGGACGTCGTGACTGCATTCCTAAATGGAAACCTGGTAGAAGAAATCTACATGGAACAACCAGAGGGATACATCAAACCAGGGCAGGAAGACCTGGTGTGCAAATTGAAGAAATCAATCTATGGACTGAAGCAGTCTCCTCGCTGTTGGAGCAAGGCTTTCACAGAGTTCATGAACGATATTGGATTCAAACAGAGCACATCAGACCCCTATGTGTTTGTGAGATCAAGACAAGAACTTGAGATACTCACTGTTTATGTGGATGATCTGATTCTGATTACGGAGTCAATTGCTAGCATGAACGAGTTGAAAATGGCTCTCAAGAAGCGCTACAAGATGAAGGACATGGGCGAACTGTCCTATATCCTGAGCATCTCTGTTGTCCAAGACAAAGCAAAGAACTGTGTCTGTCTTCATCAGAAGCATTACATTGAAGCCATTCTTCAGAAATATGGGATGTATAATGCAAATCCTGTCGCAACCCCTGCTGATGCCAATGTCAAATTGAAAAAGAGTGATGGTGTTAGTAAACCCGTGGACCAAACTACCTATCAGTCCATGGTAGGAAGTCTGCTGTATGCTGTGATGTCCACACGACCAGACATAGCTCAAGCAGTGAGTGCTGTGTCAAAGTTCAACGCAAATCCAGATGCTGCACATCTGACTGCCGTGAAGAGAATTTTTCGATACTTGAAAGGGACAGCAAACCTTGCTCTCAAGTATGAGCGCTCAGAGTCTGGAACTTTGATCGGCTTCTCAGATGCTGACTGGGCCGGTGATCAGGATGACCGCCGCTCAACAACCGGCAACATATTCTTACTGAGTGGCGGAGCTGTGAGTTGTCTTAATAAGAAACAGGCAACAGTTGCACTTTCAACAGCAGAAGCTGAATATGTAGCACTCGGTCAAGCTTCTCAAGAGAGTATCTGGCTGAGACGATTACTGAATGATCTCGGAATGGATGCTACGCCTACAGTGATCCTGGAGGACAACCAAGGAGCCATTGCAATCGTGAAGAATCCAGTGGATCACTCAAGGACTAAACATATAGACATTCGCTACCATTATATCCATGAATGTGTGCGGAATGGGCAAATAGAACTGCAATATTGCCCAACAAATGACATGAAGACAGATATCTTGACCAAGCCACTGACTAAACAGAAGTTTCAATATCTTAGGAGAGAGATTGGGCTTTTCCCTATGTAATTCTGTTTACTGTAATAGGCACTGTTTTGTTGAGTAAGAAAACGGTAAGCAAGGTAGAAAAAGTAAAAAAAAAGGAATATTGCAAGTTTTTTTTTTGTTTGGTCTAAAGAATTAGTATCTTGACATTACTGGTGAAGGAGAGCACGGCTCTTAGTAATATCATTTAGTGTGAAGTGCCTTAATGCCATTGTACAATTTAGTGGGAGTGTTGTAATACAGTAATTTGACAATGGGTGTCACTAATGTGCTGTACTGCCCTCTAGTGTCTGCTTGTAGTTCCGTTTGGGTCTCTGAATAAAACCACGTAAAAACTTCAATAGTTTCCACCATGGGCAAGACAAAGGAGCTGTCTAAGGACATCAGGTACAAAATTGTAGACCTGCACAAGGCTGTGATGGGCTACAAGAAAATAAGCAAGGAGCTTGGTGAGAAGTTAACAACTGTTGGAGCAATTATTGGAAAATGGAAGAAATCTCCCTCGGTCTGGGGCTCCACGCAAGATCTCGCCTTGTGGGATATCAATGATTATAAGAGGTCAGGGATCAGCCCAGTACTACACAGGAGGAGCTTGTTAATGACCTGAAGGCAGTTGGGACCACAGTCACGAAGAGAACCATCAGTAACACACGACACCGTGAAGGATTAAAATCCTGCTACGCGCGCAAGGTTCCTCAGCTGAAGAAGGCACATGTACAGGCCTGTCTGAAGTTTGCCAAAGAACACCTGGATGATCCAGAAGAGGCTTGGGAGAAGGTAATGTGGTCAGATGAGACCAAAATAGAGCTATTTGGCATCAACTCGACTTGCCGTGTTTGGAGGAAGAGAAATGCTGAGTACAATCCCAAGTACACCATCCCCACTGTGAAGCATGGAGGTGGAAACCTTATGCTTTGGGGGTGTTTATCAGCTAAGGGGACAGGACGACTTCACCGTATCGAGGGGAGGATGAATGGAATACCAGGAAATTTTGGGCGACAACCTTCTTCCCTCAGTGAGAGCACTGAAAATGGGTCATGGATGGGTCTTCCAACATGACAATGACCAAAAACATATGGCCAAGGCAACAAAGGAGTGGCTCAAAAAGAAGCATATTAAGGTCCTGGACTGGCCTAGCCAGTCTCCAGACCCAAATCCCATCGAAAATCTGTGGACGGAGCTGAAGCTTCGAGTTGCCAAGTGACAGCCTCGGAACCGTAAGGATTTGGAGAGGATCTGCAAAGAGGAGTGGACCAAAATCCCTCCCAAGATCTGTGCAAACCTGGTGAAAAACTACAACAAATGTCTGACCTCTGTGCTTGCCAACAAAGGTTTCTCCACCAAGTATTAAGTCCTATTGTTCTATGGATCAAATACTTATTTAATGTGAAAATATGAGATTAAATTTAGAAAATGTATATGATGTTGTTATTGTGGATTATTTTGTGATATTCTGTGGGTGGACAGGATTGTTGATTGGAGCCTTGAATGGACAGTATGGAAAAAGGGAGAGAAGAGGGGAAAAAAATAATAAGAAGAAAAGTAACGATGGGGAAAAAACAAAATCAAATAGAAAGAACATGATGACTCTGAATTATACATTCTTAAATTTTTATTTATTTATTTATTTATTTATTTAAAAAAAGAACAGTAAAAAGAAAATATGCATGATTATTGATGGGCTGGTTTGGGATATGGTATTGCATGGATAGTGTTTCTGGAGTATGTGAGTATATGTTGGTTAGGGTGGGGTTGGGGGATTAGTCCACATGCAAATTGAATTATTTTCTGAAAGGACCCCAAATGTTTGCCAAGTGTGAGATTTTTGGTGCTGGTATGAGATTGGTTCCATGGATACGTGTTCTTTGAGAAGGTTGAAACATTGTGTTATTGTCACAGTGTTGTACTTTGTGTTGCTAGCCACTAGGTGTCACTAAATTTTGTCTCACTGCTTAATTGTCTTGTTGTACGCACCTGTTGTTAGTCTTGTGATTAGTGTTGCCCATTCTCTCCTGTATATAGCCCGGTCCTTTTCATGTAATCTTTGTTGAGTCGTCACCTTAACCCTCTGTGAGTAACCCTGTCTGATTCTGTCTACCTATACCTTGTTTGGATATTCTGTGTTTGACCCTGGATTGTTTATACACTACGAGACTGGATTGCCCATTGTGTTTTGGCTACCTTTTGGAGTTTTTTAGTTCACCCTTTTTGGAAGTTCTTTGTTGTTTTTTGACCTTATGGAATTTGGGAATTTTTGTTTTTGTTTCGTAAATCTTTGGAACTTTGTATTTCGTTCAAATGCATATTTAGACTATACCTGCAGTACTCCACAATTGGGTCATCCTCAGTGCTTGGTGGTCTAGGGGATTGGCATCTGACTAGCACGCCAGAGGCCGGGGTTCTATACCTGGCCGTGACAGTTATGTTTATTTTGTGTCTTGTTTTCCAGTTTAAGAGGATGGTTTTCTTGGCAATAGCTAGGGCAATGAGTATAGGTTTGGGATTTTGATTTGGTGGGTTGATTGTTGAGAGGTCTCCTAGTTGACAGAGGGATGGACAGAGTGGAATGCTACAGCTCTTAATGAGAGATATTTGGTCTGTGACTTGTTTCCAGAAACGATGAGTTGGCGGGCAGGGCCAGGTCGAGTGGAAGTAATTATCTGGGCTGTTCAAAGAGCAAGTGAGTGCAAGTGTCTGAGTCCACGAATCCCATTTTATACATCTTTTGGCGGGTGATATGAGTTATGTGAATTACCTTGTCTTGTATTAGTTGCTGGTTAGTATTAGTGGTCATCATGAAGGTGTTCCTACAGATTTGAATCCATAAGTCTGAATTGTAGCAGAGTGATAAGTCTTTTTTCCCAGGCTTGGATGGGGAGGGATATTGTTCGTTCTGTGGTTGATATTAGTTTGTATAATTTGGAGATCATATTTTTGGTGTTGATTATTTTATTCATTTCATCCATTAGCGGAGGTGGTTGTAAGTTGTAAGTATTTTAATTTTAGATTTTAAAACCGGTTTTAATTGAAAGTACTGGAGGTATTGCTCTTTCCCAATATTATACTTATGGACCAAATCCTGGAAGGTGATTAAGGTGCCATCCTGAAAGATGTGTTGAAGATGTGTGATGCCTTTTTGTTTCCATGAGGTGAAGGAGTGGTGTTTTGTTAATCAAGAAGTCAGGATTGTGCCATATTGGAGAGTATTTGCATGGGGTCATTGTGAATTTAAAGATTTTGTTAATTTTTCACCAGGCATTCAGAGTTGTTAATGACAATGAGGCACTGAGGAATGGTAGATCGGAGATGGACATTTCTTTACTTTCTGATTGTTCTATTTCTATCCATGGGTTGTCCTGTTGGTTGGGATGAATCCAGTTTGTGATGTAGTTTAGCTGGTTTGCCAAATAGTATTGATAAAAGTTTGGGGCTTCCAGTCCTCCTTGAGTTTTGAGTTTCTGTAAGGTAGACAGTTTGATCCGGGGGTTATATTTTTCCAATTGAATTTAGTTGTGATGGAGTTTAATTAATGAAACCATTTTGTGGTCGGCTAGGCTGGAATCATTCTGAAGAGTATGGTAGTAGTATGGTAGTATGGTCATTTTTACAGTTGCTTTCCTGCCAATTAGAGAGAGTGGTAAATTTGTTCAACGGTTTAAATCATCTTCAACTCTGACAGCTTGGTGGAAATATTTATGCCCAGATATTTAATATTGCTATTGCTAGTGGAGGTGAGGGGTGAGTTCTGAGATGGCTTTTGGTGGGACCGGGAATCGAACCCCGGTCCTCGGTGTGCAACTGCAGTGAACTGCAACTGCAATATGACGTCTATCTTAACAGATGCTCCAAGACATGTAGAATTTCTCATATTTAACAAGAAATAGACCTACCATATTTAAAAATGCATGGCATCTAAACGTAAATCACTTTCAGAAATATCCAGAGATGCTCTTCTGCACTCCACTGTTGTAATGAGGGGGTATTTGCATCACTGTCAGCTTCAGCCAGTCTAGCCTTTGACTTCATGTTCAAGTCTTCATGTTTTTAGGCATGTAGTTGCTGCCACATGATTGGCTGATTAAATATTTGCATTAACAAGCTGGTGTACCTAATAAAATGCTCACTGAGTATATGCATAATGAATTAATACTAAATAAATAAATATGTAAGCTCAACATCATATAAGAAACACAGAGTGATTAATAAGTTAAATAAGTATAGGCAAGAAACAAACCCAAACACCTGTCCAACAGATCAGAAACACTCTCCGTCAGGTGTGAAGGTGTCCGTGACTACTCTCCACCGAAGACTTCATGAACAGATCTAAATAGGCTACACTGCAAGATGCATACCACTAGTTAGCTGCAAAAACAGGTTGGCCAGGTTAGTCTGCTATGTACTTGCAGTGTTCTGGAAGAAAGTTGTGGACAGATGAGACCAAGATTGACTTGTATGAGAGTAATGGCAAGAGCAAAGTATGGATGCTAAAAGGAACTTGTAAAGAGCTGGGAAGCTAACTGTACAATTTATTTTGGTCCTGTAAAATGGAGGGACTTTATATAAAAAGATATGGAATTTCTACATTAATTGCCCAATATGTCTGATAGTCAGTAATTTAGCCTCATACTCATTGTTTAGTTTCAAATCCATGGAGGACAGAGCCAAAAGAACACAGGTTGTACCACTGCCCAAATGCTTACAGACTGTACTGTATACATCTCTTGATGAAAAATGTTCATGGTTAGGTCTGTGTTTAGTACAAACAAATGTGGGCTTATTATAACACAGTATGTGACAGAAAACAAAATCATTTATAAATGTACGACACAGTACTATTATTTACATAACTTTTATTTATGAATTACCATGAATTAGAGACAGTACAACATTAAATTTCACATAAGTTTGAAAATGCAATACTACACCCAGTCAATTTACAGTACAGTAATATTGTGGAATGACAAAGCACAATCATTTTAACTAAACTATTGAAGGGTGATGTACAAATCAAAGCTAATAAAATTTGAATATATGACGGTTTGCAAAGATTTTTAAGATTTTAGGCCATTCCTCATTCATAAAAGGTACATTTTGCATTAATGTGATTGGTTAGAATGTGTTCACTTTAATGAGTTTAATGAGTTATAAAACTGTGTCTCAGAAGTCAGTAGATGGAAGTGGTTGGTATTTGAATGTTGGCCTCTTTACTGTATAAATCACAGCTCCACACACAATGACAACCACAACCAGGAGAAAGGCAGCAATGAAAACCAGGTTCATGTTCAAGCCCATGTTGGAAACTGTAAGGAAAGAAAAAGAAACAATAAAAAACAATTAGAACATCCCTCCAACAAATATGATATACTGGAATGATATTCATCACATAGCTTTCATGGGTCAGGCTTGAGGTTATTAGTGTTGTGCAAATTTACATACCAATTCACTGATCTTTATACCATACAGATTTGAGTAGTAAATTGAATGAGCCGTCCACATTATTACAGCTGCATAGGATTTCGTACAATGTAATAACCTCAGACTTAACCAGGGTTATAGTACCTGTGGTTTCTGTGGCCTTCTTTAGACGCAAAGGCCCCTGGGAAATGGAGTGTCTCCCAGTCTGTGTGGCAGCATCCCTCCTGTGGAGGTGATGTAGAACAGGGGCGGGTGTGGGTGTGGGAGTGGTGCAGCCCTGAGAACATCTGGTGCCGGGCTCCCCTGCCACACACAGGATGACTGAGCAGCATATGAAGACCTAGAATTCATCAGAAGACAAGGAGAGCTCTGAATCAGAAAATGAGGTACAATTACATACAATTGGTTGGGTACAAATTACCACCATGGTCCAAATAACCATGGTCCCCAATTACCTGCTCATGTTGTCCAATGAACTGGAAAGCCTCCATTCCAAATCTGTATTCCGTGGAGTTACTTGGATAGACCACCACTGTCCCATCCAATATGCAGCTGGGGAAATAAAAGAGCTGAATTCACAGGTCTTTCCTGGGCTGAAACAATTCTAAAAACATTTTATTTTACACCATCCAGACCTAAATGTTCATATTCCCTATCCCACAGTTGGATTTAGATAGATGTTGCCATTCATCATACATAAGGCCTCCTATTCCAGTCAATGCTTGGTTACGCACATGGGCTATTTGATATTTTACCCCAGAAACACCACCATAAACAAAATGTTTGCCTTCCATACACCAGTTGTCTTACCCATTTGAAATTATGTCATAGGAAATGTGATAGTCGGGATCATCAACGGGGGTTGCTCTGCAGGACTCCACGAAGAGCACAGTGTTGGCAACAGAGGAAGTAGCTTTGATTTGCATGTAGAGCACGTCTTTCAGTGCCACATCTACAGGGTAGTGATCTGTGTCTATTGCAGTGTTGAACAGCTCACTGTGGAAGAACTCAAACTGGTAGGTGAACTTTCCAAATGCTTTTTCTGTGAACACGTAAGGAATCTTGTGTGCCTGGAAATCCAGATACACACGGCCCTTCTTGGGGTAACAGCATACGAAGTCAATCTCCACCTGGTGTTTCCTGGTAATGACATCACCAACGTTGTCGAACGACATAATTTCATTTTTGAAGATCAGGTTGTCAGCGTCCTCCTACAAAGACAATCAGAGACATCAAAGGAGATTTATTTGTGGCAACATCACAGCTTTTATTGATTGTGTCATTTGAGTGGATCAAAGGGACTGACCTCCAGTACTGTTCCACAGGAGCCGAGGGACACGGTGGCGATCACATGGGTTTGGTTGGAGGTGGGAGTGCAGGATGGATCATTGAGACGCAGGTGATCTTCATGAAGTCCAATTATTGAGGCTTTCTCCACTTCCACTGTCATTGTGGTCTCCGTACAAATCACACTGGCATTGCCTATTCATGAATTGACGGGAGGAAATCTTTGGTTAGGCAAATATGCGTGATTAAGCACCAACGATTTCATTTTGTGTCCAGTGTGTAAAATTAATATTGATTTCTTCACCAAGAATAAAGAACAATGAACTACTTACTAATCACTTAAAGGTACAATAGGTAATTTTGGACGTCTAACGGTCAAGAGAGGAATTGCAGCAACAAACACGCTCAGTCCACAACACTGTTTATCCCACCCCTTCTCTGTGAACAGACTGAAGTTGAAACGCCATTGGCTGTGGCAGTTATAACCACTTTTCAACCAATGAGCGTGAATTATGGCACAGCTATAGGATGTTTTGGCCCATCAACTGTATATTTTGAAACCCGAATTTAAAGAAACGCAGGTAGAGGGTGAGTCAACATGTCAATGCCCCCTTTTCAATGATAGAAAGGGATTTACGATGGTCTTGTAACAATGTTGTAACGCAAAAAGCTTACCTATTACCTATTTCAAGCTTAGGGACAAGTCAATAACCAATCATATCGAACTGAGTACTAACCAGATTTGTGTTTAACAATGACAATGATGCATCTCATGTCAGAGTGAAAGATTCTGGACCTGAAACATTGAACATGATTATAAGACAAGTATAGGGCAAAGTCAAATGGAAAGTCATTATAGATAATATTGAAAATGACGGATATGCAGTAAATACCTCAGTTTCACTGATTTCATTCATTTACACTTAGTCTCTTTCTATGAGTATACTACTGTTGGTGCTGGACAATAAATTAAACCAAGACTGGGAGTTTTATTTTGACATCATTCAAGGGCCAATAACTGCATTTTCAAAGACCTTCCGGCATAACCCGATCAACAACTTTGAAACTTACCCTTGTTGACTCTCTGCAATGAAGCAAATGGGAACATGATCACCAAAGTCATTTTTAGTTGGTGTCCACCTGATTCGAGATTCTCCAACTGCTCCTCTGATAGTGTTGTACTTTGTGATGTTCAGAGGTCCACTGATGATAAAGTTCTTTACCCTATTGAAGGCACAGTGTGATCAATATCAGAAAATAGTGTGCTTTTTTGCAGTTATAAAGTATTATATATGTACTTCAAAAAGAAAAATAGAAATGTTGCTCAATTATTTCATTCAAAGAGTACAAATATCTAAGCAGTACAATCATTAAAAATTAGTTTGTTTTTTCGTTCGTACCCACATTATATTGACAATAATACTCTTTTAAATCAAATGGACAGGAATTAACATGTTTCTGAGTTTAACTTCTATCTTACCATGATTGTGTTGCTGTAGCCTTCAGCTTAATTTCCAGTTCCTGACCAACAGCAGCAATGAGTTTTTCTCCATTTTTTGGAGTTGGGAACAGAAACTTGGGCAGAATGTTTCCCTCAGTACAGTCATAAACAGATGGATCAACTGAAATTCAGTGGCAGAGAAATAGCAAAAAAATCAGTAAAATTAACTGGATAGGAATATGTAAGTCTCTGAGTCCCTGACAGCTGTGGATCAGTTGAATTATAGGGTAAATTTACCTTGGATTGAAAACTGCAGAGGGATTTTAGACAGACCCATGTTCATTGGCATCATTGTAGTTGTAGGGGGTGGTGTAGTCGTAGGGTTGTAGTAGTGGTAGTAGTAGTGGTGGGGAGGTGCTTTAGTTGTAGTGGCTGTTGTAGTTGTAGGGGCTGTTGTAGTTTTAGGGGCTGTTGTAGTTGTAGGGGCTGTTGTAGTTGAAGGGGTGGATTTGTGGATGTTGTGAAGGAATCCTCGCCTGTCTCTATAAAGTAGTGGGGACTTGGTGGACGATGTGCCATCGGTGTATTTCAGAGTGATTTCTTGTGTGGGGTAATCCTCCAGGACAATCTCAAAGGCTTGAACCTTTGTTATGAAGGCATCCCAGTAAGTCAAGGTGCAGGCATTCTGAAAACAAGTAAATTAGCCGTATTGTCAAGAAAGAACAGGTGATATGAGATGAAATGTTAAGCACAGTTGTTTCCTACAGCCTTCTCCGTTTAAAGGCCATGCTTGAAGACCATTCAATTTTCTATTGGTGCATATACATTTTTTCATAAGCACGACATTTCTGTGACTCAACTTCTAGAAAAACTCTCATTAGCATGAACGCCTTATGCCTCTGTAACTGTTCACGTGTTAGATGTATAAAATATGGATACGATGCCTGTAAAAGACATAACTGAGAGACTGCAATAGGAATGTAATGGCACTGATGTCAGCTTACTCAAAGAAAAGTGAGTGGAGATCCACAAATAGCAGAGTAAGATGGTGCCAGCTAATAGAACAGTGGCAACACTGATTGGAGAATACATTCTGACTGCTTTCAGGTCATTATCACTGGCATCTGAGTCTGAATGTCTCTACCAATCACCATCAGTATCATTCTGTTGGTCGTCACCATGATTGGTATTACTCCCTTCCCATATTTTTATATTATAATATCCATGTTCTTTATATGTATTTTAGCGTCTTACTTCATCCAAGGCGAAGCCAGAATGCTGTCTACATGTATGGCACTCATTGGAACCAAGTCTTCCATATCTGCATCTGACTCGGTCATTATCAGGGTCATGAGCCAGCAGATTAAATGTTCTTGGACAATTCCGTGGTATCCTATGAATGCAAAAAAATGGTTTTTAATATACTAGACCTGATATTTGTTTTAATTCTCATTATTATTTTGTATTATGGCATGGGGATATCAATCTGTTGCCATATTTTATCATGAGAGACTGCTGTACAGTGTCTCTCATATCCATCTTCTTATTGTCTACGCTGTCACGTTTCAGGTCTGTCTCGCCATGTTTTATGTTTATTCATTTTGTCTTAGTCTTGTATTGTCTTATCATGTATTATGTTAGTCTAGGTTCGTCATGTTGTTTAGTTTATTTCTTGTCACGATTTATTTTCTCGTCATGTCTAGTTATGTTTCGTTCCGATTATATTACCTTGTTATGTTGAATGGTTATTGTTAAGATATGTGATCTCATTAGTTGTATTTTTGTTAAAGTGTATTTAATCTCAGGGAATGTATGTATGCCACTGTATTACAGGGTTTTTGTTTTTACGACTTGTTTTGTTCTACGACTGTTCAACTGATTTTACGTCAGAGTTTTTACGTTAGCCTGTAGTACAAATTGAGCTGGCGGGAGTTTTCTTTTCACTCTGCGTAGTGGAATGCACCATGGCTGCAAATGTTTTCCCGGAGTTGTGAAGAGAATCAATAAAGATAATACAGACGGTAAACTCGTGTATTCCTTTACAAATATGGGTGAAGAAGAAGCTGCAAACCAAATCGCAACAGTTATCGTCTTAGTTTCGTTTTGTGTTATGTTTTGATTTATGTTTATTGTTACGTAGACTGGTTACTGTTTAAACATACACTTTTACATGTCTTTCCGCAAACCTTGCGTTCCGCCTTTTCTCTCTCTCTCTTTCTGTCATTCACTCCCTAATTGTTTCCATTTGTCTATTTACTAAAACTACTAACGCTAGATCAGGATTGGGTAGAAACTAACAAACTAATCATGTGTTCATGTTACCTTACGTTTCTCGTGCATGTCATTTACTAATTTACTAATGCTAGGGCAGGATAGGTTTATTACTAACAATTACTAATCACCTTGTTAAACTTGTCATCCATCGCACCTGTTTTCCATTTCCTTGCTACGCTCTAACTAATTGTCTACACCTGTCTTTATATCCCAGTCGCGCTACTGTTCACTGCGAAATTGTCTGCCTCTAGTTTTACTACGCAACTCTTGAGCATTAGTTCTGATTGATTCACGTTTAGAGCCAAGCCTGTTTACCGACTATTGTTTATTGATTTCTGTTTCGTTGACCATCGTTTGTTTTTGACCACGTCCTCGTCCCGTCCCGTCTTTGTACTTTTGCCTCGCTGATTGTTTTATGGTTTCGACTTCCGCATCGCCCTCGACTACGACTCTGCTTGCCTGTACATCTGCCCCGCTGACAGCTCTCCTGCTACCCCGCTGACAGCTCTCCTGCTACCGGACCTCCCTGCACGTTTACCGACTACGAGTTTGCCTCTTCCCTCGGCACCGTGCTTTTTGTTTGGTTGGCTGGATCTACGTGTATGGACTTTGCTTGTTGTGACTACGCTCCTGGGATTCGTCCCAAATAAAGCCCTGACGGGACTATATCCTATTGTTTCTGAGTCGTGCATTTTGGGTCCAACCCCCACGCACCCGTATCATACGCTTGTGACTTGGAAAAAAATGTACATGTAATTTTAACTGGCCCTAGAAATTCAAAGGAGTGATTATTTGAGGTAATTTGGCTGCTCAGGGCATGTTTTATACTTGAATCTGAATTCTTGAATCTGGATTAAAATCTTTGAGTCTTAATTTGGCTCTACAAACTGCTTCTGAGATAATTTGAGCAAATCTTTGCTCCAGAGCATAAGCCTCAAAATGCATTATGCATACTAATGCCATTTAAAAACGACATCATCAAAAATATCCAATCTAATCACACACAACTTTTTGAGCCAGGAACAAATACCAAAAATGGAATAATTAACAAAACCAAAGATATAACGGGCAACAGTTTGTGAGATGCTATGACATTACCGGATGAAAGGTATAATTGTTGTGACTGGAGAGCTGTTGGTTTCATTAGTGTCGGATCTGATCCCAAGGTCCACATGTGTCAATAGCCTCCATGATCCAAGGCTATCTGAAGGTATCCAGCAACACCCTGTTTTCCTACAATAGTAACAGATCACACACTTAAAACATTGCACAGATAATTGAATGACCTTTTCTACCTTCTGATCCTGAAATACTTACCACATTTCAAAAGTTCGTGTGTTGCTTGGAATATTTCTCGTCATTAACGCTTCCGACTGACACCAGGTGTTCCCTTGAGTATTAGCTCCATTGGAATTGCTATCCACTTGACCGATTTCAAATCGATCTATGGTCCCGCAGTTTCCACTGCGACAGAACCAGGAGTTAGTTGTATAGCAGGTATGGTAAGTCTCCTTGTAGCGGAAGTCCACCTGCAATTGCAACAAAATGATTGTTGTTCATTAAAAAACATGAAAGTGAACTGCACTAGTGGCTTCTTGCAAACAGTACATTTGAATTTCATATTCCAGTAATACATTTATTGAATAATTGACTTCTCTGGTATTTAATTTAAAAAATACATTTAGCGTGGACCTATTTATGATGTTAAAGACTTCATTAATGTATACATTTAGAATGGGATATTGTCTATAAAGCACATATCTTCCACCTGCCTGTGAAGTCAAATATCCCATCTGGGACAATGGTGGCATTGAACAGAAATTAATTGCTGCTAGGAAAGAAACAAAATTTCTATTCTCCTGTAATTATGAATATAAATTTACACTATATAAGTTACAAAGCAAAGTAGCTATTCAGAACATTGCCTTACAGTACATTGTAATTTCAGTGTGACAGGTCAGACATTTGAAATAGATATTTTATGAGAAGTGCTGTTATTTATGCTAAATCAGATAAAACACTGAATGGGCTGCCTCACCCTGAAGGATCCATCGGCATTCTTTCCTTTCGGAGTGAAGGTCATGACTCCGGCATAGTGGTGGGAGGCCAGAGCCCCACAACATGAGGCCAGGAGGAGCAGCAGTGTATAGGAAGCCATGGTGCTCTGAATCAGACTTGCTGAATCAATACAGACAACCCACAGACACCATCATTTATATACTGTCAGAAACATAAACAAGTTTGGTTAGTCATGGTAAGGAGCAATACAGATGACCACAGGAATGAGGAAATCAATTCCTTTGAAAGCCGCCAAGTTATTTTAATCTTTCATTGTCTCAAATGCATTTGATTTGCACATGAGAAAACTGCGCGTAAGCAGTGATTGTGGAATACCCAGCATGTCAATCAGGTCAGTTTAATGTGTCATTAAAGTTGTTAATGGCCAGTGTCCTTGGTGGGGGGGCGGGGGTAATGCGATACACAAGGAGAACTGTACAATAATGCTCTGTGCTATGGGGCATTGTATATATTTATATAAAGTATTGTTCATTTTTACATGTGAGCATGTTGGAAACAGCAGAGGGTTCTATAGTACTGAAGTACTGCAGGAATGACTGCATGAACAAATGATGTGAAGTATAAAACAATGACAGTTGTTGATCTGCAAGAGGAGTCAAAGCCATCACAACCCTTCTATTTTGTTAAGACTTTATGACTGCTCTTATGTTTTGGGTCAAATCTCATTATAGAGACCAGAATCATCCACAAAGAAATCTGAGATAATAATAATAATAATAATAATAATAATAATAATAATAATAATAATAATGGCACTAATTGCAGCCTCTCACATATTAATAGATATAAAAATAATTAATTATACCTTCTTTGGTGGTCTTTTGTTCAATATATTGAGCTAGCAAGGAACCACTTCATGTCATATGTGTATACAGTTTAACTTTCTATTGCCTTGTTGGTGTTGGTGTCGTTCGAGATGTCAATGTTTTAATAAAGAACATCAAAGGCAGGTGCATAGGGATGACAGTGAATTTATGACTCATATTTTGTCTAATTGTGCTCTGAAGGCATGTACAGTATATACTGAAATCAGGATCCCACTGGAAGGGTGGATCCAGGATGAATTCAAGGTTGATGTGCAGATATGTGGGACACATCTTTAATAAATAGTTTTATCCAATGATTGCACAATAATAGGAACACAAACCCTTCCAAAACAATATCCATTCTAAATAAAATGTTTTCAAGAACCCCTCAAAGTGATTTCAAGGTAGCTGCAAACCTTAAAAATTATGAAGTGTCTTGAGATCTATTCTAAAATCATGACCTAATGGGTAGCTGCAAAAACAATCATTTCACAGTTGTTCCTCAGATAACGCCACGCCAACATCCAGATGGACCAGTCCATCGTCAATAAGACACCTTGTGAGCCTTTATTTTAACTGGGATCAATAAAAACATGATGCTGACGAAACAGTTGTGTTTGGAATTATTTTTATTTTCAGGCGAGAAATTGCTTTCTGACATTAGAATGACTTTGGCCTATATGTCTTTTGACTGAATGAAATGTTTTTTGTCTAAACTCATACTGTCATACAGAATAGTTTTATTTTTTCTTTCCTCATTCTCAACATTTTGTTCGGTTCTACCAATTGTACGTGATGACCATGTGAATATTTCTAAAAGTGTTTACTGGTAGTCAAACACACCCAGCAAACCTATTTTGCATATGAGAAATTATGCAGTCTTTGTTTTAGCTTCCCTACCACATATTTCTCAAAAAATATTTTTGGCAGAGATTCATGCTAATTAGACACATTAACACACCTTCACGCAAATGCCAAATCTGGCCATTCAGTAGCAGTGTCACAGACTTAAATGAAGCAAGACACTTGTGCCATCTGTACCAATACTAACCTAGTTTAGTTTATTTTCATAATGTAGGTATGAAGTGCCACAAATACAAAAAGCAGGGTGGTGGAGCTGGCTTGGTGAGAGATCTGAGATGAATTAGTGAGGGGCAGAATATTTGTGGTTTTAACACAGGTGTTAGAGTTCATTGTTTTGGCTTCTGCATTAAACATTTCTGTTCTGTTACCCCACTCCTGACTCGGCCCGGTTCCTCTGCACTTGGGCCTACACCTCAGCTCTCACTTTAAAAGTACAAATACAATAAAATAGCAATGATAGCTGGAGGATCTATGATGTGTTCCTATTCAGACCGATGACACGCGCAGAATTTGTGTCACACTACTGACCTATATACTATCTATTGAAGGTGTTCACCAGAGTATAATTAACTAGGTGTTGGCTCATACCTGCATACTGATCAGAATGAAAAAATCTAGATCAGCTGAAGGCCTTTGTCTTTCATGTTTTCATGAAGCATGAGTTAGGCCATTAAACCAATTTCCAAGATTTTTCTGGAAGTTCCCTTTCAATTTTGAAATCTAACCATTCTTTAATCTTGATACTGTATGATGTTTCTAAATTGGTGGGATTAAACAGTTGACATGACATACACTCAGTGTTTAGGTAGACCTGCACACCAGCTTGTTAATGCAGATATTTAATCAGCCAATAATGTGGCAGCAATTAAATGCATAAAAGCATGCAGATATGGTCAATGAAGGGTTTGATATGGGAAACGTGGAAGACTGGATGGATGCGGAGATAAGTTGGACAGCAGAGGGGCTGATGACCCTCGTGATAGAGTAGGGGCCGAAGAGGGTCTGAGAGGCTAGCTTAGGGGAGCCAGTGCGGAGAGGAATGTACTGGGACCAAGGCCAGATCCGCAGTCCCACAATGTACCAGGGGGCAGGGTGTCGGCGACGGTCCACAAAGTTCTTCATAAACTCAGTGAAGTCACTTCTCATGGATTGCCACCAAAAGCATCGGGGCAGGAGAGCCAGTGTGTGGGTGGCCCCTGGGTTGCAGGCGAGACGTGAAAAGTGAGCCAACGCAAGGACCTGGGACCGGTCGGGATCAGGGACGAACAGCCGACCACAGGGAACGTCTCTTGGGGCAGGATGGTCTCTCAGGGTTCTCTCCACCATGCCCATGATTTCCAGCTGGGTGCCAGCCACCAGGGTCCCTGAAGGCAAGATGGGGATCGTGTCATCCACGGCCAACAGGTGAGTGTAGTCGGGAAAGTGCATCAGGCTTTAAATTGTAGGTGCCATGGCAGGAGGTGAGAGCGAAATGGAAGTGGTTAAAAAACAGAGACCCACGGGTTTGGCGAGGGCTTTTAGCTGTCCATAGACATCCAAGATTACGGTGATCAGAACAGACTATGAATGGGATGGGAGAAACCTCCAGCAGATGGCACCATTCTTCGAATGCCAACTTGACAGCCAGCAGCTCCCGATCCTCGATGCTGTAGTTCTTTTCTGTGGGTGACAGACGGCAAGAGAAGAAGGTGTGTTTTTTTTACTGCTGTGTCGGAGGCGCCTCGACAATAAAATGTTTTTCAAGGAACAACATCTAATGGCACAAGCCTATCAATCAAATGTTCAAAGTGAAAATGTTTGATCACGGCCAGCAAGCTAATGCTATTCTACATTTCATGGTCATGGACCATAATGTGGTTCCTTACCAGGTGATTCAACAAGATGTCAGGGAACGATACCTCAGGCCACTGAGATCATTTGTCCACTCTGTAACCACATTAGGAAAACACCTGAGTGCTATTTGGGTTATTTTGCTAATATACCTTTCCTGGTCTTGAGGAAACAATGATTCAGTGCTGCCTGGCTCCCTTGCTGCTGCTGAGTTTGTCAGCCCTTCTCCCTCCTGTTTTCCCTATGTTAGAGTACATTTCTTTGGCTTCTGCATTAAACATTTCTGTTCTGTTACCCCACTCCTGACTCGGCCCGGTTCCTTTGCACTTGGGCCTACACCTCAGCTCTCACTTTAAAAGTACAAATACTATAAAATAGCAATGATAGCTGGAGGATCTGTGTTCCTTCAGACCGATGACAGATGCAGAATTTTTGTCATGCTACTGACCTATATACTATCTATTGAAGGTGTTCACCAGAGTATAATTAACTAGGTGTTGGCTCATACCTGTATACTGATCAGGAGGAAAACATGCAGATTAGCTGAACGCCATTGTCTTTCACGTTTTTGTGACGCACAAGTTAAACCAACTTGCACGATTTTTCTGGAAGATTATATTTCCTTTCAATTTTGACATCTAACCATTTTTTTTATCTTGATACTATATGATTTTTCTAATTTGGTGGGATTAAACAGTAGACATGACATACCCTCAGTGACCACTTTATTAGGTAGACCGCACTGCCTCCCCTAAGCTAGCCTCTCAGCCCCTCATTGGCCCATCTGCTGTCCAACTTTTGGACAGTGCTTTTTTTGACTGGTGTGTCGGAGGCGTCCACCTGAATGTTGGTGAAATGTTTTTTGAGGTCAGGCATGGTCAGGACGGGGGCAAATGTGAAACAGCATTTGAGGCTTCCTCAGCTGTAGGCAACCAGCAAAATGCCACTTGAAGTGAGGGCCATGTGTAGGGAAGTCTGTGCTGAAAATCAGATGAAAACAGGACAAAGTTGTCGCATTCATGAGCATCGAAATCTTAGAATGCGGCCCCCCATTCACGAGGCTGATCACACATGTGACTTTGGAGTGTTCTGTGGGAAAGTTGGAGGGCTGTAGGTAAAAAATCAGGGGGCAGTGGGACAGGAAAGACCGTCAGGATCCGGCACTCACCGGCGCAACACTCTGGCTGTGGAAAGGAAGGTTTGGGTCGGGTTCGGGATGTTTCAGGAACAATGACGACTGGTAGTCCAGTGGCCTTGTCACGTTTCAGGTCTGTCTCGCCATGTTTTATGTTTATTTATGTTTATTTATTTTTCTTAGTCACGTAGTGTCTTATCATGTATTATGTTGTCTAGGTTCGTCATGTTGTTTAGTTATGTTTCGTTACGATTTATTTTCTTGTCATGTTTAGTTATGTCTCGTTACGATTTATTTTCTTGTCATGTCTAGTTATGTTTTCGTACGATTATATTACCTGGTTTTGTTGAGTGATTATCGTCTTAGTTTCGCTTTGTGTTATGTTTTAATGCATGTTTATTGTTACGTTAACTGGTCGTTGTTATGCATACACTTTTACATGTTTTTCCGCAAACCTTGCGTTCCGCCTTTTCTCTCTCTCTCTCTCTCTTTCTGTCATTCACTCCCTAAGTGTTTCCATTTGTCTATTTACTAAAACTACTAACGCTAGATCAGGATTGGGTAGAGACTAACAAACTAATCATGTGTTCATGTTACCTTACGTTTCTCGTGCATGTCATTTACTAATTTACTAATGCTAGGGCAGGATAGGTTTATTACTAACGATTACTAATCTCCTTGTTAAACTTGTCATCCATCGCACCTGTTTTCCATTTCCTTGCTACGCTCTAACTAATTGATCCAAGCCTGTTATCGACCATCGTCCATTGATTTCTGTTTTGTTGACCACTGTTTGTTTTTTGACTACGTCCTCGCCTACCGTATTTGTACTTCTGCCCCGCAGATTGTTTCATGGTTTCGACTCCCGCTTCGCCCACGACTACGCCTCTGCCTGCCGTCCGCCTGTTCATCTGCCCCGCTGACTGCTCTCCTGCTACCGGACCTCCCTGCACGTCTACCGACTACGAGATTGCCTCTTCCCTCAGCACCGTGCTTTTTGTTTGTTTTATATTTGTTTGGCTGGATCTTCGTGTATGGCCTTTGCTTGTGTTGACTACGCTCCTGGGATTCGTCCCGAATAAAGCCCTAACGGGACTTTATTTAACTATTGTTTCTGAGTCGTGCATTTTGGGTCCAACCCCCACGCACCCCTCTCAGGCCTGGGCTCTGGAGAGGGAGTTGGAGATGCCGGTCATCAGGGCGTGCAGATTCCACAGATCCTGATGGAGAGAGCAGATCTCTGATTCAAGATGACCCAATCTCTGTCCCTCGAGTCGGAGGGCCTCTTGGATGCTGGACGAGGTTGCTGGTTCCATCGTTGACTAGATAGTTCTGTCAGACACCAGGGCTGAAGAACTCGCAACCAGAGAATGCATGGAATAGAAGTCTTTGTAACCAGCAGACAGATGCAATAAATGTATTCCAAAACAGAGTAATTATTACAAGTGAAAGATCATACCTGAATAGGCAGTCCAACTAGACAAAGGGACAAAGGGAAATGCAGAAAACAAGCATACAACAATCTGGAAGAGAACTGACGAAAACATACAGGTATAAATACTCAGGTGATTGAGTGTGAGCGTGAGGAACAGGTAAACAAGGCACAGGTGAAAAGAATGAGTGAATTAATAACACAGCCGGACACAAAACATGGTCATGAGACAGAACGGAAAATGCTAAAACAGAACAGACACAGAGTCTGACACTAAGGACTAAGGATACTAAGGACGTGTATGTTATCTTCTTACTGACACTTTTCCACAACGTCATGCCATGTGTGGACATCCTATATGCTAAGCTCCAGAAAAGATTCTATCCATCTCCATGGGAGCATCCAGCAGTTTACAGATAACATAGAAAATGTCAGGTAATTATATTGCATCCTCTCTTTCAGTTTCTATGTTCTACTATGATATATTATATAACATATTTAAATTCCATACAATGATCATTTCTGTCCATGACCAACTGAACTGAATGAAATGTTGTTTGTCTGAACTCATATTGTCATACAGAATAGTTTTATTTTTTCTTTCCTCATTCTCAACATTTTGTTCCGTTCTACCAATTGTATGTGATGACCATGTGAATATTTCTAAAAGTGTTTACTGGTAGTCAAACACACCCAGCAAACCTATTTTGCATATGAGAAATTACGCAGTCTTTGTTTTAGCTTCCCTATAAAAATATTTTTGGCAGAGATTCATGCTAATTAGACACATTAACACACCTTCACGCAAATGCCAAATCTGGCCATTCAGTAGCAGTGTCACAGACTTAAATGAAGCAAGACACTTGTGCCATCTGTACCAATACTAACCTAGTTTAGTTTATTTTCATAATGTAGGTATGAAGTGCCACAAATACAAAAAGCAGGGTGTTGGAGCTGGCTTGGTTAGAGATCTGAGTTAGTGAGGGGCAGAATATTTGTGGTTTTAACACAGGTGTTAGAGTTCATTGTTTTGGCTTCTGCATTAAACATTCCTGTTCTGTTACCCCACTCCTGACTCGGCCCGGTTCCTCTGCACTTGGGCCTACACCTCAGCTCTCACTTTAAAAGTACAAATACAATAAAATATATCCTATATGCTAAACTCCAGAAAATATTCTATCCATCTCCGTGGGAGCATCCAGCAGTTTACAGAGAACATAGAAAAGGTCAGGTAATTATATTGCATCCTCTCTTTCAGTTTCTATGTTCTACTATGATATATTATATAACATATTTAAATTCCATACAATGATCATTTCTGTCCATGATCAGACCAGCAAGCAAAAAGGAATTTTCTTTCTTCCTTTTCCTTTGCAGAGATTGTCTCCCTACCCTGTGTGTGCAACACTATGCTAGTGGCTCCCAACAACCGGGGAAGAGGCTTTGGTCATTGGGTTCAGGGGAACATAAAAGGCTAGCTGCCGAGGTGAGTTTTCATATTGACATACCAGCTTTTACGGTTGTTACAAATGATATAGCCTAAATTGACATTTTGCCATTGTATGCACCATATTCACAAATGTATTTCTTTTTTTCATAATACGTATGTGATATCAAACGGGGACATGCCAAGGAAGGCTGTTTGTTTAGAGCGTTCGTGCACTCTGGTTTCGGGTATCTCCACCTCCGTCATGAGCCCCGCTCTGTGGTTGTGTTCTCCTTTTGGAAGGGCGCTGCTCCCTTCCCTGAACTCTGCTCAGCTGTGCCTGTTCAATTAGAGAATGTTATTAGCGTGCGTTCGCATTCCCGGGTGTCTCGCCCCAGGGGGTGCTGGCCTTGGTGCTGTTTCTCCTCCCGGCCTCTCTCCAAGGTGCCACTCTTAAATATGACACTGGAAAATATTCTGATTTCCTGATTAACAGAGATTAGATTTAGAGCAGAATGTAGTGTAGTTTCTCAGAATCTGTGTAAGAAAGAGCAGGAGATATTTTCTGGTTCTGAGCAGACCCACCTAGATACTGGCTTCTGCTCACACAAACAAACACAGAGTTAAGTTTAGTTTTCTCTGGAACTGCGTGACAGAGAGTGGGAGGGACTCCCTGGCTCTCCCCACAGCTGCATGAGGAGTGGTGTTGGACTGACGTCAGGCTGAGCAGAGCAGTGAGTATAGAGAGAAAGATGTGATCTGTCTGGTCATACCTGGGGTGCCAAGAAGTGGTCACTGGGGGTGTTCCAGACCAGGCTGTCATGGTGGGAGGTTATTCCCGTGGTGACCGCTAGAGGGCCTAGGATCATTGTTATCACCTGTTCCTCATTTGCATTAGGGGAATGACCTCCCAGCAGAGTATTTAAGGCCATTTTGTATGAGCCTCAGTGCTTTTGTGTTACTGTTCGCTCTAACACCAAGCCGGTAAATGCACACGGTAGACTCGAGGTTTGAGTCAGGTACTGTGCAGGTGTGTGTTCACTTATCCAAACTTTCAAACAATTATTCTAAAAGGTAGGAAGGCGTTTGGTGTGGTTTTACCGACGCCTTCCCTAAGGGTTTATTTTCATCTTTTATTTTGGGCTCGTGTGAGCCGGCGGTAGAGGGACGTTGTCCCCGGTAAATGTATTTTGGTTTGTGTTTATTCCTGAGCTGCGCCTCATGGTTTTTGTTTAGCCTACGCTGTTTTTGGCTAGGTTGTATTTTTATTTCATTGCCCCTGATTGGGCACTCTCTGTGCTCGTTAGTCAGCACAGTTACTGGTCGGTACACTCGTCCTGTTTTCAAAGGGTCGTTTTATTTTCTTCAGCCATTTTGGGCTCCTTTTCTGTTTCCCTATTAAGAATCGCCTTCGGGTTTGTTTTTGTTTCTCCCCCCTGTTACAGGAGTTATTCTCATTTTTTGTCCCACTTATCCCTGTACTCCGCCCCTAGGATCTAGGAGGGGTTTTATTCAGTCGCACTTGGTCCTCCGCTCAAACCCCACCCTGATACAGGCTTGTCAAGCTGCCAGATCCTATTGAGCTTTTAGACAGGAGGTTGACTTGAGTTAACCTGGCGCACGGGCTGTTCCGATCGCAGGTCGGGCCACCACAATATATATACAGTGGTGTGAAAAAGTGTTTGTGTTCTTATTTTTTTGCATGTTTGTCACACATAAATGTTTCAGATCATCAAACAAATTTAAATATTAGTCAAAGACAACACAAGTAAACACAAAATGCAGTTTTTAAATGAAGGTTTTTATTATTAAGGGAGAAAAAAAATCCAAACCTACATGGCCCTGTGTGAAAAAGTGATTGCCCCCCTGTTAAAACATAACTTAACTGTGGTTTATCAAACCTGAGTTCAATTTCTCTAGCCACACCCAGGCCTGATTACTGCCATACCTGTTCTCAATCAAAAAATCACTTAAATAGGACCTGCCTGACAAAGTGAAGTAGACCAAATTATCCTCAAAAGCTAGACATCATGCCGAGATCTAAAGAAATTCAGGAACAAATGAGAAAGAAAGTAATTGAGATCTATCAGTCTGGAAAAGGTTATAAAGCCATTTCTAAAGCTTTGGGACTCCAGCGAACCACAGTGAGAGCCATTATCCACAAATGGCGAAAACATGGAACAGTGGTGAACCTTACCAGGAGTGGCCGGCTGACCAAAATTACCCCAAGAGCCCAGTGACGACTCATCCAAGAGGTCACAAAAGACCCCACAACAACATCCAAAGAACTGCAGGCCTCACTTGCCTCAGTTAAGGTCAGTGTTCATGACTCCACCATAAGAAAAATGGCCTGCATTGTTATGTACGGTGCAGAGAACCCAGACGCAGACCACAGGATAATCCAAAATCGTAGTTTTAATGTTCAGTAGTCAAAAGCCAAGAGATCCAGTACACAGCCAAAAACGAAAAGCAAAAGAATGGTCAAAAAACAAGCAAGAGGTCAAAATCCAGAAAATCACAGGGCGAAGGTACAGAAGGGCAAAAACAAACTCGTAGTCAAAAACACAAAGCGAAAACGTCGAAAAACCATAAAATCAGAAGTGCAAACAAAACAAGAGGGCAAGGCAGGTACGGAAGTCAAGGCAAAGGGGTGTCTATCAAGAATCTCAATAATAAGGCTTACACAAAATCGGCACTTACTAGGATCAACGTTTTGACAAAGAAGCATACTGAGAGTGGGGTTTAAATACAAGAGGTGACAATCTAGGCGGGGCAGAGAAAAAGGTGGGCTAAACAAATAGACAACAGGTGGGGAAACATAATAGGGTAATAACATAATAACGGGAGGGAGACGAAAATGCGGACTGGATGCACAAAACAAAACATGTAAAACATACGGCTCCAGACTAGGGAGTAGACATTTGCAAAGTTTGAAGACGTAGTGATAGTTAGAGACAGGTGCGAACACTTCGCTGAAACTAAACGAGTAATCAGGGATAGCATAGGGAGGCAGAGTTACAGAACAGCGCAGAAATACTAAGAGATTGCGTTAGTGAGTTAGGTACGTGAATATTTCTAAACTACCCAATAAAAGTGATTGTTAGTTAGTTAGTTAGACAGACAGTAAGTGTATTAATCGGATTAGTACTGTACAAAACCTAGATTAGTAGTAGTTAGTAAGGATCGTGCTTTACAACATTTAACTACCAAGAAAAAGCAGGAAGTAAGAATTGCGAGTTTTAGAAGAAATGTTGAAAACCCGAAAAACTACCGTAACCACCCGAATAGTGGGACACGCAGACAGGGGAGTGACTAGACTGGTAAACATTCAGACGCAGACATAACAGGGGAGGACAATAGAGAACTGTAATGGAAAACATAAACCAGGTAACTATGAAAAATGAATAACAAACAAGAATGAACATGAAAACATACAGAACAAATACAGAAACATTACATGCATGGTAGAGTTCCAAGACGAAAACCACTGCTAAGCAAAAATAACATTAAGGCTCATCTCAATTTTGCCAGAAAACATCTTGATGATCCCCAAGACTTTTGGGAAAATACTCTGACGAGTCTGACGAGACAAAAGTTGAACATTTTGGAAGGTGTGTGCCCCATTACATCTGGCGTAAAAGTAACACCGCATTTCAGAAAAAGAACATCATACCAACAGTAAAATATAGTGGTGGTAGTGTGATGGTCTGCGGCTGTTTTGCTGCTTCAGGACCTGGAAGACTTGCTGTGATAAATGGAACCATGAATTCTGCTGTCTACCAAAAAATCCTGAAGGAGAATGTCCGGCCATCTGTTCGTGACCTCAAGCTGAAACGAACTTGGGTTCTGCAGCAGGACAATGATCCAAAACACACCAGCAAGTCCACCTCTGAATGGCTGAAGACTTAGGAGTGGCCTAGTCAAAGTCCTGACCTGAATCCTATTGAGATGCTGTGGCATGACCTTAGAAAGGCGGTTCATGCTCAAACCCTCCAATGTGGCTGAATTACAACAATTCTGCAAAGATGAGTGGGCCAAAATTCCTCCACAGCACTGTAAGACACTCATTGCAAGTTATCGCAAACGCTTGATTGCAGTTGTTGGTGCTAAGGGTGGCCCAACCAGTTATTTGGTTTAGGGGGCAATCACTTTTTCACACAGGGCCATGTAGGTTTGGATTTTTTTTCTCCCTTAATAATAAAAACCTTCATGTAAAAACTGCATTTTGTGTTTACTTGTGTTGTCTTTGACTAATATTTAAATTTGTTTGATGATCTGAAACATTTAAGTGTGACAAACATGCAAAAAAATAAGAAATCAGGAAGGGGGCAAACACTTTATATATATATATATATATATATATATATATATATATATATATATATATACGTAAATTCCATAAAACACATATGGGGCATGGTGTAGCCCACTATGCGTACTAAAAAAGGTGAATTCAAGTTACACCTTCAAACATCATGGTAGGCTATTTGATTGTGGCTGATTTGAGTTTTGTTTTCTGCCTCGCGTTTAATGTTTAATGAGGTTGACGTGAACTGTTTTCCTGGTCGGAATGTGCTAATTTGTTCATTCGAATATGATGTAAATGCAAGAGTAGGCTTCGTTTCTATGGCTTTACATTACATTGACAGATTTATTAGAAGATTTGAAGCATGGCCACATAATTACTTTGTTTGAGGCTTTTGACACTCTCTGGTCTCTCTCTGGCTCTCTGCAAGGACAGGGAAAACATAGCTATAGGCTATTGCTGTCACACTCTGGTAGGATAAGTAGTAAGTAATAACATATACATATAATCTATGGTTGGCGGAGCTGAAATGGCTGCCTTGCAGACATCACTGTGGGAAGGAAAGTGCCAAATGTGAAACCATTTTCTTTGCATAGTGCATGTTACTTGAGAAAGTGTTTACAACAGCTAGGCTGTATGGCCAGGCTTTAGTCTACCACAGCTCTTGTAAGCTTATTTGGTTGGGGGAGGTTAGATAAACCGTCCACACCCCGCCCCTTGGCGGTCCGAGGAAGAGCAACATGCCTTCTTCAAGACGTCTCGTCTGTCATAATCATGGCCGTGATTCCGAGGCGTCCGGGGTGCTTTTTTTTCATACAGAAACAAATATACAGTGGGAGCAATAATTATTTATTCCCTTGCTGATTTTGTAGGTTTGCCCACTTACAAAGAATGGAACTGTGTAGAATTTTAATCATAGGTACATTTTAACATTGAGAGACAGATAATAATCCACAATAACAACATCATATAATTTTATAAATTTATTATCGTATTTCTGCATGAAATAAGTATTTGATCCCCTACCAATCAGCAATCATTCTGGCTCCCACAGACCAGTTAATTTTCCATTAAGAAAATTAAGAAAATTAAGAAGCACTCCTAATCTCAACTCATTACCCAAAACACCTGTGTCAACTCGTTACATCGTTATGTAGCTGTATAAAAGACACCTGTCCACACAATCAATCTGATTCCCACCTTTCTGTTGTAATACAGTAATTTGACAATGGGTGTCACTAATGTGCTGTACTGCCCTCTAGTGTCTGCGGTTGGATCTCTGAATAAAAAAACGTAAAAACTTCAATAGGTTATGGGCCCAGGGCATCGCTAAAAAGCTGTTTTTTAGTTTTGTGTTAGATAAACGGTGTTGTGGGAAGATAAGCTGTTTATTGACAAGCTTAGTGGACCAGAGAACTGGGCAACGTGGAAATTTCAAATGGAACATTTGCTGAAAGCGAAAGGACTATGGGGCACGGTAATGGAGACGGATATCCTGGCCGCGGATGCTAACGCACACGTAGAAGCTGAATTTGCTAAACGGAGAGAGAAGGCATTCTCTGTGTTAGTGCTGAACGTAAGTACACCCCAGTTGTATCTAATAACAAGCTGCCAGACACCAAAAGAGGCGTGGAACATGCTGAAAGGACATTTTGAGAGAGATACTCTGGCAAATAAACTGTTCCTGAAGAAAAAATATCACAGAAAATCCACAAGGCCAAAAGCATGGTGTGTGAAGATGCAGAAGACTCGTCCGAATGTGCCTTTGTCGCTAAAGATGCAAACCCGACCGAGAAGCCACAACAGGTCCAATGGTTGATTGATTCAGGAGCATCAAAGCACATGACATGTGATAAAGAAATTCTTCAAGACTACCAGCAATTGTCAAAAGCACAGTCTGTGAAACTTGGTGATGGCAGGGTGGTTGACGCCCTAGGACTTGGCAATGTCAGACTGAGAATTACTTTCAAAGTCAGTGATGTAAAAAATGTATGACGTGCTGTGTGTTTCAAAGCTATCTGGGAATCTATTCTCAGTGGGAGCTGCTACAAGAAAAGGAAACACAGTCAAGAAGTCTCGCTGCTACATACGTTGGAAAGATGGAACTCTACAAGGAATAGGAACACAAAGATCTGATGGACTGTATAAGCTGGACGTAGAAGGAAGTTTGTCTGTTATGGTGCATCAAGTGCATCAGTATCAGCCAGTCTGTGGCACCAGCGCCTGGGTCACACCACCAAGCTGAAGGAAATGAAGGATCTGGTGAATGGAGTGGACTTCTCTGCAGAGAAAGAGGTTCCTTTCTGTGAAGGATGTGTGGAAGGTAAGCTGTCTAGAAAGCCATACAAGCCAGTGGGAGAAATCCGTTCCAAACGCAAGTTGCAGCTTCTTCTTCTTTCGTATATCGTCAGATGGCCAACTCAGTGTCATGCAGCCACGCCCTCGTCTCCGGTCCTAAGTCGAAAAGGCCAGCTTCTGAGGGTGGGCTGTATAGGGGGCAGCCGGTGATTATGTGCTCGGCAGTCTGTTCAGGCTCGCCACACTCACATGCCGCACTGTCCGATAGGCCCCACTTCTTCAGAGATGACTTGAAGCGTCCGACGCCAGAGCGCAGACGGTTCAGTGAGGTCCATAGATGGCGTGGCATGTCTTCTCCTTTTACACCGCCTCCTGGGTCCCGGATGTATCGTTGCATGCGGGAGGGCCCAGCCGTCTCCCACGTCTGTTTCCAGGATGCTGCCAGCCAGGCGTCTCTGGACAAGTCCTCAGGGATAGACTGTAGCATCTCCTGTGCTGCCTTGTTGTAGGGATGGCGAGACTTAAGCCTGCATGGTGGTGCCGGTGTTGTTGTGGCTTTGTGTAGGATGTGCCAGTCGTGCTTCTGGGCTTTTCTTGCCAGGGCGAGGGTAGCCGCATCCCGTCGGAGACTGGCTGGGGCGATTCCAGCTAGGACTGGCAGGTAGGACACAGGGGTGGGTTTCAGACAACCAGTAACTATACGGAGGGCGCTGTTGATGACCGTATCTACCTTGTTCACATGTGGACTTCTGCTCCAGGCTGGGGCACAGTATTCTGCTACGGGTAAGACCAGGGCTTGCGTGGATATGCGTAGGGTCTGGGGGGAAGCTCCCCAAGTCGAACCCGCCAGGCGGCGGATGAGCGAGACCCTTGCTGTTGTCTTGGCCTTCACTTCATCCAGGTGTTGCTTGTAGGACAGTGTCCGGTCCAAGCATACGCCGAGGTACTTGGGGGCTTGCTGGAACTCCAGGCGGTTGTTGCCAACATGCACGTCCAGTTCCCTTCTTGCTTCCCGATTGTTAAGGTGGTAAGCTGCAGACACTGTCTTGCCCATGCTGAGCTGAAGGTGCCACTTCTGGAGGTAGTCTGCCAGGATGCCCATGTCTCGGTTGAGGCCATCTTCCATCGCCTTCCATGTTGGGCGGCGAAGCATGATGGCCAAGTCGTCCGCATAGCCATACTTGGTAGATGTTGTATCTGGCAGGTCGTGAATGTATATGTTGAACAACATTGGTGAGAGGACGGAGCCTTGCGGGACACCGTTCTTCAACTTCCTGAGCCTGCTGGTCTGGCCATCGCTGGTCTGTAGGATGAAGCTACGGTTCGATAGCATCTCCATAATGAACCTCACCATGTGCCGGTCCGGGATTGTCCTCAACAGTTTCAGATGTAGTCCACGGTGCCACACGGTGTCATAGGCGGCTGTCAGGTCCAGGAATACTACTCCAGCTTTTTCGTTATCCTGAAAGCTGTCCTCGATGTCCTGAGTGAGTAGCGTTACCTGATCCACTGTTGACCTGCCTCGGCGGAAGCCGGCTTGTTCCGGTGGGAGTTGTGGGTCCACCACTGGCTCGATGCGGCTGTGAATCAGCCTCTCCAGGATCTTATATGGGACACAGAGCAGAGAGATGGGCCTGTAGGACTTCGGGTCTTCGGCGGGTTTGTTCGGCTTTGGCAAGGCTATGACGGAAGCACGGCGCCAGGTCTTTGGGAGCTTGGACCTCCGGAAGCATGATGAGAAGAACGAGCATAGCCAGTAAGATGTTCTTTCACTTTGGTGTATGACAAACTCTGGGTGGATATTGTCTCGACCTGATGACTTGCCCGGCTTCAGTTTGTTGATTGCTGCACTTAGTTCGGCTACTGTGAAGTCTCCTGAGAGGTTAGCATCGACGCTGGCTGCCTTGGAGAGAGACTATACCTCACACGAGGTCAATCGTGTGACGTTTCTGTCAGCATCAGGGAAGCGACCATTTTTCAGGAGCTGGGAAGCAATGGCATCTGCTGTCACTGGACACCTGCGGGGGGTTGTTTTTCTCCCTGAGAGCAGGTTGATGGTCTGCCACGCCTTCCGGCTAGAGTGGGTGAAGTCGATAGCTTCCACTACTTCAGTCCACCTGGCCCTTCGGGTGTCGTCCAGCTTCTGCAATAGGGTTGTTGCTGTTGCGTCCATTTCTTCCCTGGAGCTTGCCTGCTGGTGTTGGCGCAGCAGGCAGCTGCACTCCTCATCCCAGCCCGGGATGTAGTTCTTATTGTAGCCACGTGGGATGTTGTGCTTTGCTGCCCTGAGGAGGACTTCACAGTAGGCGGCGTATGCAGCATCCACATCAGCTGCTTCTGGGTCCAGGAGACCAGCAGTTCTTCTTTCCGTTTCCGCCATAAACTGCCGCCAGTTCGCCTTCCTGAAGTTCCATCTCCTGACCGGTTTGCCAGATACCGGCTGTACCAGTGATGGTACTTTGATGATGGATGGCCGGTGGTGTGAACGAGGGAACATGTCCAAGACACGTCTCTCCGGTTTCAGGTCGTTACTGCGGCATACAGCAAAGGCCAGGTCTGGGTTGGTGTGAGAGCTCCAGCGTGCAGAAAAGAAGCTTGGGGGCTCCTTTGGGTCGAAGAGCAGCAGTGCCTCAGCGTTAGAAGCCCACTCACTCAGCGCTTCACCATCCTGTGATGTGTGGTTGTAACCCCAATCTGTATGTTGGCAATTGAAGTCACCTGCATAGATGGCGGGAGGAGTCACAGATGGTAGTGATGATACAGTCAGCACAGTTGGTGGGGGCTTGTATACATTCACAACAGATGTTTCTTGGATTTTGGTGACCAGCCACTCAATGTTGCAGCCGGGTGGAGATTGACTGGTGGCTGACCAGCTCAGTCCTTCCCGGACAAAGGTTGCCATTCCATGCTTCTTGCTGTGGATGGATCCGGTGAGGAAGAACCCAGGCAGTTTGAGGTTGTCGTCAGAAACCCAGTGTGTCTCTTGCAGGAGAATAGCTGCCACTTTGTTGGAATCGGCAAGATGCCTGATGACTTCGAGTTTGGCGATGGTAAGGCCCTCGACGTTGAGTTGGAGCACCGACAGACCTTGGTTTTCGACGGTGGGGGTGTCCGCCTGTCCTGGCGAGGACGTTCTCTGCCTTGGTCTTGGCCTCGGCTTGTACCTTGGTCCGCCAGCTCGACGATTCTTTGGCGACATTAGTTTCATGAGTTGGTCTCGCACCATTTCTCACTACTCACCGGAGAGGCCGCGTGAAGGCTGTCGTCTTCTCCCCAAAGTTGCAGCTGATCCATAGTGACGTCTGTGGTCCCATGCAGACTGAATCTATAGGTGGAGCAAAGTACTTTGTGACTTTTATCGATGATTACTCTAGATGCTGCAAGGTATACTTTCTGAAACAGAAAAGTGAAGTCCTTAGCAAATTCAAGGAATTTGAGAAAACATTCTCAAATGAGTGTGGGCAGAACGTCACAAAACTGAGAACAGACAATGGTGATGCATATGTAGTGTGGTTGGTTCGGCTAGTTCGCTAGTAAGCATGGATGCTGCAGTGAAAGCGAAGGCTGGTGGCAGGTTATCGCGACAACACTCCCCGATAACGTAACCCTCAAATTCAAAAGAACGTTGTTGCCCTTGGCTAGGGGCGAGTTCGTCTTTAGCTGACTGGTAACGCGTTCGTTCGGCAAATAATTTGGACAAGTGAGAGGCCGGGGTTCAAATCCCACCTCAGGCTCAGGCAAAATTTCTCACCTGTTACATTGGTGCTGTGACTCGGATCTGGGTGGGAGTAAAAAAATAAAAAGATGGTTGCTGCGGAGTTTCACATGGAGAAGGAGGTCAAAGGGGGGTGAGTGTAGTGTGGTTGGCTCGGCTAGTTCGCTAGTAAGCACGGATGGTGCAGTGAAAGCGAAGGCTGGTAGCAGGTTATCGCGACAACACTCCCCGATGACGTAACCCTCAAATTTAAAAAAAAGAATGTTGTTGCCCTTGGCTAGAGGCGAGTTTGTCTTTAGCTGACTGGTAACGCGTTTGTTCAACAAATAATTTGGACAAGTGAGAAGGCCGGGGTTCAAATCCCACCTCGGACTCAGGCAATGTCTCACCTGTTACACATACACATCAAAGGAGTTTCAAGAATATTTGAAGGCTCAAGGTATCCACCATGAAATGACTGTACCTCACTCACCACAGCAAAATGGAGTTGCAGAAAGAAAGAATAGGACATTGATAGAAGCAGCTAGAAGTATGCTGTCTCATGCTAAGTTGCCAAAGATGTACTGGGCTGTAGCAACCGCAGCTTACATACAGAACAGGCTGCCAACATCTCTCCTGAAGCAAGAGACACCCTATGAGAGATGGCCTGGCAAAAAACCCGACATGAGTCGCATGAGAGTGTTTGGTTGTGTTGCTTATGCACATATCCCTGACATAGAAAGAAGAAAACTGGACAAGAAAGCTGTGAAGCTTCGTTTCATGGGATATGCAAACAACACCAAAGGCTATCGCCTGTTTGATGAAGAGAAAAGGAGGATTCTAATTCGTTGTGATGTCATCTTTAATGAATCAGACTTCGACTGGAAACAGGAAGTGGAAGTAACCTGTTGGAGAACGAGGTAACCATGAACACAGATGAGAGTGGAACACGCGATGATGAGATCGCTGTCGATGAAGCTACTAGAGAAGGCGGCAGAATCAGAAGGGCTCCAAGGAGATATGGATATGAGGAGTTTGCTGATATAGTGACTGTTAATCATTATGCCAATGTGTGTCGTGTCACAGAGCCAAGCACACTGAAAGAAGCAATGATGAGTTCTAATGCAAAGGAATGGCAGAAGGCGGCTGACTTGGAATATGAGTCGCTGCTGGAAAATGAGACGTGGGACTTAGTGGATTTACCAAGGGATAGGAAAGCTATAGGATCAAGATGGGTGTTCAAAGTTAAGCATCATAGTGATGGACAAGTGGAGAGATACAAGTGCAGACTCGTCGCCAAGGGCTACTCTCAGTTGTATGGTGCTGACTATGATGAAACCTTTTCACCCGTGGTACGATTCAGCTCAATTCATACATTACTGTCCTTTGCCATCCAGAATAATCTACATGTGCACCAGATGGACGTCGTGACTGCATTCCTAAATGGAAACATGGAACAACCAGAGGGATACATCAAACCAGGGCAGGAAGACCTGGTGTGCAAATTGAAGAAATCAATCTATGGACTGAAGCAGTCTCCTCGCTGTTGGAGCAAGGCTTTCACAGAGTTCATGAACGATATTGGATTAAAACAGAGCACATCAGACCCCTATGTGTTTGTGAGATCAAGACAAGAACTTGAGATACTCACTGTTTATGTGGATGATCTGATTCTGATTACGGAGTCAATTGCTAGCATGAACGAGTTGAAAATGGCTCTCAAGAAGCGCTACAAGATGAAGGACATGGGCGAACTGTCCTATATCCTGAGCATCTCTGTTGTCCAAGACAAAGCAAAGAACTGTGTCTGTCTTCATCAGAAGCATTACATTGAAGCCATTCTTCAGAAATATGGGATGTATAATGCAAATCCTGTCGCAACCCCTGCTGATGCCAATGTCAAATTGAAAAAGAGTGATGGTGTTAGTAAACCCGTGGACCAAACTACCTATCAGTCCATGGTAGGAAGTCTGCTGTATGCTGTGATGTCCACACGACCAGACATAGCTCAAGCAGTGAGTGCTGTGTCAAAGTTCAACGCAAATCCAGATGCTGCACATCTGACTGCCGTGAAGAGAATTTTTCGATACTTGAAAGGGACAGCAAACCTTGCTCTCAAGTATGAGCGCTCAGAGTCTGGAACTTTGATCGGCTTCTCAGATGCTGACTGGGCCGGTGATCAGGATGACCGCCGCTCAACAACCGGCAACATATTCTTACTGAGTGGCGGAGCTGTGAGTTGTCTTAATAAGAAACAGGCAACAGTTGCACTTTCAACAGCAGAAGCTGAATATGTAGCACTCGGTCAAGCTTCTCAAGAGAGTATCTGGCTGAGACGATTACTGAATGATCTCGGAATGGATGCTACGCCTACAGTGATCCTGGAGGACAACCAAGGAGCCATTGCAATCGTGAAGAATCCAGTGGATCACTCAAGGACTAAACATATAGACATTCGCTACCATTATATCCATGAATGTGTGCGGAATGGGCAAATAGAACTGCAATATTGCCCAACAACTGACATGAAGACAGATATCTTGACCAAGCCACTGACTAAACAGAAGTTTCAATATCTTAGGAGAGAGATTGGGCTTTTCCCTATGTAATTCTGTTTACTGTAATAGGCACTGTTTTGTTGAGTAAGAAAACGGTAAGCAAGGTAGAAAAAGTAAAAAAAAAGGAATATTGCAAGTTTTTTTTTCCGTTTGGTCTAAAGAATTAGTATCTTGACATTACTGGTGAAGGAGAGCACGGCTCTTAGTAATATCATTTAGTGTGAAGTGCCTTAATGCCATTGTACAATTTAGTGGGAGTGTTGTAATACAGTAATTTGACAATGGGTGTCACTAATGTGCTGTACTGCCCTCTAGTGTCTGCTTGTAGTTCCGTTTGGGTCTCTGAATAAAACCACGTAAAAACTTCAATAGTTTCCACCATGGGCAAGACAAAGGAGCTGTCTAAGGACATCAGGTACAAAATTGTAGACCTGCACAAGGCTGTGATGGGCTACAAGAAAATAAGCAAGGAGCTTGGTGAGAAGTTAACAACTGTTGGAGCAATTATTGGAAAATGGAAGAAATCTCCCTCGGTCTGGGGCTCCACGCAAGATCTCGCCTCGTGGGATATCAATGATTATAAGAGGTCAGGGATCAGCCCAGTACTACACAGGAGGAGCTTGTTAATGACCTGAAGGCAGTTGGGACCACAGTCACGAAGAGAACCATCAGTAACACACGACACCGTGAAGGATTAAAATCCTGCTACGCGCGCAAGGTTCCTCAGCTGAAGAAGGCACATGTACAGGCCTGTCTGAAGTTTGCCAAAGAACACCTGGATGATCCAGAAGAGGCTTGGGAGAAGGTAATGTGGTCAGATGAGACCAAAATAGAGCTATTTGGCATCAACTCGACTTGCCGTGTTTGGAGGAAGAGAAATGCTGAGTACAATCCCAAGTACACCATCCCCACTGTGAAGCATGGAGGTGGAAACCTTATGCTTTGGGGGTGTTTATCAGCTAAGGGGACAGGACGACTTCACCGTATCGAGGGGAGGATGAATGGAATACCAGGAAATTTTGGGCGACAACCTTCTTCCCTCAGTGAGAGCACTGAAAATGGGTCATGGATGGGTCTTCCAACATGACAATGACCAAAAACATATGGCCAAGGCAACAAAGGAGTGGCTCAAAAAGAAGCATATTAAGGTCCTGGACTGGCCTAGCCAGTCTCCAGACCCAAATCCCATCGAAAATCTGTGGACGGAGCTGAAGCTTCGAGTTGCCAAGTGACAGCCTCGGAACCGTAAGGATTTGGAGAGGATCTGCAAAGAGGAGTGGACCAAAATCCCTCCCAAGATCTGTGCAAACCTGGTGAAAAACTACAACAAATGTCTGACCTCTGTGCTTGCCAACAAAGGTTTCTCCACCAAGTATTAAGTCCTATTGTTCTATGGATCAAATACTTATTTAATGTGAAAATATGAGATTAAATTTAGAAAATGTATATGATGTTGTTATTGTGGATTATTTTGTGATATTCTGTGGGTGGACAGGATTGTTGATTGGAGCCTTGAATGGACAGTATGGAAAAAGGGAGAGAAGAGGGGAAAAAAATAATAAGAAGAAAAGTAACGATGGGGAAAAAACAAAATCAAATAGAAAGAACATGATGACTCTGAATTATACATTCTTAAATTTTTATTTATTTATTTATTTATTTATTTAAAAAAAGAACAGTAAAAAGAAAATATGCATGATTATTGATGGGCTGGTTTGGGATATGGTATTGCATGGATAGTGTTTCTGGAGTATGTGAGTATATGTTGGTTAGGGTGGGGTTGGGGGATTAGTCCACATGCAAATTGAATTATTTTCTGAAAGGACCCCAAATGTTTGCCAAGTGTGAGATTTTTGGTGCTGGTATGAGATTGGTTCCATGGATACGTGTTCTTTGAGAAGGTTGAAACATTGTGTTATTGTCACAGTGTTGTACTTTGTGTTGCTAGCCACTAGGTGTCACTAAATTTTGTCTCACTGCTTAATTGTCTTGTTGTACGCACCTGTTGTTAGTCTTGTGATTAGTGTTGCCCATTCTCTCCTGTATATAGCCCGGTCCTTTTCATGTAATCTTTGTTGAGTCGTCACCTTAACCCTCTGTGAGTAACCCTGTCTGATTCTGTCTACCTATACCTTGTTTGGATATTCTGTGTTTGACCCTGGATTGTTTATACACTACGAGACTGGATTGCCCATTGTGTTTTGGCTACCTTTTGGAGTTTTTTAGTTCACCCTTTTTGGAAGTTCTTTGTTGTTTTTTGACCTTATGGAATTTGGGAATTTTTGTTTTTGTTTCGTAAATCTTTGGAACTTTGTATTTCGTTCAAATGCATATTTAGACTATACCTGCAGTACTCCACAATTGGGTCATCCTCAGTGCTTGGTGGTCTAGGGGATTGGCATCTGACTAGCACGCCAGAGGCCGGGGTTCTATACCTGGCCGTGACAGTTATGTTTATTTTGTGTCTTGTTTTCCAGTTTAAGAGGATGGTTTTCTTGGCAATAGCTAGGGCAATGAGTATAGGTTTGGGATTTTGATTTGGTGGGTTGATTGTTGAGAGGTCTCCTAGTTGACAGAGGGATGGACAGAGTGGAATGCTACAGCTCTTAATGAGAGATATTTGGTCTGTGACTTGTTTCCAGAAACGATGAGTTGGCGGGCAGGGCCAGGTCGAGTGGAAGTAATTATCTGGGCTGTTCAAAGAGCAAGTGAGTGCAAGTGTCTGAGTCCACGAATCCCATTTTATACATCTTTTGGCGGGTGATATGAGTTATGTGAATTACCTTGTCTTGTATTAGTTGCTGGTTAGTATTAGTGGTCATCATGAAGGTGTTCCTACAGATTTGAATCCATAAGTCTGAATTGTAGCAGAGTGATAAGTCTTTTTTCCCAGGCTTGGATGGGGAGGGATATTGTTCGTTCTGTGGTTGATATTAGTTTGTATAATTTGGAGATCATATTTTTGGTGTTGATTATTTTATTCATTTCATCCATTAGCGGAGGTGGTTGTAAGTTGTAAGTATTTTAATTTTAGATTTTAAAACCGGTTTTAATTGAAAGTACTGGAGGTATTGCTCTTTCCCAATATTATACTTATGGACCAAATCCTGGAAGGTGATTAAGGTGCCATCCTGAAAGATGTGTTGAAGATGTGTGATGCCTTTTTGTTTCCATGAGGTGAAGGAGTGGTGTTTTGTTAATCAAGAAGTCAGGATTGTGCCATATTGGAGAGTATTTGCATGGGGTCATTGTGAATTTAAAGATTTTGTTAATTTTTCACCAGGCATTCAGAGTTGTTAATGACAATGAGGCACTGAGGAATGGTAGATCGGAGATGGACATTTCTTTACTTTCTGATTGTTCTATTTCTATCCATGGGTTGTCCTGTTGGTTGGGATGAATCCAGTTTGTGATGTAGTTTAGCTGGTTTGCCAAATAGTATTGATAAAAGTTTGGGGCTTCCAGTCCTCCTTGAGTTTTGAGTTTCTGTAAGGTAGACAGTTTGATCCGGGGGTTATATTTTTCCAATTGAATTTAGTTGTGATGGAGTTTAATTAATGAAACCATTTTGTGGTCGGCTAGGCTGGAATCATTCTGAAGAGTATGGTAGTAGTATGGTAGTATGGTCATTTTTACAGTTGCTTTCCTGCCAATTAGAGAGAGTGGTAAATTTGTTCAACGGTTTAAATCATCTTCAACTCTGACAGCTTGGTGGAAATATTTATGCCCAGATATTTAATATTGCTATTGCTAGTGGAGGTGAGGGGTGAGTTCTGAGATGGCTTTTGGTGGGACCGGGAATCGAACCCCGGTCCTCGGTGTGCAACTGCAGTGAACTGCAACTGCAATATGACGTCTATCTTAACAGATGCTCCAAGACATGTAGAATTTCTCATATTTAACAAGAAATAGACCTACCATATTTAAAAATGCATGGCATCTAAACGTAAATCACTTTCAGAAATATCCAGAGATGCTCTTCTGCACTCCACTGTTGTAATGAGGGGGTATTTGCATCACTGTCAGCTTCAGCCAGTCTAGCCTTTGACTTCATGTTCAAGTCTTCATGTTTTTAGGCATGTAGTTGCTGCCACATGATTGGCTGATTAAATATTTGCATTAACAAGCTGGTGTACCTAATAAAATGCTCACTGAGTATATGCATAATGAATTAATACTAAATAAATAAATATGTAAGCTCAACATCATATAAGAAACACAGAGTGATTAATAAGTTAAATAAGTATAGGCAAGAAACAAACCCAAACACCTGTCCAACAGATCAGAAACACTCTCCGTCAGGTGTGAAGGTGTCCGTGACTACTCTCCACCGAAGACTTCATGAACAGATCTAAATAGGCTACACTGCAAGATGCATACCACTAGTTAGCTGCAAAAACAGGTTGGCCAGGTTAGTCTGCTATGTACTTGCAGTGTTCTGGAAGAAAGTTGTGGACAGATGAGACCAAGATTGACTTGTATGAGAGTAATGGCAAGAGCAAAGTATGGATGCTAAAAGGAACTTGTAAAGAGCTGGGAAGCTAACTGTACAATTTATTTTGGTCCTGTAAAATGGAGGGACTTTATATAAAAAGATATGGAATTTCTACATTAATTGCCCAATATGTCTGATAGTCAGTAATTTAGCCTCATACTCATTGTTTAGTTTCAAATCCATGGAGGACAGAGCCAAAAGAACACAGGTTGTACCACTGCCCAAATGCTTACAGACTGTACTGTATACATCTCTTGATGAAAAATGTTCATGGTTAGGTCTGTGTTTAGTACAAACAAATGTGGGCTTATTATAACACAGTATGTGACAGAAAACAAAATCATTTATAAATGTACGACACAGTACTATTATTTACATAACTTTTATTTATGAATTACCATGAATTAGAGACAGTACAACATTAAATTTCACATAAGTTTGAAAATGCAATACTACACCCAGTCAATTTACAGTACAGTAATATTGTGGAATGACAAAGCACAATCATTTTAACTAAACTATTGAAGGGTGATGTACAAATCAAAGCTAATAAAATTTGAATATATGACGGTTTGCAAAGATTTTTAAGATTTTAGGCCATTCCTCATTCATAAAAGGTACATTTTGCATTAATGTGATTGGTTAGAATGTGTTCACTTTAATGAGTTTAATGAGTTATAAAACTGTGTCTCAGAAGTCAGTAGATGGAAGTGGTTGGTATTTGAATGTTGGCCTCTTTACTGTATAAATCACAGCTCCACACACAATGACAACCACAACCAGGAGAAAGGCAGCAATGAAAACCAGGTTCATGTTCAAGCCCATGTTGGAAACTGTAAGGAAAGAAAAAGAAACAATAAAAAACAATTAGAACATCCCTCCAACAAATATGATATACTGGAATGATATTCATCACATAGCTTTCATGGGTCAGGCTTGAGGTTATTAGTGTTGTGCAAATTTACATACCAATTCACTGATCTTTATACCATACAGATTTGAGTAGTAAATTGAATGAGCCGTCCACATTATTACAGCTGCATAGGATTTCGTACAATGTAATAACCTCAGACTTAACCAGGGTTATAGTACCTGTGGTTTCTGTGGCCTTCTTTAGACGCAAAGGCCCCTGGGAAATGGAGTGTCTCCCAGTCTGTGTGGCAGCATCCCTCCTGTGGAGGTGATGTAGAACAGGGGCGGGTGTGGGTGTGGGAGTGGTGCAGCCCTGAGAACATCTGGTGCCGGGCTCCCCTGCCACACACAGGATGACTGAGCAGCATATGAAGACCTAGAATTCATCAGAAGACAAGGAGAGCTCTGAATCAGAAAATGAGGTACAATTACATACAATTGGTTGGGTACAAATTACCACCATGGTCCAAATAACCATGGTCCCCAATTACCTGCTCATGTTGTCCAATGAACTGGAAAGCCTCCATTCCAAATCTGTATTCCGTGGAGTTACTTGGATAGACCACCACTGTCCCATCCAATATGCAGCTGGGGAAATAAAAGAGCTGAATTCACAGGTCTTTCCTGGGCTGAAACAATTCTAAAAACATTTTATTTTACACCATCCAGACCTAAATGTTCATATTCCCTATCCCACAGTTGGATTTAGATAGATGTTGCCATTCATCATACATAAGGCCTCCTATTCCAGTCAATGCTTGGTTACGCACATGGGCTATTTGATATTTTACCCCAGAAACACCACCATAAACAAAATGTTTGCCTTCCATACACCAGTTGTCTTACCCATTTGAAATTATGTCATAGGAAATGTGATAGTCGGGATCATCAACGGGGGTTGCTCTGCAGGACTCCACGAAGAGCACAGTGTTGGCAACAGAGGAAGTAGCTTTGATTTGCATGTAGAGCACGTCTTTCAGTGCCACATCTACAGGGTAGTGATCTGTGTCTATTGCAGTGTTGAACAGCTCACTGTGGAAGAACTCAAACTGGTAGGTGAACTTTCCAAATGCTTTTTCTGTGAACACGTAAGGAATCTTGTGTGCCTGGAAATCCAGATACACACGGCCCTTCTTGGGGTAACAGCATACGAAGTCAATCTCCACCTGGTGTTTCCTGGTAATGACATCACCAACGTTGTCGAACGACATAATTTCATTTTTGAAGATCAGGTTGTCAGCGTCCTCCTACAAAGACAATCAGAGACATCAAAGGAGATTTATTTGTGGCAACATCACAGCTTTTATTGATTGTGTCATTTGAGTGGATCAAAGGGACTGACCTCCAGTACTGTTCCACAGGAGCCGAGGGACACGGTGGCGATCACATGGGTTTGGTTGGAGGTGGGAGTGCAGGATGGATCATTGAGACGCAGGTGATCTTCATGAAGTCCAATTATTGAGGCTTTCTCCACTTCCACTGTCATTGTGGTCTCCGTACAAATCACACTGGCATTGCCTATTCATGAATTGACGGGAGGAAATCTTTGGTTAGGCAAATATGCGTGATTAAGCACCAACGATTTCATTTTGTGTCCAGTGTGTAAAATTAATATTGATTTCTTCACCAAGAATAAAGAACAATGAACTACTTACTAATCACTTAAAGGTACAATAGGTAATTTTGGACGTCTAACGGTCAAGAGAGGAATTGCAGCAACAAACACGCTCAGTCCACAACACTGTTTATCCCACCCCTTCTCTGTGAACAGACTGAAGTTGAAACGCCATTGGCTGTGGCAGTTATAACCACTTTTCAACCAATGAGCGTGAATTATGGCACAGCTATAGGATGTTTTGGCCCATCAACTGTATATTTTGAAACCCGAATTTAAAGAAACGCAGGTAGAGGGTGAGTCAACATGTCAATGCCCCCTTTTCAATGATAGAAAGGGATTTACGATGGTCTTGTAACAATGTTGTAACGCAAAAAGCTTACCTATTACCTATTTCAAGCTTAGGGACAAGTCAATAACCAATCATATCGAACTGAGTACTAACCAGATTTGTGTTTAACAATGACAATGATGCATCTCATGTCAGAGTGAAAGATTCTGGACCTGAAACATTGAACATGATTATAAGACAAGTATAGGGCAAAGTCAAATGGAAAGTCATTATAGATAATATTGAAAATGACGGATATGCAGTAAATACCTCAGTTTCACTGATTTCATTCATTTACACTTAGTCTCTTTCTATGAGTATACTACTGTTGGTGCTGGACAATAAATTAAACCAAGACTGGGAGTTTTATTTTGACATCATTCAAGGGCCAATAACTGCATTTTCAAAGACCTTCCGGCATAACCCGATCAACAACTTTGAAACTTACCCTTGTTGACTCTCTGCAATGAAGCAAATGGGAACATGATCACCAAAGTCATTTTTAGTTGGTGTCCACCTGATTCGAGATTCTCCAACTGCTCCTCTGATAGTGTTGTACTTTGTGATGTTCAGAGGTCCACTGATGATAAAGTTCTTTACCCTATTGAAGGCACAGTGTGATCAATATCAGAAAATAGTGTGCTTTTTTGCAGTTATAAAGTATTATATATGTACTTCAAAAAGAAAAATAGAAATGTTGCTCAATTATTTCATTCAAAGAGTACAAATATCTAAGCAGTACAATCATTAAAAATTAGTTTGTTTTTTCGTTCGTACCCACATTATATTGACAATAATACTCTTTTAAATCAAATGGACAGGAATTAACATGTTTCTGAGTTTAACTTCTATCTTACCATGATTGTGTTGCTGTAGCCTTCAGCTTAATTTCCAGTTCCTGACCAACAGCAGCAATGAGTTTTTCTCCATTTTTTGGAGTTGGGAACAGAAACTTGGGCAGAATGTTTCCCTCAGTACAGTCATAAACAGATGGATCAACTGAAATTCAGTGGCAGAGAAATAGCAAAAAAATCAGTAAAATTAACTGGATAGGAATATGTAAGTCTCTGAGTCCCTGACAGCTGTGGATCAGTTGAATTATAGGGTAAATTTACCTTGGATTGAAAACTGCAGAGGGATTTTAGACAGACCCATGTTCATTGGCATCATTGTAGTTGTAGGGGGTGGTGTAGTCGTAGGGTTGTAGTAGTGGTAGTAGTAGTGGTGGGGAGGTGCTTTAGTTGTAGTGGCTGTTGTAGTTGTAGGGGCTGTTGTAGTTTTAGGGGCTGTTGTAGTTGTAGGGGCTGTTGTAGTTGAAGGGGTGGATTTGTGGATGTTGTGAAGGAATCCTCGCCTGTCTCTATAAAGTAGTGGGGACTTGGTGGACGATGTGCCATCGGTGTATTTCAGAGTGATTTCTTGTGTGGGGTAATCCTCCAGGACAATCTCAAAGGCTTGAACCTTTGTTATGAAGGCATCCCAGTAAGTCAAGGTGCAGGCATTCTGAAAACAAGTAAATTAGCCGTATTGTCAAGAAAGAACAGGTGATATGAGATGAAATGTTAAGCACAGTTGTTTCCTACAGCCTTCTCCGTTTAAAGGCCATGCTTGAAGACCATTCAATTTTCTATTGGTGCATATACATTTTTTCATAAGCACGACATTTCTGTGACTCAACTTCTAGAAAAACTCTCATTAGCATGAACGCCTTATGCCTCTGTAACTGTTCACGTGTTAGATGTATAAAATATGGATACGATGCCTGTAAAAGACATAACTGAGAGACTGCAATAGGAATGTAATGGCACTGATGTCAGCTTACTCAAAGAAAAGTGAGTGGAGATCCACAAATAGCAGAGTAAGATGGTGCCAGCTAATAGAACAGTGGCAACACTGATTGGAGAATACATTCTGACTGCTTTCAGGTCATTATCACTGGCATCTGAGTCTGAATGTCTCTACCAATCACCATCAGTATCATTCTGTTGGTCGTCACCATGATTGGTATTACTCCCTTCCCATATTTTTATATTATAATATCCATGTTCTTTATATGTATTTTAGCGTCTTACTTCATCCAAGGCGAAGCCAGAATGCTGTCTACATGTATGGCACTCATTGGAACCAAGTCTTCCATATCTGCATCTGACTCGGTCATTATCAGGGTCATGAGCCAGCAGATTAAATGTTCTTGGACAATTCCGTGGTATCCTATGAATGCAAAAAAATGGTTTTTAATATACTAGACCTGATATTTGTTTTAATTCTCATTATTATTTTGTATTATGGCATGGGGATATCAATCTGTTGCCATATTTTATCATGAGAGACTGCTGTACAGTGTCTCTCATATCCATCTTCTTATTGTCTACGCTGTCACGTTTCAGGTCTGTCTCGCCATGTTTTATGTTTATTCATTTTGTCTTAGTCTTGTATTGTCTTATCATGTATTATGTTAGTCTAGGTTCGTCATGTTGTTTAGTTTATTTCTTGTCACGATTTATTTTCTCGTCATGTCTAGTTATGTTTCGTTCCGATTATATTACCTTGTTATGTTGAATGGTTATTGTTAAGATATGTGATCTCATTAGTTGTATTTTTGTTAAAGTGTATTTAATCTCAGGGAATGTATGTATGCCACTGTATTACAGGGTTTTTGTTTTTACGACTTGTTTTGTTCTACGACTGTTCAACTGATTTTACGTCAGAGTTTTTACGTTAGCCTGTAGTACAAATTGAGCTGGCGGGAGTTTTCTTTTCACTCTGCGTAGTGGAATGCACCATGGCTGCAAATGTTTTCCCGGAGTTGTGAAGAGAATCAATAAAGATAATACAGACGGTAAACTCGTGTATTCCTTTACAAATATGGGTGAAGAAGAAGCTGCAAACCAAATCGCAACAGTTATCGTCTTAGTTTCGTTTTGTGTTATGTTTTGATTTATGTTTATTGTTACGTAGACTGGTTACTGTTTAAACATACACTTTTACATGTCTTTCCGCAAACCTTGCGTTCCGCCTTTTCTCTCTCTCTCTTTCTGTCATTCACTCCCTAATTGTTTCCATTTGTCTATTTACTAAAACTACTAACGCTAGATCAGGATTGGGTAGAAACTAACAAACTAATCATGTGTTCATGTTACCTTACGTTTCTCGTGCATGTCATTTACTAATTTACTAATGCTAGGGCAGGATAGGTTTATTACTAACAATTACTAATCACCTTGTTAAACTTGTCATCCATCGCACCTGTTTTCCATTTCCTTGCTACGCTCTAACTAATTGTCTACACCTGTCTTTATATCCCAGTCGCGCTACTGTTCACTGCGAAATTGTCTGCCTCTAGTTTTACTACGCAACTCTTGAGCATTAGTTCTGATTGATTCACGTTTAGAGCCAAGCCTGTTTACCGACTATTGTTTATTGATTTCTGTTTCGTTGACCATCGTTTGTTTTTGACCACGTCCTCGTCCCGTCCCGTCTTTGTACTTTTCCCTCGCTGATTGTTTTATGGTTTCGACTTCCGCATCGCCCTCGACTACGACTCTGCTTGCCTGTACATCTGCCCCGCTGACAGCTCTCCTGCTACCCCGCTGACAGCTCTCCTGCTACCGGACCTCCCTGCACGTTTACCGACTACGAGTTTGCCTCTTCCCTCGGCACCGTGCTTTTTGTTTGGTTGGCTGGATCTACGTGTATGGACTTTGCTTGTTGTGACTACGCTCCTGGGATTCGTCCCAAATAAAGCCCTGACGGGACTATATCCTATTGTTTCTGAGTCGTGCATTTTGGGTCCAACCCCCACGCACCCGTATCATACGCTTGTGACTTGGAAAAAAATGTACATGTAATTTTAACTGGCCCTAGAAATTCAAAGGAGTGATTATTTGAGGTAATTTGGCTGCTCAGGGCATGTTTTATACTTGAATCTGAATTCTTGAATCTGGATTAAAATCTTTGAGTCTTAATTTGGCTCTACAAACTGCTTCTGAGATAATTTGAGCAAATCTTTGCTCCAGAGCATAAGCCTCAAAATGCATTATGCATACTAATGCCATTTAAAAACGACATCATCAAAAATATCCAATCTAATCACACACAACTTTTTGAGCCAGGAACAAATACCAAAAATGGAATAATTAACAAAACCAAAGATATAACGGGCAACAGTTTGTGAGATGCTATGACATTACCGGATGAAAGGTATAATTGTTGTGACTGGAGAGCTGTTGGTTTCATTAGTGTCGGATCTGATCCCAAGGTCCACATGTGTCAATAGCCTCCATGATCCAAGGCTATCTGAAGGTATCCAGCAACACCCTGTTTTCCTACAATAGTAACAGATCACACACTTAAAACATTGCACAGATAATTGAATGACCTTTTCTACCTTCTGATCCTGAAATACTTACCACATTTCAAAAGTTCGTGTGTTGCTTGGAATATTTCTCGTCATTAACGCTTCCGACTGACACCAGGTGTTCCCTTGAGTATTAGCTCCATTGGAATTGCTATCCACTTGACCGATTTCAAATCGATCTATGGTCCCGCAGTTTCCACTGCGACAGAACCAGGAGTTAGTTGTATAGCAGGTATGGTAAGTCTCCTTGTAGCGGAAGTCCACCTGCAATTGCAACAAAATGATTGTTGTTCATTAAAAAACATGAAAGTGAACTGCACTAGTGGCTTCTTGCAAACAGTACATTTGAATTTCATATTCCAGTAATACATTTATTGAATAATTGACTTCTCTGGTATTTAATTTAAAAAATACATTTAGCGTGGACCTATTTATGATGTTAAAGACTTCATTAATGTATACATTTAGAATGGGATATTGTCTATAAAGCACATATCTTCCACCTGCCTGTGAAGTCAAATATCCCATCTGGGACAATGGTGGCATTGAACAGAAATTAATTGCTGCTAGGAAAGAAACAAAATTTCTATTCTCCTGTAATTATGAATATAAATTTACACTATATAAGTTACAAAGCAAAGTAGCTATTCAGAACATTGCCTTACAGTACATTGTAATTTCAGTGTGACAGGTCAGACATTTGAAATAGATATTTTATGAGAAGTGCTGTTATTTATGCTAAATCAGATAAAACACTGAATGGGCTGCCTCACCCTGAAGGATCCATCGGCATTCTTTCCTTTCGGAGTGAAGGTCATGACTCCGGCATAGTGGTGGGAGGCCAGAGCCCCACAACATGAGGCCAGGAGGAGCAGCAGTGTATAGGAAGCCATGGTGCTCTGAATCAGACTTGCTGAATCAATACAGACAACCCACAGACACCATCATTTATATACTGTCAGAAACATAAACAAGTTTGGTTAGTCATGGTAAGGAGCAATACAGATGACCACAGGAATGAGGAAATCAATTCCTTTGAAAGCCGCCAAGTTATTTTAATCTTTCATTGTCTCAAATGCATTTGATTTGCACATGAGAAAACTGCGCGTAAGCAGTGATTGTGGAATACCCAGCATGTCAATCAGGTCAGTTTAATGTGTCATTAAAGTTGTTAATGGCCAGTGTCCTTGGTGGGGGGGCGGGGGTAATGCGATACACAAGGAGAACTGTACAATAATGCTCTGTGCTATGGGGCATTGTATATATTTATATAAAGTATTGTTCATTTTTACATGTGAGCATGTTGGAAACAGCAGAGGGTTCTATAGTACTGAAGTACTGCAGGAATGACTGCATGAACAAATGATGTGAAGTATAAAACAATGACAGTTGTTGATCTGCAAGAGGAGTCAAAGCCATCACAACCCTTCTATTTTGTTAAGACTTTATGACTGCTCTTATGTTTTGGGTCAAATCTCATTATAGAGACCAGAATCATCCACAAAGAAATCTGAGATAATAATAATAATAATAATAATAATAATAATAATAATAATAATAATAATAATGGCACTAATTGCAGCCTCTCACATATTAATAGATATAAAAATAATTAATTATACCTTCTTTGGTGGTCTTTTGTTCAATATATTGAGCTAGCAAGGAACCACTTCATGTCATATGTGTATACAGTTTAACTTTCTATTGCCTTGTTGGTGTTGGTGTCGTTCGAGATGTCAATGTTTTAATAAAGAACATCAAAGGCAGGTGCATAGGGATGACAGTGAATTTATGACTCATATTTTGTCTAATTGTGCTCTGAAGGCATGTACAGTATATACTGAAATCAGGATCCCACTGGAAGGGTGGATCCAGGATGAATTCAAGGTTGATGTGCAGATATGTGGGACACATCTTTAATAAATAGTTTTATCCAATGATTGCACAATAATAGGAACACAAACCCTTCCAAAACAATATCCATTCTAAATAAAATGTTTTCAAGAACCCCTCAAAGTGATTTCAAGGTAGCTGCAAACCTTAAAAATTATGAAGTGTCTTGAGATCTATTCTAAAATCATGACCTAATGGGTAGCTGCAAAAACAATCATTTCACAGTTGTTCCTCAGATAACGCCACGCCAACATCCAGATGGACCAGTCCATCGTCAATAAGACACCTTGTGAGCCTTTATTTTAACTGGGATCAATAAAAACATGATGCTGACGAAACAGTTGTGTTTGGAATTATTTTTATTTTCAGGCGAGAAATTGCTTTCTGACATTAGAATGACTTTGGCCTATATGTCTTTTGACTGAATGAAATGTTTTTTGTCTAAACTCATACTGTCATACAGAATAGTTTTATTTTTTCTTTCCTCATTCTCAACATTTTGTTCGGTTCTACCAATTGTACGTGATGACCATGTGAATATTTCTAAAAGTGTTTACTGGTAGTCAAACACACCCAGCAAACCTATTTTGCATATGAGAAATTATGCAGTCTTTGTTTTAGCTTCCCTACCACATATTTCTCAAAAAATATTTTTGGCAGAGATTCATGCTAATTAGACACATTAACACACCTTCACGCAAATGCCAAATCTGGCCATTCAGTAGCAGTGTCACAGACTTAAATGAAGCAAGACACTTGTGCCATCTGTACCAATACTAACCTAGTTTAGTTTATTTTCATAATGTAGGTATGAAGTGCCACAAATACAAAAAGCAGGGTGGTGGAGCTGGCTTGGTGAGAGATCTGAGATGAATTAGTGAGGGGCAGAATATTTGTGGTTTTAACACAGGTGTTAGAGTTCATTGTTTTGGCTTCTGCATTAAACATTTCTGTTCTGTTACCCCACTCCTGACTCGGCCCGGTTCCTCTGCACTTGGGCCTACACCTCAGCTCTCACTTTAAAAGTACAAATACAATAAAATAGCAATGATAGCTGGAGGATCTATGATGTGTTCCTATTCAGACCGATGACACGCGCAGAATTTGTGTCACACTACTGACCTATATACTATCTATTGAAGGTGTTCACCAGAGTATAATTAACTAGGTGTTGGCTCATACCTGCATACTGATCAGAATGAAAAAATCTAGATCAGCTGAAGGCCTTTGTCTTTCATGTTTTCATGAAGCATGAGTTAGGCCATTAAACCAATTTCCAAGATTTTTCTGGAAGTTCCCTTTCAATTTTGAAATCTAACCATTCTTTAATCTTGATACTGTATGATGTTTCTAAATTGGTGGGATTAAACAGTTGACATGACATACACTCAGTGTTTAGGTAGACCTGCACACCAGCTTGTTAATGCAGATATTTAATCAGCCAATAATGTGGCAGCAACTAAATGTATAAAAGCATGCAGATATGGTCAATGAAGGGTTTGATATGGGAAACGTGGAAGACTGGATGGATGCGGAGATAAGTTGGACAGCAGAGGGGCTGATGACCCTCGTGATAGAGTAGGGGCCGAAGAGGGTCTGAGAGGCTAGCTTAGGGGAGCCAGTGCGGAGAGGAATGTACTGGGACCAAGGCCAGATCCGCAGTCCCACAATGTACCAGGGGGCAGGGTGTCGGCGACGGTCCACAAAGTTCTTCATAAACTCAGTGAAGTCACTTCTCATGGATTGCCACCAAAAGCATCGGGGCAGGAGAGCCAGTGTGTGGGTGGCCCCTGGGTTGCAGGCGAGACGTGAAAAGTGAGCCAACGCAAGGACCTGGGACCGGTCGGGATCAGGGACGAACAGCCGACCACAGGGAACGTCTCTTGGGGCAGGATGGTCTCTCAGGGTTCTCTCCACCATGCCCATGATTTCCAGCTGGGTGCCAGCCACCAGGGTCCCTGAAGGCAAGATGGGGATCGTGTCATCCACGGCCAACAGGTGAGTGTAGTCGGGAAAGTGCATCAGGCTTTAAATTGTAGGTGCCATGGCGGGAGGTGAGAGCGAAATGGAAGTGGTTAAAAAACAGAGACCCACTGGTTTGGCGAGGGCTTTTAGCTGTCCATAGACATCCAAGATTACGGTGATCAGAACAGACTATGAATGGGATGGGAGAAACCTCCAGCAGATGGCACCATTCTTCGAATGCCAACTTGACAGCCAGCAGCTCCCGATCCTCGATGCTGTAGTTCTTTTCTGTGGGTGACAGACGGCAAGAGAAGAAGGTGTGTTTTTTTTACTGCTGTGTCGGAGGCGCCTCGACAATAAAATGTTTTTCAAGGAACAACATCTAATGGCACAAGCCTATCAATCAAATGTTCAAAGTGAAAATGTTTGATCACGGCCAGCAAGCTAATGCTATTCTACATTTCATGGTCATGGACCATAATGTGGTTCCTTACCAGGTGATTCAACAAGATGTCAGGGAACGATACCTCAGGCCACTGAGATCATTTGTCCACTCTGTAACCACATTAGGAAAACACCTGAGTGCTATTTGGGTTATTTTGCTAATATACCTTTCCTGGTCTTGAGGAAACAATGATTCAGTGCTGCCTGGCTCCCTTGCTGCTGCTGAGTTTGTCAGCCCTTCTCCCTCCTGTTTTCCCTATGTTAGAGTACATTTCTTTGGCTTCTGCATTAAACATTTCTGTTCTGTTACCCCACTCCTGACTCGGCCCGGTTCCTTTGCACTTGGGCCTACACCTCAGCTCTCACTTTAAAAGTACAAATACTATAAAATAGCAATGATAGCTGGAGGATCTGTGTTCCTTCAGACCGATGACAGATGCAGAATTTTTGTCATGCTACTGACCTATATACTATCTATTGAAGGTGTTCACCAGAGTATAATTAACTAGGTGTTGGCTCATACCTGTATACTGATCAGGAGGAAAACATGCAGATTAGCTGAACGCCATTGTCTTTCACGTTTTTGTGACGCACAAGTTCGGTCATTAAACCAACTTGCACGATTTTTCTGGAAGATTATATTTCCTTTCAATTTTGACATCTAACCATTTTTTTTATCTTGATACTATATGATTTTTCTAATTTGGTGGGATTAAACAGTAGACATGACATACCCTCAGTGACCACTTTATTAGGTAGACCGCACTGCCTCCCCTAAGCTAGCCTCTCAGCCCCTCATTGGCCCATCTGCTGTCCAACTTTTGGACAGTGCTTTTTTTGACTGGTGTGTCGGAGGCGTCCACCTGAATGTTGGTGAAATGTTTTTTGAGGTCAGGCATGGTCAGGACGGGGGCAAATGTGAAACAGCATTTGAGGCTTCCTCAGCTGTAGGCAACCAGCAAAATGCCACTTGAAGTGAGGGCCATGTGTAGGGAAGTCTGTGCTGAAAATCAGATGAAAACAGGACAAAGTTGTCGCATTCATGAGCATCGAAATCTTAGAATGCGGCCCCCCATTCACGAGGCTGATCACACATGTGACTTTGGAGTGTTCTGTGGGAAAGTTGGAGGGCTGTAGGTAAAAAATCAGGGGGCAGTGGGACAGGAAAGACCGTCAGGATCCGGCACTCACCGGCGCAGCACTCTGGCTGTGGAAAGGAAGGTTTGGGTCGGGTTCGGGGTGTTTCAGGAACAATGACGACTGGTAGTCCAGTGGCCTTGTCACGTTTCAGGTCTGTCTCGCCATGTTTTATGTTTATTTATGTTTATTTATGTTGTCTGAGTCACGTAGTGTCTTATCATGTATTATGTTGTCTAGGTTCGTCATGTTGTTTAGTTATGTTTTGTTACGATTTATTTTCTTGTCATGTTTAGTTATGTCTCGTTACGATTTATTTTCTTGTCATGTCTAGTTATGTTTTCGTACGATTATATTACCTGGTTTTGTTGAGTGATTATCGTCTTAGTTCGCTTTGTGTTATGTTTTGATGCATGTTTATTGTTACGTTAACTGGTCGTTGTTATGCATACTGTGGTGCCTGGGGGTAAATCCTGAGGCCGTGGGTGGGCCCAGCTGAAATCCAAGACACAGGAGTCAGTAATCCAGAAAAAATTAGTCTTTTTATTTTTTCTGTTTTCTTTTTTTTTTCGTTGGGGTATTGCTGATAGCGCCCCCCCTCAGGGCAAGGGTAGTAAAACGGGAGAAAATAAAAGGGCCGTTGAGGCAAAACTAAATTAGGTTCTTCCCAGACTGGGGTATTCTTCAGGGCCTCCTTCCTTCCTCCCTCCGGGGCCGCGTCAGGGCTGGGGGAAGCACACAGAGATAGGGTTAGGTAAGGGTGCTCAATTATCCTCACGTGTCCGTTGGTAATGGTGGGGCCTCCTTTTAGGTTTAATCCTCCAGGTCAGTACGGCAGAGGATCTTTCCTCTGCTCTTCCTTCCTCCGCATAGGCGCCGACCGACTCCGTTTGCAGCCTCGACCGCGCCTTAAATATCTTCCCCTGCTCATTAGGGAAAAGGGCTGCAGCTGAGTCAGTAGTTTTCCACCGTGTTCACTTACGTGCGCTGTCCGGGGTCCTGGACTGCAGGTAGAGGGCTCTCTCTCCATGGTGCTGATCTCCCCATCACTTCCCTAGGAAAATAGACCCCTTCGCATACCTCTCCCAATGCGTAACGGTTGCAGGGTTGCGTTGTGCGGGCCCTTCTGGGGTTCTCTACCCACGTGGCGCAACATGCAGGAGCAGGGGCGCCACATATTCCCCCCCTCAGCTCCAAGCCCCGGGCGGGAGCGTCTGCCCCTAGGCCATCCTCTCTCCTGGATAGCGCATCAGCATTCTGGTGCAGCTTCCCAGCGCAATGCTCCACCTTGAACCTGTAGGGTTGCAGCTCTAAGAACCAGCGGGTCACTCGGGCATTGCTGTCCCGGTTAAGGTACATCCATTTTAAGGGGGCATGATCAGTCACCAACAAGAACTCACGGTCGAGTAGGTAGTAGCGTAATTTACCTACTGCCCATTTGATGGCGAGGCATTCCTTCTCGACCGTGGCGTAATTCTTCTCATGGCTGAGCAGTTTCCGGCTGATGTACGTCACTGGGTGCTCCACTCCGTCCTGGATCTGCGAGAGTACAGCCCCAAGTCCCACTTCCGATGCGTCGGTCTGCAGCACAAAGGTTTTCTTGAAATCAGGGGTGATCAGTACCGGTTCCTCCCCCAGGGCTGCCCGTAAGTCCAGGAAGGCTGCGGTGGCGAGGGGGTTCCACTGGACCCGGTTGGGCTGCTCCTTTTTGGTGAGGTCGTGGAGCGGGGCTGCTCGTGCTGCAAACTCTGGAACAAACTGTCGGTAGCACCCCACCAGACCCAGGAACATTCTCACCTGCTTCTTGGTGGCCGGTTGGGGCCAGGTGACGATGCTGTCGACCTTGTTCGACTGGGGCTTCACCCGTCCCCTCCCGACAGTGTGGCCAAGATAGGCCGCTTCCTCCAGTCCGAGCCGGCACTTTGCAGGGTTAGCTGTCAGCCCGGCCTCCCTCAGTGACGTCAGCACAGCTTCGATCCTGCCAACGTGACTGTCCCAGTCGGTGCTGTGTATGATTATGTCATCCAAGTAGGCTGCGCAATACATCTGGTGGGGCCGTAACACCTGGTCCATCAGTCGCTGGAACGTGGCTGGGGCTCCATGTACGCCGAAGGGGAGGACTGTGTATTGGTAGAGGCCCGTGGGGGTCGCAAAGGCCGTCTTCTCCCTGGCACGGGGGGTTAGGGGAACTTGCCAATATCCCCGCGTCAGGTCCAGGGTGCTTATGAACCGGGCCGGTCCCAGCCGCTCAATGAGCTCGTCCACTCTCGGCATGGGGTACGCGTCACATATGGATATATCGTTCAGCCGGCGGAAGTCGTTGCAGAACCGCCAGCTCCCATCCGGCTTGGGGACCAGCACCACGGGACTGGACCAGGCACTGCGGCTTTCCTCAATGACCCCGAGGTCAAGCATTTTCCTCACCTCCTCCCGTATGGCGTGTCTGCGAGCTTCCGGGATTCGGTAGGGTCGTAGCTTCACCGTCTTCCCTGGTTCGGTGCTGATGTCGTGGGTGATCAGGTGGGTGCGGCCAGGCATAGTCGAGAAGACGTCCCGGTTCCGGTCGACCAGCTCACGTAGCGCTTGCTTCTGCCGGCAGCTCAACTGCTCTCCAATCCTCACATCAGGGGTCGGTGGTGGGACACACTGGGCGGAGAGGGCTGGGGTTGGAGCTGGGGGTGGCTCATGCCATCTCTTCATCAGATTAACATGGTAGATCTGGAGGTGGCGTCGTCGCCCCGGCTGCCTCACCCGGTAGTTCACTGGTCCCGTGCGCTCCACGACCTCATACGGCCCATGCCATTGGGCCAGAAATTTACACTCACTGGTGGGGACTAGGATCATCACCTTGTCTCCTGGGACAAATTCTCTCACCTGCGCTCCACGGTTATACAGCCGGGCTTGCTCTTGTTGGACCTGTTCCATGTGGGCCCTCATCATGGGCCAGATCTGGGCCATCCGCCGGTCCATTTGTTCCACGTGTTCGATCAGGCTGCGGGTTTTGGACGGTTGCTGTTCCCAGGCCTCCTTTGCCAGGTCTAGTAGTCCCCGAGGTCGTCGGCCATATAATAGTTCAAACGGAGCGAAGCCGGTCGTGCTCTGGGGTACCTCTCTGACTGAAAAGAGGAGATAGGGTAAGAGCTGGTCCCAGTCCTTACCGTCAGTCTCGATTGTCTTCCTCAGCATGGACTTGAGGGTTTTGTTTAATCTTTCCACTAGCCCATCGGTTTGGGGGTGGTAGACGGAGGTCCGCAGTTGGGTCACGTGTAGCAGCCGGCACATCTCTTTTAGGACCCCTGACATGAAGCACGTCCCTTGGTCTGTCAGGAGTTCCTCCGCTATCCCGACCCGGCTAAAGAGCATGAACAACTCCTTGGCCACTGCCTTTCCTGTCGCAGTCCTGAGCGGGATAGCTTCTGGGTAGCGAGTCGCATAGTCCAAGATCACCAGGATGTACCGATGTCCCCGGCTGGACTTCGGCAAGGGCCCCAGGATGTCCATCGCGATCCTCCTGAAGGGTACATCGATGACAGGAAGGGGGATTAGTGGGTTTCGCTGGGTTACCTTAGGGCTATGGAGTTGGCACACAGCGCAGTGGCGGCAGTAGTCCTCCACAGCCTTTTTCACCCCGGGCCAATAGAACCTTGCCAGGATCCTCTCGTAGGTCTTCTCCCTTCCCAGATGGGCTCCCAGTAGGTGAGTGTGGCCTAAATAGAGGACTCGGGACACAAACGGTTGGGGTACGAGCAGCTGCTCGACTTCCTCCCCCTGTGGGTTACAGACTCGATAGAGCAGGTCACGTTTTACCCTGAAGAAGGGATAAGCTGGTGTACTCACCGCCCCTTGGGGTACCCCGTTAATGTCTCGGGCGTCTCTCCAGGCTTGAGCGAACTTGGGGTCATTTAGTTGGGCGGTGCCGAAGCGGGTGGGCGCTTCGGCCTCCTCGCTCGTCTCTCGGGGGCCATCCGAGAAGGCCAGACGGACGTCTTTCTCCGGGGGCAGGGCCTCCCCAAGCTCTTTTTCGGTCGCGGTGACGGTTCCACTGGTGGCCGGGGGGTTTGGTTGGCGTTCCCACTCTGGTGGCGGGGCCTCTACTTCACTGTCCCCAGATGTCACTGCCCAGACTGGATGGGGGGTGCGGCGGGCCGCCCGTCGGGGCCGTCGTGGCCTCATCTCGTTCGGAGACCGGGGCCCCTCCTCCCAATAGGTCCGGAACAAAGGGCAGTCTCTTCCCATTAACACGGGTACGGGTAGATTTGGTACCACTCCTGCTCTCACCGAGTGGGTTCCCCGTGGGGTGATTAGGTCCACCCACACCGTGGGGTATTTCCTGGTGTCCCCATGGATGCATGCCACAGCCACCTCTTCACCCCTCTCTTCTCCCGCAAATTCTGGTCGCAGCAGGGTGATGGCGCTGCCCGAGTCGAGCACTGCTTCAGTGTCCCGGTCCCCCACTCGTACCGGGAATCTGGGGGCCTCCGTACTCTGATGTGCCCAGCAGGTGGTCAGGTACAGGCAGGGGTGCACGGGGCTGCTCTCACCACTGGCGGTGGGCCTGGACACCTCCTTCTCAGGGCAGTTCCTGACTAGATGCCCCTCCTCTCCGCAGTTGTAGCATCTCCACTCAGGCCGTGGTCTCCCTGTATTGGGTCGGCCCCGGCGATTTGGGTTAGGGAGGGGTGGTGGGTGCTTCACAGGTTGTGGGCCCTGGGTTGGTTGGCTCTGGGTTTTGGTGCGTTCTGGTTGGAGCATCTTCTGGGTTACCTGATGGTTTTCAAGGAGGGCCACTAGGAGGTCTACCGAGGCGGGTCCCACCTGGGCTACGTATTGTTTGGCCTCCTTCGGTAGGGCGCGGGTGCATCGGTCCAACACCACCCTCTCCAACAGGGGTGGCCCCTCTCCCTCGGCCAGCCAGCTCTTAGTCAAGCGGGTCAGGGCGGCGATTTGGGACCGGGTAGGCTGGGAGGCATCATATGACCATTCGTGGTAGCGCTGGGCTCGTGCGGGGAGGCTGAGCCCATATCGGGCCAGGATGGCTTTCCTCAACTTGAGGTAGTCGGTGGCATCAGCCACGGCTATATCCCGGTAGGCCTGTTGGGCCTCCCCCATTAAGAAAGGGGCTAGTATGGCCGCCCAGTCTGCGGCGGCCATTCTTCACGTTGAGCTGCTTGCACGAACACGTGGAGGTACGCCTCGACGTCATCGTCGCCCGTCATCTTCATCAGTACATCTCGTGGGGTCCATCTCGACCCGTCGCGTGGAGATAGGCGACAGAGTTCAACCACCGCTTCCTGCAGGGCCCGCTGGGACTTTGCCAGCTCGGTGATGACCGCTTCCAACATCATCCCTCGGGACTCCTCCTCTGCTTCTAATTTACTAATGCTAGGGCAGGATAGGTTTATTACTAACGATTACTAATCTCCTTGTTAAACTTGTCGTTCATCGCACCTGTTTTCCATTTCCTTGCTACGCTCTAACTAATTGCCTGCACCTGTCTACACCCGCATTTATAGCCCAGTCGCGCTACTGTTCACGGCGAAATTGTCTGCCTCTAGTCTAACTACGCAACTCTTGAGCATTACTACTGTTTGTTTACACGTTACGATCCAAGCCTGTTATCGACCATCGTCCATTGATTTCTGTTTTGTTGACCACTGTTTGTTTTTTGACTACGTCCTCGCCTACCGTTTTTGTACTTTTGCCCCGCTGATTGTTTCATGGTTTCGACTCCCGCTTCGCCCACGACTACGCCTCTGCCTGCCGTCCGCCTGTTCATCTGCCCCGCTGACTGCTCTCCTGCTACCGGACCTCCCTGCACGTCTACCGACTACGAGATTGCCTCTTCCCTCGGCACCGTGCTTTTTGTTTGTTTTATATTTGTTTGGCTGGATCTTCGTGTATGGACTTTGCTTGTGTTGACTACGCTCCTGGGATTCGTCCCGAATAAAGCCCTAACGGGACTTTATTTAACTATTGTTTCTGAGTCGTGCATTTTGGGTCCAACCCCCATGCACCCCTCTCAGGCCTGGGCTCTGGAGAGGGAGTTGGAGATGCCGGTCATCAGGGCGTGCAGATTCCACAGATCCTGATGGAGAGAGCAGATCTCTGATTCAAGATGACCCAATCTCTGTCCCTCGAGTCGAAGGGCCTCTTGGATGCTGGACGAGGTTGCTGGTTCCATCGTTGACTAGATTGTTCTGTCAGACACCAGGGCTGAAGAACTCGCAACCAGAGAATGCATGGAATAGAAGTCTTTGTAACCAGCAGACAGATGCAATAAATGTATTCCAAAACAGAGTAATTATTACAAGTGAAAGATCATACCTGAATAGGCAGTCCAACTAGACAAAGGGACAAAGGGAAATGCAGAAAACAAGCATACAACAATCTGGAAGAGAACTGACGAAAACATACAGGTATAAATACTCAGGTGATTGAGTGTGAGCGTGAGGAACAGGTAAACAAGGCACAGGTGAAAAGAATGAGTGAATTAATAACACAGCCGGACACAAAACATGGTCATGAGACAGAACGGAAAATGCTAAAACAGAACAGACACAGAGTCTGACACTAAGGACTAAGGATACTAAGGACGTGTATGTTATCTTCTTACTGACACTTTTCCACAACGTCATGCCATGTGTGGACATCCTATATGCTAAGCTCCAGAAAAGATTCTATCCATCTCCATGGGAGCATCCAGCAGTTTACAGAGAACATAGAAAATGTCAGGTAATTATATTGCATCCTCTCTTTCAGTTTCTATGTTCTACTATGATATATTATATAACATATTTAAATTCCATACAATGATCATTTCTGTCCATGACCAACTGAACTGAATGAAATGTTGTTTGTCTAAACTCATACTGTCATACAGAATAGTTTTATTTTTTCTTTCCTCATTCTCAACATTTTGTTCCGTTCTACCAATTGTATGTGATGACCATGTGAATATTTCTAAAAGTGTTTACTGGTAGTCAAACACACCCAGCAAACCTATTTTGCATATGAGAAATTACGCAGTCTTTGTTTTAGCTTCCCTATAAAAATATTTTTGGCAGAGATTCATGCTAATTAGACACATTAACACACCTTCACGCAAATGCCAAATCTGGCCATTCAGTAGCAGTGTCACAGACTTAAATGAAGCAAGACACTTGTGCCATCTGTACCAATACTAACCTAGTTTAGTTTATTTTCATAATGTAGGTATGAAGTGCCACAAATACAAAAAGCAGGGTGTTGGAGCTGGCTTGGTTAGAGATCTGAGTTAGTGAGGGGCAGAATATTTGTGGTTTTAACACAGGTGTTAGAGTTCATTGTTTTGGCTTCTGCATTAAACATTCCTGTTCTGTTACCCCACTCCTGACTCGGCCCGGTTCCTTTGCACTTGGGCCTACACCTCAGCTCTCACTTTAAAAGTACAAATACAATAAAATATATCCTATATGCTAAACTCCAGAAAATATTCTATCCATCTCCGTGGGAGCATCCAGCAGTTTACAGAGAACATAGAAAAGGTCAGGTAATTATATTGCATCCTCTCTTTCAGTTTCTATGTTCTACTATGATATATTATATAACATATTTAAATTCCATACAATGATCATTTCTGTCCATGATCAGACCAGCAAGCAAAAAGGAATTTTCTTTCTTCTTTTTCCTTTGCAGAGATTGTCTCCCTACCCTGTGTGTGCAACACTATGCTAGTGGCTCCCAACAACCGGGGAAGAGGCTTTGGTCATTGGGTTCAGGGGAACATAAAAGGCTAGCTGCCGAGGTGAGTTTTCATATTGACATACCAGCTTTTACGGTTGTTACAAATGATATAGCCTAAATTGACATTTTGCCATTGTATGCACCATATTCACAAATGTATTTCTTTTTTTCATAATACGTATGTGATATCAAACGGGGACATGCCAAGGAAGGCTGTTTGTTTAGAGCGTTCGTGCACTCTGGTTCCGGGTATCTCCACCTCCGTCATGAGCCCTGCTCTGTGGTTGTGTTCTCCTTTTGGAAGGGCGCTGCTCCCTTCCCTGAACTCTGCTCAGCTGTGCCTGTTCAATTAGAGAATGTTATTAGCGTGCGTTCGCATTCCCGGGTGTCTCGCCCCAGGGGGTGCTGGCCTTGGTGCTGTTTCTCCTCCCGGCCTCTCTCCAAGGTGCCACTCTTAAATATGACACTGGAAAATATTCTGATTTCCTGATTAACAGAGATTAGATTTAGAGCAGAATGTAGTGTAGTTTCTCAGAATCTGTGTAAGAAAGAGCAGGAGATATTTTCTGGTTCTGAGCAGACCCACCTAGATACTGGCTTCTGCTCACACAAACAAACAAAGAGTTAAGTTTAGTTTTCTCTGGAACTGCGTGACAGAGAGTGGGAGGGACTCCCTGGCTCTTCCCACAGCTGCAGGAGGAGTGGTGTTGGACTGACGTCAGGCTGAGCAGAGCAGTGAGTATAGAGAGAAAGATGTGATCTGTCTGGTCATACCTGGGGTGCCAAGAAGTGGTCACTGGGGGTGTTCCAGACCAGGCTGTCATGGTGGGAGGTTATTCCCGTGGTGACCGCTAGAGGGCCTAGGATCATTGTTATCACCTGTTCCTCATTTGCATTAGGGGAATGACCTCCCAGCAGAGTATTTAAGGCCATTTTGTATGAGCCTCAGTGCTTTTGTGTTACTGTTCGCTCTAACACCAAGCCGGTAAATGCACACGGTAGACTCGAGGTTTGAGTCAGGTACTGTGCGGGTGTGTGTTCACTTATCCAAACTTTCAAACAATTATTCTAAAAGGTAGGAAGGCGTTTGGTGTGGTTTTACCGACGCCTTCCCTAAGGGTTTATTTTCATCTTTTATTTTGGGCTCGTGTGAGCCGGCGGTAGAGGGACGTTGTCCCCGGTAAATGTATTTTGGTTTGTGTTTATTCCTGAGCTGCGCCTCATGGTTTTTGTTTAGCCTACGCTGTTTTTGGCTAGGTTGTATTTTTATTTCATTGCCCCTGATTGGGCACTCTCTGTGCTCGTTAGTCAGCACAGTTACTGGTCGGTACACTCGTCCTGTTTTCAAAGGGTCGTTTTATTTTCTTCAGCCATTTTGGGCTCCTTTTCTGTTTCCCTATTAAGAATCGCCTTCGGATTTGTTTTTGTTTCTCCCCCCTGTTACAGGAGTTATTCTCATTTTTTGTCCCACTTATCCCTGTACTCCGCCCCTGGGATCTAGGAGGGGTTTTATTCAGTCGCACTTGGTCCTCCGCTCAAACCCCACCCTGATACAGGCTTGTCAAGCTGCCAGATCCTATTGAGGTTTTAGACAGGAGGTTGACTTGAGTGAACCTGGCGCACGGGCTGTTCCACCCCAGTGGTGTACCGATCGCAGGTCGGGCCACCACAATATATATACAGTGGTGTGAAAAAGTGTTTGTGTTCTTATTTTTTTGCATGTTTGTCACACTTAAATGTTTCAGATCATCAAACAAATTTAAATATTAGTCAAAGACAACACAAGTAAACACAAAATGCAGTTTTTAAATGAAGGTTTTTATTATTAAGGGAGAAAAAAAATCCAAACCTACATGGCCCTGTGTGAAAAAGTGATTGCCCCCCTGTTAAAACATAACTTAACTGTGGTTTATCAAACCTGAGTTCAATTTCTCTAGCCACACCCAGGCCTGATTACTGCCATACCTGTTCTCAATCAAGAAATCACTTAAATAGGACCTGCCTGACAAAGTGAAGTAGACCAAATTATCCTCAAAAGCTAGACATCATGCCGAGATCTAAAGAAATTCAGGAACAAATGAGAAAGAAAGTAATTGAGATCTATCAGTCTGGAAAAGGTTATAAAGCCATTTCTAAAGCTTTGGGACTCCAGCGAACCGCAGTGAGAGCCATTATCCATAAATGGCGAAAACATGGAACAGTGGTGAACCTTACCAGGAGTGGCCGGCTGACCAAAATTACCCCAAGAGCCCAGTGACGACTCATCCAAGAGGTCACAAAAGACCCCACAACAACATCCAAAGAACTGCAGGCCTCACTTGCCTCAGTTAAGGTCAGTGTTCATGACTCCACCATAAGAAAGAGACTGGGCAAAAATGGCCTGCATTGTTATGTACGGTGCAGAGAACCCAGACGCAGACCACAGGATAATCCAAAATCGTAGTTTTAATGTTCAGTAGTCAAAAGCCAAGAGATCCAGTACACAGCCAAAAACGAAAAGCAAAAGAATGGTCAAAAAACAAGCAAGAGGTCAAAATCCAGAAAATCACAGGGCGAAGGTACAGAAGGGCAAAAACAAACTCGTAGTCAAAAACACAAAGCGAAAACGTCGAAAAACCATAAAATCAGAAGTGCAAACAAAACAAGAGGGCAAGGCAGGTACGGAAGTCAAGGCAAAGGGGTGTCTATCAAGAATCTCAATAATAAGGCTTACACAAAATCGGCACTTACTAGGATCAACGTTTTGACAAAGAAGCATACTGAGAATGGGGTTTAAATACAAGAGGGAAGGTGACAATCTAGGCGGGGCAGAGAAAAAGGTGGGCTAAACAAATAGACAACAGGTGGGGAAACATAATAGGGTAATAACATAATAACGGGAGGGAGACGAAAATGCGGACTGAATGCACGAAACAAAACATGTAAAACATACGGCTCCAGATTAGGGAGTAGACATTTGCAAAGTTTGAAGACGTAGTGATAGTTAGAGACAGGTGCGAACACTTCGCTGAAACTAAACGAGTAATCAGGGATAGCATAGGGAGGCAGAGTTACAGAACAGCGCAGAAATACTAAGAGATTGCGTTAGTGAGTTAGGTACGTGAATATTTCTAAACTACCCAATAAAAGTGATTGTTAGTTAGTTAGTTAGACAGACAGTAAGTGTATTAATCGGATTAGTACTGTACAAAACCTAGATTAGTAGTAGTTAGTAAGGATCGTGCTTTACAACATTTAACTACCAAGAAAAAGCAGGAAGTAAGAATTGCGAGTTTTAGAAGAAATGTTGAAAACCCGAAAAACTACCGTAACCACCCGAATAGTGGGACACGCAGACAGGGGAGTGACTAGACTGGTAAACATTCAGACGCAGACATAACAGGGGAGGACAATAGAGAACTGTAATGGAAAACATAAACCAGGTAACTATGAAAAATGAATAATAAACAAGAATGAACATGAAAACATACAGAACAAATACAGAAACATTACATGCATGGTAGAGTTCCAAGACGAAAACCACTACTGAGCAAAAATAACATTAAGGCTCATCTCAATTTTGCCAGAAAACATCTTGATGATCCCCAAGACTTTTGGGAAAATACTCTGACGAGTCTGACGAGACAAAAGTTGAACATTTTGGAAGGTGTGTGCCCCATTACATCTGGCGTAAAAGTAACACCGCATTTCAGAAAAAGAACATCATACCAACAGTAAAATATGGTGGTGGTAGTGTGATGGTCTGCGGCTGTTTTGCTGCTTCAGGACCTGGAAGACTTGCTGTGATAAATGGAACCATGAATTCTGCTGTCTACCAAAAAATCCTGAAGGAGAATGTCCGGCCATCTGTTCGTGACCTCAAGCTGAAACGAACTTGGGTTCTGCAGCAGGACAATGATCCAAAACACATCAGCAAGTCCACCTCTGAATGGCTGAAGAAAAACAAAATGAAGACTTTGGAGTGGCCTAGTCAAAGTCCTGACCTGAATCCTATTGAGATGCTGTGGCATGACCTTAGAAAGGCGGTTCATGCTCGAAAACCCTCCAATGTGGCTGAATTACAACAATTCTGCAAAGATGAGTGGGCCAAAATTCCTCCACAGCACTGTAAGACACTCACTGCAAGTTATCGCAAACGCTTGATTGCAGTTGTTGGTGCTAAGGGTGGCCCAACCAGTTATTTGGTTTAGGGGGCAATCACTTTTTCACACAGGGCCATGTAGGTTTGGATTTTTTTTCTCCCTTAATAATAAAAACCTTCATGTAAAAACTGCATTTTGTGTTTACTTGTGTTGTCTTTGAATAATATTTAAATTTGTTTGATGATCTGAAACATTTAAGTGTGACAAACATGCAAAAAAATAAGAAATCAGGAAGGGGGCAAACACTTTATATATATATATATATATATATATATATATATATACGTAAATTCCATAAAACACATATGGGGCATGGTGTAGCCCACTATGCGTACTAAAAAAGGTGAATTCAAGTTACACCTTCAAACATCATGGTAGGCTATTTGATTGTGGCTGATTTGAGTTTTGTTTTCTGCCTCGCGTTTAATGTTTAATGAGGTTGACGTGAACTGTTTTCCTGGTCGGAATGTGCTAATTTGTTCATTCGAATATGATGTAAATGCAAGAGTAGGCTTCGTTTCTATGGCTTTACATTACATTGACAGATTTATTAGAAGATTTGAAGCATGGCCACATAATTACTTTGTTTGAGGCTTTTGACACTCTCTGGTCTCTCTCTGGCTCTCTGCAAGGACAGGGAAAACATAGCTATAGGCTATTGCTGTCACACTCTGGTAGGATAAGTAGTAAGTAATAACATATACATATAATCTATGGTTGGCGGAGCTGAAATGGCTGCCTTGAAGACATCACTGTGGGAAGGAAAGTGCCAAATGTGAAACCATTTTCTTTGCATAGTGCATGTTACTTGAGAAAGTGTTTACAACAGCTAGGCTGTATGGCCAGGCTTTAGTCTACCACAGCTCTTGTAAGCTTATTTGGTTGGGGGAGGTTAGATAAACCGTCCACACCCCGCCCCTTGGCGGTCCGAGGAAGAGCAACATGCCTTCTTCAAGACGTCTCGTCTGTCATAATCATGGCCGTGATTCCGAGGCGTCCGGGGTGCTTTTTTTTCATACAGAAACAAATATACAGTGGGAGCAATAATTATTTATTCCCTTGCTGATTTTGTAGGTTTGCCCACTTACAAAGAATGGAACTGTGTAGAATTTTAATCATAGGTACGTTTTAACATTGAGAGACAGATAATAATCCACAATAACAACATCATATAATTTTATAAATTTATTATCGTATTTCTGCATGAAATAAGTATTTGATCCCCTACCAATCAGCAATCATTCTGGCTCCCACAGACCAGTTAATTTTCCATTAAGAAAATTAAGAAAATTAAGAAGCACTCCTAATCTCAACTCATTCCCCAAAACACCTGTGTCAACTCGTTACATCGTTATGTAGCTGTATAAAAGACACCTGTCCACACAATCAATCTGATTCCCACGTTTCTGTTGTAATACAGTAATTTGACAATGGGTGTCACTAATGTGCTGTACTGCCCTCTAGTGTCTGCGGTTGGATCTCTGAATAAAAAAACGTAAAAACTTCAATAGGTTATGGGCCCAGGGCATCGCTAAAAAGCTGTTTTTTAGTTTTGTGTTAGATAAACGGTGTTGTGGGAAGATAAGCTGTTTATTGACAAGCTTAGCGGACCAGAGAACTGGGCAACGTGGAAATTTCAAATGGAACATTTGCTGAAAGCGAAAAGACTATGGGGCATGGTAATAGAGACGGATATCCTGGCCGCGGATGCTAACGCACACGTAGAAGCTGAATTTGCTAAACGGAGAGAGAAGGCATTCTCTGTGTTAGTGCTGAACGTAAGTACACCCCAGTTGTATCTAATAACAAGCTGCCAGACACCAAAAGAGGCGTGGAACATGCTGAAAGGACATTTTGAGAGAGATACTCTGGCAAATAAACTGTTCCTGAAGAAAAAATATCACAGAAAATCCACAAGGCCAAAAGCATGGTGTGTGAAGATGCAGAAGACTCGTCCGAATGTGCCTTTGTCGCTAAAGATGCAAACCCGACCGAGAAGCCACAACAGGTCCAATGGTTGATTGATTCAGGAGCATCAAAGCACATGACATGTGATAAAGAAATTCTTCAAGACTACCAGCAATTGTCAAAAGCACAGTCTGTGAAACTTGGCAGGGTGGTTGACGCCCTAGGACTTGGCAATGTCAGACTGAGAATTACTTTCAAAGTCAGTGATGTAAAAAATGTATGACGTGCTGTGTGTTTCAAAGCTATCTGGGAATCTATTCTCAGTGGGAGCTGCTACAAGAAAAGGAAACACAGTCAAGAAGTCTCGCTGCTACATACGTTGGAAAGATGGAACTCTACAAGGAATAGGAACACAAAGATCTGATGGACTGTATAAGCTGGACGTAGAAGGAAGTTTGTCTGTTATGGTGCATCAAGTGCATCAGTATCAGCCAGTCTGTGGCACCAGCGCCTGGGTCACACCACCAAGCTGAAGGAAATGAAGGATCTGGTGAATGGAGTGGACTTCTCTGCAGAGAAAGAGGTTCCTTTCTGTGAAGGATGTGTGGAAGGTAAGCTGTCTAGAAAGCCATACAAGCCAGTGGGAGAAATCCGTTCCAAACGCAAGTTGCAGCTGATCCATAGTGACGTCTGTGGTCCCATGCAGACTGAATCTATAGGTGGAGCAAAGTACTTTGTGACTTTTATCGATGATTACTCTAGATGCTGCAAGGTATACTTTCTGAAACAGAAAAGTGAAGTCCTTAGCAAATTCAAGGAATTTGAGAAAACATTCTCAAATGAGTGTGGGCAGAACGTCACAAAACTGAGAACAGACAATGGTAGTGCATATGTAGTGTGGTTGGTTCGGCTAGTTCGCTAGTAAGCATGGATGGTGCAGTGAAAGCGAAGGCTGGTAGCAGGTTATCGCGACAACACTCCCCGATGACGTAACCCTCAAATTCAAAAGAACGTTGTTGCCCTTGGCTAGAGGCGAGTTCGTCTTTAGCTGACTGGTAACGCGTTCGTTCGGCAAATAATTTGGACAAGTGAGAGGCTGGGGTTCAAATCCCACCTCAGGCTCAGGCAAAATTTCTCACCTGTTACATTGGTGCTGTGACTCGGATCTGGGTGGGAGTAAAAAAATAAAAAGATGGTTGCTGCGGAGTTTCACATGGAGAAGGAAGTCAAAGGGGGGTGAGTGTAGTGTGGTTGGCTCGGCTAGTTCGCTAGTAAGCACGGATGGTGCAGTGAAAGCAAAGGCTGGTAGCAGGTTATCGCGACAACACTCCCCGATGACGTAACCCTCAAATTTACAAAAAAGAATGTTGTTGCCCTTGGCTAGAGGCGAGTTTGTCTTTAGCTGACTGGTAACGCGTTTGTTCAACAAATAATTTGGACAAGTGAGAAGGCCGGGGTTCAAATTTCTCACCTGTTACACATACACATCAAAGGAGTTTCAAGAATATTTGAAGGCTCAAGGTATCCACCATGAAATGACTGTACCTCACTCACCACAGCAAAATGGAGTTGCAGAAAGAAAGAATAGGACATTGATAGAAGCAGCTAGAAGTATGCTGTCTCATGCTAAGTTGCCAAAGATGTACTGGGCTGTAGCAACCGCAGCTTACATACAGAACAGGCTGCCAACATCTCTCCTGAAGCAAGAGACACCCTATGAGAGATGGCCTGGCAAAAAACCCGACATGAGTCGCATGAGAGTGTTTGGTTGTGTTGCTTATGCACATATCCCTGACATAGAAAGAAGAAAACTGGACAAGAAAGCTGTGAAGCTTCGTTTCATGGGATATGCAAACAACACCAAAGGCTATCGCCTGTTTGATGAAGAGAAAAGGAGGATTCTAATTCGTTGTGATGTCATCTTTAATGAATCAGACTTCGACTGGAAACAGGAAGTGGAAGTAACCTGTTGGAGAACGAGGTAACCATGAACACAGATGAGAGTGGAACACGCGATGATGAGATCGCTGTCGATGAAGCTACTAGAGAAGGCGGCAGAATCAGAAGGGCTCCAAGGAGATATGGATATGAGGAGTTTGCTGATATAGTGACTGTTAATCATTATGCCAATGTGTGTCGTGTCACAGAGCCAAGCACACTGAAAGAAGCAATGATGAGTTCTAATGCAAAGGAATGGCAGAAGGCGGCTGACTTGGAATATGAGTCGCTGCTGGAAAATGAGACGTGGGACTTAGTGGATTTACCAAGGGATAGGAAAGCTATAGGATCAAGATGGGTGTTCAAAGTTAAGCATCATAGTGATGGACAAGTGGAGAGATACAAGTGCAGACTCGTCGCCAAGGGCTACTCTCAGTTGTATGGTGCTGACTATGATGAAACCTTTTCACCCGTGGTACGATTCAGCTCAATTCATACATTACTGTCCTTTGCCATCCAGAATAATCTACATGTGCACCAGATGGACGTCGTGACTGCATTCCTAAATGGAAACATGGAACAACCAGAGGGATACATCAAACCAGGGCAGGAAGACCTGGTGTGCAAATTGAAGAAATCAATCTATGGACTGAAGCAGTCTCCTCGCTGTTGGAGCAAGGCTTTCACAGAGTTCATGAACGATATTGGATTCAAACAGAGCACATCAGACCCCTATGTGTTTGTGAGATCAAGACAAGAACTTGAGATACTCACTGTTTATGTGGATGATCTGATTCTGATTACGGAGTCAATTGCTAGCATGAACGAGTTGAAAATGGCTCTCAAGAAGCGCTACAAGATGAAGGACATGGGCGAACTGTCCTATATCCTGAGCATCTCTGTTGTCCAAGACAAAGCAAAGAACTGTGTCTGTCTTCATCAGAAGCATTACATTGAAGCCATTCTTCAGAAATATGGGATGTATAATGCAAATCCTGTCGCAACCCCTGCTGATGCCAATGTCAAATTGAAAAAGAGTGATGGTGTTAGTAAACCCGTGGACCAAACTACCTATCAGTCCATGGTAGGAAGTCTGCTGTATGCTGTGATGTCCACACGACCAGACATAGCTCAAGCAGTGAGTGCTGTGTCAAAGTTCAACGCAAATCCAGATGCTGCACATCTGACTGCCGTGAAGAGAATTTTTCGATACTTGAAAGGGACAGCAAACCTTGCTCTCAAGTATGAGCGCTCAGAGTCTGGAACTTTGATCGGCTTCTCAGATGCTGACTGGGCCGGTGATCAGGATGACCGCCGCTCAACAACCGGCAACATATTCTTACTGAGTGGCGGAGCTGTGAGTTGTCTTAATAAGAAACAGGCAACAGTTGCACTTTCAACAGCAGAAGCTGAATATGTAGCACTCGGTCAAGCTTCTCAAGAGAGTATCTGGCTGAGACGATTACTGAATGATCTCGGAATGGATGCTACGCCTACAGTGATCCTGGAGGACAACCAAGGAGCCATTGCAATCGTGAAGAATCCAGTGGATCACTCAAGGACTAAACATATAGACATTCGCTACCATTATATCCATGAATGTGTGCGGAATGGGCAAATAGAACTGCAATATTGCCCAACAACTGACATGAAGACAGATATCTTGACCAAGCCACTGACTAAACAGAAGTTTCAATATCTTAGGAGAGAGATTGGGCTTTTCCCTATGTAATTCTGTTTACTGTAATAGGCACTGTTTTGTTGAGTAAGAAAACGGTAAGCAAGGTAGAAAAAGTAAAAAAAAAGGAATATTGCAAGTTTTTTTTTCCGTTTGGTCTAAAGAATTAGTATCTTGACATTACTGGTGAAGGAGAGCACGGCTCTTAGTAATATCATTTAGTGTGAAGTGCCTTAATGCCATTGTACAATTTAGTGGGAGTGTTGTAATACAGTAATTTGACAATGGGTGTCACTAATGTGCTGTACTGCCCTCTAGTGTCTGCTTGTAGTTCCGTTTGGGTCTCTGAATAAAACCACGTAAAAACTTCAATAGTTTCCACCATGGGCAAGACAAAGGAGCTGTCTAAGGACATCAGGTACAAAATTGTAGACCTGCACAAGGCTGTGATGGGCTACAAGAAAATAAGCAAGGAGCTTGGTGAGAAGTTAACAACTGTTGGAGCAATTATTGGAAAATGGAAGAAATCTCCCTCGGTCTGGGGCTCCACGCAAGATCTCGCCTCGTGGGATATCAATGATTATAAGAGGTCAGGGATCAGCCCAGTACTACACAGGAGGAGCTTGCTAATGACCTGAAGGCAGTTGGGACCGCAGTCACGAAGAGAACCATCAGTAACACACTACACCGTGAAGGATTAAAATCCTGCTACGCGCGCAAGGTTCCTCAGCTGAAGAAGGCACATGTACAGGCCCGTCTGAAGTTTGCCAAAGAACACCTGGATGATCCAGAAGAGGCTTGGGAGAAGGTGATGTGGTCAGATGAGACCAAAATAGAGCTATTTGGCATCAACTCGACTTGCCGTGTTTGGAGGAAGAGAAATGCTGAGTACAATCCCAAGTACACCATCCCCACTGTGAAGCATGGAGGTGGAAACCTTATGATTTGGGGGTGTTTATCAGCTAAGGGGACAGGACGACTTCTCCGTATCAAGGGGAGGATGAATGGAATACCAGGAAATTTTGGGCGACAACCTTCTTCCCTCAGTGAGAGCACTGAAAATGGGTCATGGATGGGTCTTCCAACATGACAATGACCCAAAACATATGGCCAAGGCAACAAAGGAGTGGCTCAAAAAGAAGCATATTAAGGTCCTGGACTGGCCTAGCCAGTCTCCAGACCCAAATCCCATCGAAAATCTGTGGACGGAGCTGAAGCTTCGAGTTGCCAAGTGATAGCCTCGGAACCGTAAGGATTTGGAGAGGATCTGCAAAGTGGAGTGGACCAAAATCCCTCCCAAGATCTGTGCAAACCTGGTGAAAAACTACAACAAATGTCTGACCTCTGTGCTTGCCAACAAATGTTTCTCCACCAAGTATTAAGTCCTATTGTTCTATGGATCAAATACTTATTTAATGTGAAAATATGAGATTAAATTTAGAAAATGTATATGATGTTGTTATTGTGGATTATTTTGTGATATTCTGTGGGTGGACAGGATTGTTGATTGGAGCCTTGAATGGACAGTATGGAAAAAGGGAGAGAAGAGGGGAAAAAAATAATAAGAAGAAAAGTAACGATGGGGAAAAAACAAAATCAAATAGAAAGAACATGATGACTCTGAATTATACATTCTTAAATTTTTATTTATTTATTTATTTATTTAAAAAAGAACAGTAAAAAGAAAATATGCATGATTATTGATGGGCTGGTTTGGGATATGGTATTGCATGGATAGTGTTTCTGGAGTATGTGAGTATATGTTGGTTAGGGTGGGGTTGGGGGATTAGTCCACATGCAAATTGAATTATTTTCTGAAAGGACCCCAAATGTTTGCCAAGTGTGAGATTTTTGGTGCTGGTATGAGATTGGTTCCATGGATACGTGTTCTTTGAGAAGATTGAAACATTGTGTTATTGTCACAGTGTTGTACTTTGTGTTGCTAGCCACTAGGTGTCATTAAATTTTGTCTCACTGCTTAATTGTCTTGTTGTACGCACCTGTTGTTAGTCTTGTGATTAGTGTTGCCCATTGTCTCCTGTATATAGCCTGGTCCTTTTCATGTAATCTTTGTTGAGTCGTCACCTTAACCCTCTGTGAGTAACCCTGTCTGATTCTGTCTACCTATACCTTGTTTGGATATTCTGTGTTTGACCCTGGATTGTTTATACACTACGAGACTGGATTGCCCATTGTGTTTTGGCTACCTTTTGGAGTTTTTTAGTTCACCCTTTTTGGAAGTTCTTTGTTGTTTTTTGACCTTATGGAATTTTGGAAAATCCTCTGTTTTTGTTTTTGTTTCGTAAATCTTCTGTGCTTTTGGAACTTTGTATTTAGTTCAAATGCATATTTGGACTATACCTGCAGTACTCCACAACTGGTGGAGTGCTTGGTGGTCTAGGGGATTGGCATCTGACTAGCACGCTAGAGACTGGGGTTCTATTCCTGGCTGTGACAGAAGACTCAACCAGTAGTGTTAATCTGGCGGTTTCTGAAATTCAAAGAATCATGACAGCTCTCAACAGTTGTTGTAGCACTATGGACACTCATGAGCAGGCTCTCACTGTCCAGCAACAGACTCTTGCCCGTCATGATCAACTCCTTCAGCAGCTCGTCCAGTCGGTGCGGAACCCTGGACCCGATCCACCAGGGGAACAGCTTCCAGCCTCCGGCGCCACCACAACCGGCACCTCTACACCCTGGCGCGGAGCCACGTCTACCTGCACCCCAAAGATATAACGGTAACTCTGGTGGTTGTCGTGGGTTCATAACACAATGCCAACTGACCTTTGAGCTGCAGCCCACCTCGTTCCCTTCCGCTAGGTCCAAAATAGCTTATGTGATCACCCTATTGACGGACAAGGCATTAGCTTGGGCCACGGCAATCTGGCAGAAACAGGGCCCTGAATGTTCTGACATCTCTCTGTTTACCAATCAGATGCTGTCGGTTTTTGACCAGTCTGCTGCTGGCAAAGAGGTGGCTAAGAGACTCTTGCTTCTCTGCCAAGGGGAAGACCGAGCATCTGATTACGCCATTTCTTTCCGAACTCTGGCCGCAGAAAGTGGCTGGAATGAGCCGTTTCCAACTTTTTAAACGGCCTGTCGGACTCACTGAAAGACTGTTTAGCCGTAACCGAGTGCCCTAACGATCTTGAGTCTCTCATTTCTCAGTCTATATGTCTAGATAATCATCTTCAGGAGCGTTGAAGGGACCAGACCTGTGTCCAGCCGCCAACCAGCGTCCACAGCCGGTCCACACCTCCCGTACTCACCTGGGACTCTCCTACTTCCTCTGAGGCCACCGAACCCATGCAGATCGGATGAACATGGCTCTTGCAGGAGGAGAGGGATTGGAGACGGAGGGAGAGGCTGTGCATTTATTGTGGTAAATCGGGCCATTTCAGACGTTCTTACCCCGAACTCCCGGGAAAAGGAGGGCTGTGACGGGCTGTGACGGGGGTCAGTTGTTCTCCCGAACTTCCTGGAACCAGTGTCTACCTCTCAGTAACCTTGGCCTGGGGAGAGCTAAGACACTCCTGTCAGGTGTTATTGGACTCTGGTGCCGCTGGGAATTTCATTGACACCACCCTGGCCCAAAGACTGAAGATTCCCCAAGCCGCCTTACAAACTCCGCTCTGTGTCGGCATTAGACGGCCAACCTCTCGGCGATGGGAGGGTTACGTCGATCACTACTCCACTCCGCCTTATTGTGGGGAACCATAATGAAACTATAACCTTAAATTTGATTGACTCACCAGAATTTCCTGTGGTCCTGGGTTTTCCATGGTTGAATCGTCACAACCCGCACATCGACTGGTCGACGGGGTCCATCTTAGAGTGGGGTCCTACTTGCTATGCCACCTGCCTTTTTTCAAGACTGTGTCCAAGTCTCCAGATCCCTCCGAGCTAAGTCACATTCCCTGTGAGTATCTCGACCTTAAGGAGGTGTTTAGCAAACAAAGGGCCTGCACACTTCCACCCCATAGATCGTACGATTGCTCAATAGAACTCTTGCCAGGAGCCAGTCCCCCACGCGGTCAGATTTTCTCCCTCTCCTTACCTGAAAGAAAAACCATGGACGATTACATCCAGGATGCCCTCTCCACCGGATTTATACGCCCCTCCACATCTCCTGCTGGTGCTGGGTTTCTTCGTGGGGAAGAAAGATGGTGGATTGCACCCATGCATTGACTACAGGGCTCTGAACAAGATCACCATACGCAACCGCTATCCACTTCCCTTGATATCCACTGCTTTCGATCTGTTACAAGGGGCCACCATATTTACTAAGTTGGACCTTCGCAATGCTCATCACCTCATCCGCATCTGCCAAGGTGATGAGTGGAAGACAGCATTTAATACCCCTTCAGGACATTATGAATATTTAGTAATGCCGTTTGGACTCACCAATGCCCCAGCTGTTTTTGAGGCCCTGATAAACTACGTGCTGCGTGACATGATAAATCGTTTTGTATTTGTTTATCTAGATGACATTTTGATTTTTTCCAGGTCACGTCACGAGCACTTCCAGCATGTGCGCCAGGTTCTCCAGAGACTCCTTAAGAATCACCTGTTCGTTAAGCCTGAAAAGTGTGAGTTCCATGTTAACACTGTGTCATTCCTTGGTTTTATTCTCAAGCAGGGTCGGGTGCAGATGGACCCTAAGAAAACCAAGGCTGTGTGAGACTGGCCCAGTCCCAGGAATGTGAAGGAGGTCCAACAATTCCTTGGGTTTGCTCATTTTTACAGACGGTTCATAAGAGGTTTTAGTTCTGTGGCTGCCCCTATTTCTGCTCTGACGGACCGAGAGCTGCTGGCTGTGAAGATGGCGCTGGAAGAGTGGCGCCATTGGCTGGAGGGGGCCCAACATCCTTTCCTGGTCTGGACGGACCACCGGAACCTGGAGTACCTTCAGCAGGGCAAACGCCTGAACCCTCGGCAGGCTCGGTGGGCGTTATTCTTCGGCCGATTTGACTTCACGTTGTCCTATCGACCAGGTTCCAAGAATGGGAAACCCGATGCCCTCTCTAGGCAGTTTGGGACCGAAAACAGAGCAGAGGACATTGGACCGGTCATTTCCCCTACTAGGATCGTCGCACCCGTCCGATGGGGAATAGAGACGGTAGTCCGACAGGCGCTTCAGCAGGAACCTGCTCCTGGCCTTGCACCAGCTGGGAAACTGTTCGTTCCCAGAAGGGCCAGCCTGTCCTCTGGCTTTCACCCCCAGTCCAATGGCCAGACAGAAAGGGTGAACCAGGAGATGGAGGCCACCCTTCGGAGCTTGGTGGCGGAGAACCCTTCTGAGTGGAGCTCCAAGCTGCCGTGGGCAGAATATGCTCACAACACCCTCCAGCCCTCCTCCACTGGCCTTTCTCCATTCCAGTGCCAGTTTGGGTTCCAGCCATCCTTATTCCCCGAACAAGAGATCGAAGCAGCCATGCCATCAGCGCTACACTTTGTGAGGCGGTGCAGACGGACCTGGATGAGGGTCCGTCAGGCACTGCTTCGCACGGCCAGATGGAACCAGGAGCAGGCCAACCACCACCGAGGGCCAGCTCCTCGCCTCCGCCCGGGACAGAGGGTCTGGCTATCTTCCAGGGACCTACCTTTGCGGGTGGAATCCCGTAAACTGGCTCCACGCTACGTTGGCCCTTTCAAGGTGACCTATTGGGTCAATCCGGTGACCTACAGACTTGCATTGCCCCGTTCCATGAGAATCCACCCCACGTTTCATGTTTCCTGGTTAAGACCCGTTCTCACCTCCCCTTTTGCCCCAGCTCCCAAGCCCCCTCCTCCACCCCGTATGGTTGATGGTCAACCGGTATACACTGTCCGCCGGCTGCTGGACTCCCGTTGGGTCCAACGGTCGGTCCAATACCTGGTGGACTGGGAGGGCTACGGCCCGGAAGAACGGTCATGGGTTCCTGCCCGGAACATTGTTGACAAGACTCTAATTAGAGACTTTCACCAGCAGCATCCTGGTCGTCCTGAGAACGCCAGGAGGCGTTCCTAGAGGGGGGGGTTCTGTCACAGTGTTGTACTTTGTGTTGCTAGCCACTAGGTGTCACTAAATTGTTTTTGTCTCACTGCTTAATTGTCTTGTTGTACGCACCTGTTGTTAGTCTTGTGATTAGTGTTGCCCATTGTCTCCTGTATATAGCCCGGTCCTTTTCACTTAGTCTTTGTTGAGTCTTCACCTTAACCCTCCGTGAGTAACCCTGTCTGATTCTGTCTACCTATACCTTGTTTGGATATTCTGTGTTTGACCCTGGATTGTTTATACACTACGAGACTCGATTGCCCTTTGTGTTTTGGCTAACTTTTGGAGTTTTTCAGTTCACCCTTTTTGGAAGTTCTTTGTTGTTTTTTGACCTTATGGAATTTTGGAATTTTTGTTTTTGTTTCGTAAATCTTTGGAACTTTGTATTTAGTTCAAATAAATATTTGGACTATACCTGCAGTACTCCACAATTGGGTCATCCTCAGTGCTTGGTGGTCTAGGGGATTGGCATCTGACTCGCGGCGGCCAGCCGTGTGTAGGTGTAGAGCCCAACGATGGTCACCACGGCTCGAATCCGCCCTTTGGCCAACCATGACATAAATAATGGAAACCATTTCCTTGTAGAATTGTCCCATAATCATGTTTGTTGTGTCATTAGATCTCCAGCTCCATTTCACTACGGATAGGAAATCCTTTCTGCCATCATTCTACTAAATATCTCAAATACAATTAAGGTATTTGGCTTTGTCCCCCACTGTTCACTCAAAACAAATTGCATATCCCATATTGTTCAAAGTACATTGTTTTTAATGGCTGTTATTGTAATTCTGTAAATGTTTTTTTAATTTTATTGTTTAGAATTGTTAAAATTAGGGATATGTTACGGCCCCCTGCTCTGTGCTACTTATTCTGGCGTTACTTCACAGGTGCCTTGTTGGCGGAGTACCAGGTCGTTTGCACAATTGGGAGCACCTGTGACCAGATGTTAACTCTTGGCTGAAGGAGGGAACTCTCTTCCCACGTACCTGTTGGTTCTTTTTGGGTTTGCATCAGACAACATTGCTTCAGCATACTTTTCACACATCCACTCACTCACACTACTGATGCAACTGACTTTCACACTCCACATTTTTGTTAACTGGTTATTTCAAATAAATTTGACCTTGTTTTTTAAATGCGTCAGTGTGCGTCTCCCTCTTTGTCTCGGCCAATGAGCCAGGTCGTGACAGATAATGAAGTACATAATTTGATATCTTCTAATCCTGACAAACTTTACATTCAAATTAATAATATCAAGCAGGAAATAAAATGAATGGCAGGCAGCTGGTTGGATTTTGGGTAAAAGTTTTTATGGCAACTGAAGGAGAACAATATTTACAACTTGTCTACTATTCATGCACACAGATACTGACAACAATTGCCAAAATATCCACTCACTGAGAACTTTATTAGGAACACCTGTACACCTACTTAGTCATGCGATTACCTAATCGTGGCAGCAGTGCAATGCATAAAATCATGCAGATATGGGTCAGGAGCTCCAGTTCATGTTCATATCAACCAATAGTGATTTTGACTGTGGCATGATTGTTGGTGCCAGGTACGAGTATTTATGTAACTGCTAAGTTAAGCTTAACTATCCGCGGCTTCCGCGCGGCGAGTCCACAGCAGGCGCCAGAGGCCGGGGTTCTGTACCCGCCCGTGACAGTTATGTTTATTTTGTGTCTTGTTTTCCAGTTTAAGAGGATGGTTTTCTTGGTGATAGCTAGGGCAATGAGTATAGGTTTGGGATTTTGATTTGGTGGGTTGATTGTTGAGAGGTCTCCTAGTTGACAGAGGGATGGACAGAGTGGAATGCTACAGCTCTTAATGAGATATTTGGTCTGTGACTTGTTTCCAGAAACGATGAGTTGGCGGGCAGAGCCAGGTCGAGTGGAAGTAATTATCTGGGCTGTTCAAAGAGCAAGTGAGTGCAAGTGTCTGAGTCCACAAATCCCATTTTATACATCTTTTGGCGGGTGATATGAGTTCTGTGAATTACCTTGTCTTGTATTATTTGCAGGTTAGTATTGGTGGTGATCATGAAGGTGTTCCTACAGATTTGAGTCCATAAGTCTGAATTGTAGCAGAGTGATAAGTCTTTTTCCCAGGCTTGGATGGGGAGAGATATTGATCGGTCTGTGGTTGATATTAGTTTGTATAATTTGGAGATAATATTTTTGGTGTTGATTATTTTATTCATTTCATCCATTAGCGGAGGTGGTTGTAAGTTGTAAGTATTTTAATTTTAGATTTTAAAACCGATTTTATTTGAAAGTACTGGAGGTATTGCTCTTTCCCAATATTATACTTATGGACCAAATCCTGGAAGGTGATGAAGGTGCCATCCTGAAAGATGTGTTGAAGATATGTGATGCCTTTTTGTTTCCATGAGGTGAAGGAGTGGTGTTTTGTTAATCAAGAAGTCAGGATTGTGCCATATTGGAGAGTATTTGCATGGGGTCATTGTGAATTTAAAGATTTTGTTAATTTTTCACCAGGCATTCAGAGTTGTTAATGACAATGAGGCACTGAGGAATGGTAGATCGGAGATGGACATTTCTTTACTTTCTGATTGTTCTATTTCTATCCATGGGTTGTCCTGTTGGTTGGGATGAATCCAGTTTGTGATGTAGTTTAGCTGGTTTGCCAAATAGTATTGATAAAAGTTTGGGGCTTCCAGTCCTCCTTGAGTTTTGAGTTTCTGTAAGGTAGACAGTTTGATCCGGGGGTTATATTTTTCCAATTGAATTTAGTTGTGATGGAGTTTAATTAATTAAACCATTTTGTGGTGGGCTGGGCTGGAATCATTCTGAAGAGTATGGTAGTAGTATGGTAGTATGGTCATTTTTACAGTTGCTTTCCTGCCAATTAGAGATAGTGGTAAGTTTGTTCAACGGTTTAAATCATCTTCAACTCTGACAGCTTGGTGGAAATATTTATGCCCAGATATTTAATATTGCTATTGCTAGTGGAGGTGAGGGGTGAGTTCTGAGATGTAGCATTCCAGTCTTATTGTGCGGCGATCAGCGAACCCTGCCGAGACCCTCCCTCTGGAGCTGCGAGCCAATTATGCCTCTCCACGTGAGCTGGCCAAACTTGGCTTTTGGTGGGACCGGGAATCGAACCCCGGTCCTCGGTGTGCAACTGCAGCGTCTATCTTAACAGATGCTCCAAGACAATTTCTCATATTTAACAAGAAATAGACCTACCATATTTAAAAATGCATGGCATCTATACGTAAATCACTTTCTGAAATATCCAGAGATGCTCTTCTGCACACCACTGTTGTAATGAGGGGGTATTTGCATCACTGTCAGCTTCAGCCAGTCTAGCCTTTGACCAGTCTTCATGTTTTTTGGCATGTAGTTGCTGCCACATGATTGGCTGATTAAATATTTGCATTAACAAGCTGGTGTACCTAATAAAATGCTCACTGAGTATATGCATAATGAATGAATACTAAATAAATACATACGTAAGCTCAACATCATATAAGAAACACAGAGTGATTAATAAGTTAAATAAGTATAGGCAAGAAACAAACCCAAACACCTGTCCAACAGATCAGAAACACTCTCCGTCAGGTGTGAAGGTGTCCATGACTACTCTCCACCGAAGACTTCATGAACAGATCTAAAGAGGCTACACTGCAAGATGCATACCACTAGTTAGCTGCAAAAACAGGTTGGCCAGGTTAGTCTGCTATGTACTTGCAGTGTTCTGGAAGAAAGTTGTGGACAGATGAGACCAAGATTGACTTGTATGAGAGTAATGGCAAGAGCAAAGTATGGATGCTAAAAGGAGCTTGTAAAGAGCTGGGAAGCTAACTGTACAATTTATTTTGATCCTGTAAAATGGAGGGACTTTATATAAAAAGATATGGAATTTCTACATGAATTGCCCAATATGTCTGATAGTCAGTAATTTAGCCTCATACTCATTGTTTAGTTTCAAATCCATGGAGGACAGAGCCAAAAGAACACAGGTTGTACCACTGCCCAAATGCTTACAGACTGTACTGTATACATCTCTTGATGAAAAATGTTCATGGTTAGGTCTGTGTTTAGTACAAACAAATGTGGGCTTATTATAACACAGTATGTGACAGAAAACAAAAACATTTATAAATGTACGACACAGTACTATTATTTACATAACTTTTATTTATGAATTACCATGAAATAGAGACAGTACATTACATTTCACACAAGTTTGAAAATGCAATACTACACCCAGTCAATTTACAGTACAGTAATATTGTGGTATGACAAAGCACAATCATTTTAACTAAACTATTGAAGGGTGATGTACAAATCAAAGCTAATAAAATTTGAATATATGACGGTTTGCAAAGATTTTTAAGATTTTAGGCCATTCCTCATTCATAAAAGGTACATTTTGCATTAATGTGATTGGTTAGAATGTGTTCAATTTAATGAGTTTAATGAGTTATAAAACTGTGTCTCAGAAGTCAGTAGACGGAAGTGGTTGGTATTTGAATGTTGGCCTCTTTACTGTATAAATCACAGCTCCACACACAATGACAACCACAACCAGGAGAAAGGCAGCAATGAAAACCAGGTTCATGTTCAAGCCCATGTTGGAAACTGTAAGGAAAGAAAAAGAAACAATGAAAAAGAATTAGAACATTCCTCCAACAAATATGACATACTGCAATGATATTCATCATATGTGTTTACATCACATAGCTTTCATGGGTCAGGCTTGAGGATATTAGTGTTGTGCAAATTTACACACCAATTCACTGATCTTTATACCATACAGATTTGAGTAGTAAATGGAATGAGCCGTCCACATACCCGCAATAACCTCAGACTTAACCAGGGTTATAGTACCTGTGGTTTCTGTGGCCTTCTTTAGACGCAAAGGCCCCTGGGAAATGGAGTGTCTCCCAGTCTGTGTGGCAGCATCCCTCCTGTGGAGGTGATGTAGAACAGGGGCGGGTGTGGGTGTGGGAGTGGTGCAGCCCTGAGAACATCTGGTGCCGGGCTCCCCTGCCACACACAGGATGACTGAGCAGCATATGAAAACCTAGAATTCATCAGAAGACAAGGAGAGCTCTGAATCAGAAAATGAGGTACAATTACATACAATTGGTTGGGTACAAATTACCACCATGGTCCAAATAACCATGGTCGACAATTACCTGCTCATGTTGTCCAATGAACTGGAAAGCCTCCATTCCAAATCTGTATTCCGTGGAGTTACTTGGATAGACCACCACTGTCCCATCTAATATGCAGCTGGGGAAATAAAAGAGCTGAATTCACAGGTCTTTCCTGGGCTGAAACAATTCTAAAAACATTTTATTTTACACCATCCAGACCTAAATGTTCATATTCCCTATCCCACAGTTGGATTTAGATAGATGTTGCCATTCATCATACATAAGGCCTCCTATTCCAGTCAATGCTTGGTTACGCACATGGGCTATTTGATATTTTACCCCAGAAACACCACCATAAACAAAATGTTTGCCTTCCATACACCAGTTGTCTTACCCATTTGAAATTATGTCATAGGAAATGTGATAGTCGGGATCATCAACGGGGGTTGCTCTGCAGGACTCCACGAAGAGCACAGTGTTGGCAACAGAGGAAGTAGCTTTGATTTGCATGTAGAGCACGTCTTTCAGTGCCACATCTACAGGGTAGTGATCTGTGTCTATTGCAGTGTTGAACAGCTCACTGTGGAAGAACTCAAACTGGTAGGTGAACTTTCCAAATGCTTTTTCTGTGAACACGTAAGGAATCTTGTGTGCCTGGAAATCCAGATACACACGGCCCTTCTTGGGGTAACAGCATACGAAGTCAATCTCCACCTGGTGTTTCCTGGTAATGACATCACCAACGTTGTCGAACGACATAATTTCATTTTTGAAGATCAGGTTGTCAGCGTCCTCCTACAAAGACAATCAGAGACATCAAAGGAGATTTATTTGTGGCAACATCACAGCTTTTATTGATTGTGTCATTTGAGTGGATCAAAGGGACTGACCTCCAGTACTGTTCCACAGGAGCCGAGGGACACGGTGGCGATCACATGGGTTTGGTTGGAGGTGGGAGTGCAGGATGGATCATTGAGACGCAGGTGATCTTCATGAAGTCCAATTATTGAGGCCTTCTCCACTTCCACTGTCATTGTGGTCTCCGTACAAATCACACTGGCATTGCCTATTCATGAATTGACGGGAGGAAATCTTTGGTTAGGCAAATATGCGTGATTAAGCACCAAGGATTTCATTTTGTGTCCAGTGTGTAAAATTAATATTGATTTCTTCACCAAGAATAAAGAACAATGAACTACTTACTAATCACTTAAAGGTACAATAGGTAATTTTGGACGTCTAACGGTCAAGAGAGGAATTGCAGCAACAAACACGCTCAGTCCACAACACTGTTTATCCCACCCCTTCTCTGTGAACAGACTGAAGTTGAAACGCCATTGGCTGTGGCAGTTATAACCACTTTTCAACCAATGAGCGTGAATTATGGCACAGCTATAGGATGTTTTGGCCCATCAACTGTATATTTTGAAACCCGAATTTAAAGAAACGCAGGTAGAGGGTGAGTCAACATGTCAATGCCCCCTTTTCAATGATAGAAAGGGATTTACGATGGTCTTGTAACAATGTTGTAACGCAAAAAGCTTACCTATTGCACCTTTAACAGTATGTATAACAGAATTTCAAGCTTAGGGACAAGTCAATAACCAAACATATCGAACTGAGTACTAACCAGATTTGTGTTTAACAATGACAATGATGCATCTCATGTCAGAGTGAAAGATTCTGGACCTGAAACATTGAACATGATTATAAGACAAGTATAGGGCAAAGTCAAATGGAAAGTCATTATAGATAATATTGAAAATTACGAATATGCAGTAAATACCTTTTTGTAGCTCAGTTTCACTGATTTCATTCATTTACACTTAGTCTCTTTCTATCAGTATACTACTTGTTGGTGCTGGACAATAAATTAAACCAAGACTGGGAGTTTTATTTTGACTCAGTAAACATCATTCAAGGGCCAATAACTGCATTTTCAAAGACCTTCCGCCATAACCCGATCAACAACTTTGAAACTTACCCTTGTTGACTCTCTGCAATGAAGCAAATGGGAACATGATCACCAAAGTCATTTTCAGTTGGTGTCCACCTGATTCGAGATTCTCCAACTGCTCCTCTGATAGTGTTGTACTTTGTGATGTTCAGAGGTCCACTGATGATAAAGTTCTTTACCCTATTGAAGGCACAGTGTGATCAATATCAGAAAATAGTGTGCTTTTTTGCAGTTATGAAGTATTATATATGTACTTCAAAAAGAAAAATAGAAATGTTGCTCAATTATTTCATTCAAAGAGTACAAATATCTAAGCAGTACAATCATTACCAATCATTAATCATCCACCAATCTTACCATGATTGTGTTGCTGTAGCCTTCAGCTTAATTTCCAGTTCCTGACCAACAGCAGCAATGAGTTTTTCTCCATTTTTTGGAGTTGGGAACAGAAACTTGGGCAGAATGTTTCCCTCAGTACAGTCATGAACAGATGGATCAACTGAAATTCAGTGGCAGAGAAATAGCAAAATATCAGTAAAATTAACTGGATAGGAATATGTAAGTCTCTGAGTCCCTGACAGCTGTGGACCAGTTGAATTATAGGGTAAATTTACCTTGGATTGAAAACTGCAGAGGGATTTTAGACAGACCCATGTTCATTGGCATCATAGTAGTAGTAGTTGTAGGGGGTGTTGTAGTTGTAGGGGCTGTTGTAGTTGTTGGGGCTGCTGTTGTAGTTGTAGGGGGTGGTGTAGTCGTAGGGTTGTAGTAGTGGTAGTAGTAGTGGTGGGGAGGTGCTTTAGTTGTAGTGGCTGTTGTAGTTGTAGGGGCTGTTGTAGTTGTTGGGGCTGTTGTTGTTGTTGTAGGGTTGTAGTAGTGATAGTAGTAGTGGTGGGGAGGTGCTTTAGTTGTAGTGGCTGTTGTAGTTGCAGGGGTGGATTTGTGGATGTTGTGAAATATTGCTCGCCTGTCTCTATAAAGTAGTGGGGACTTGGTGGACGATGTGCCATCGGTGTATTTCAGAGTGATTTCTTGTGTGGGGTAATCCTCCAGGACAATCTCAAAGGCCTGAACCTTTGTTATGAAGGCATCCCAGTAAGTCAAGGTGCAGGCATTCTGAAAACAAGTAAATTAGCCGTATTGTCAAGAAAGAACAGGTGATATGAGATGAAATGTTAAGCACTGTTGTTTCCTACAGCCTTCTCCGTTTAAAGGCCATGCTTGAAGACCATTCAATTTTCTATTGGTGCATATTAATTTTTTCATAAGCACGACATTTCTGTGATCTCAACTTCTAGAAAAACTCTCATTAGCATGAACGCCTTATGCCTCTGTAACTGTTCACGTGTTACATGTATAAAATATGGATACGATGCCTGTAAAAGACATAACTGAGAGACTGCAATAGGAATGTAATGGCACTGATGTCAGCTTACTCAAAGAAAAGTGAGTGGAGATCCACAAATAGCAGAGTAAGATGGTGCCAGCAAATAGAACAGTGCCAACACTGATGGAGAATACATTCTGACTGCTTTCAGGTCATTATCACTGGCATCTGAGTCTAAATGTCTCTACCAATCACCATCAGCATCGTTCTGTTGGTCGTCACCATGATTGGTATTACTCCCTTCCCATATTTTTATATTATAACATCCATGTTCTTTGTATGTATTTTAGCGTCTTACTTCATCCAAGGCGAAGCCAGAATGCTGTCTACATGTATGGCACTCATTGGAACCAAGTCTTCCATATCTGCATCTGACTTGGTCATTATCAGGGTCATGAGCCAGCAGATTAAATGTTCTTGGACAATTCCGTGGTATCCTATGAATGCAAAAAAATGTTTTTTAATATATTATACCTGATATTTGTTTTAATTCTCATTATTATTTTGTATTATGGCATGGGGATATCAATCTGTTGCCATATTTTATCATGAGAGACTGCTGTGCAGTGTCTCTCGTATCCATCTTCTTATTGTCTACGCTTGTGACTGTACATGTAATTTTAACTGGCCCTAGTAATTCAAATGAGTGATTATTTGAGGTAATTTGGCTGCTCAGGTCATGTTTTATACTTGAATCTGAATTCTTGAATCTGGATTAAAATCTTTGAGTCTTAATTTGGCTCTACAAGCTACTTCTGAGATAATTTGAGCAAATCTTTGCTCGAGAGCATAAGCCTCAAAATGCACTATGCCTACTAATGCCATTTAAAAACCACATCATCAAAAATATCCAATCTAATCACACACAAAAAATGTTTGAGCCAGGTACAAATACCAAAAATGGAATAATGAACAAAACCAAAGATATAACGGGCAACAGTTTGTGAGATACTATGACATTACCGGATGAAAGGTATAATTGTTGTGACTGGAGAGCTGTTGGGTTCATTAGTGTCGGATCTGATCCCAAGGTCCACATGTGTCAATAGCCTCCATGATCCAAGGCTATCTGAAGGTATCCAGCAACACCCTGTTTTCCTACAATAGTAACAGATCACACACTTAAAACATTGCACATTCTAATTGAATTACCTTTTCTACCTTCTGATCCTGAAATACTTACCACATTTCAAAAGTTCGTGTGTTGCTTGGAATATTTCTCGTCATTAACGCTTCCGACTGACACCAGGTGTTCCCTTGAGTATTAGCTCCATTGGAATTGCTATCCACTTGACCGATTTCAAATCGATCTATGGTCCCGCAGTTTCCACTGCGACAGAACCAGGAGTTAGTTGTATAGCAGGTATGGTAAGTCTCCTTGTAGCGGAAGTCCACCTGCAATTGCAACAAAATGATTGTCGTTCATTAAAAAACATGAAAGTGAACTGCACTAGTGGCTTCTTGCAAACAGTACATTTGAATTTCATATTCCAGTAATACATTTATTGAATAATTGACTTCTCTGGTATTTAATTAAAAAAATACATTTAGCGTGTACCTATTTATGATGTTAAAGACTTGTTTTAAGCCTAATTTATGGATACATTTAGAATGGGATATTGTCTATGAAGCACATATATTCCACCTGCCTGTGAAGCAAATATCCCATGTGGGACAAAGGAGGCATTGAACAGAAATTAATTGCTGCTAGAAAACAAACATCATTTCTATTCTGCTTTAATTAGAAATACAAATTTACACTATATATGTTACAAAGCAAAGTAGCTATTCAGAACATTGCCTTACAGATATTTTATGAGAAGTGCTGTTATTTATGTTAAATCAGATAAAACACTGAATGGGCTGCCTCACCCTGAAGGATCCATCAGCATTCTTTCCTTTCGGAGTGAAGGTCATGACTCCGGCATAGTGCTGGGAGGCCAGAGCCCCACAACATGAGGCCAGGAGCAGCAGCAGTGTATAGGAAGCCATGGTGCTCTGAATCAGACTTGCTGATCAATACAGACAACCCACAGACACCATCATTTATATACTGTCAGAAACATAAACAATTTTGGTTAGTCATGGTAAGGAACAATACAGATGACCGCAGGAATGAGGAAATCAATTCCTTTGAAAGCTGCCAAGTTATTTTAATCTTTCATTTTCTCAAATGCATTTGATTTGCACATGAGCAAACTGCACGTAAGCAGTGATTGTGGAATACCCAGCATGTCAATCAGGTCAGTTTAATTTGTCATTAAAGTTGTTAATGGATTTGGGGGGGGAGATATACAAGGTTGATGACCCAATGTCTGTCCCTCGAGTTGGAGGGCCTCTTGGGTGCTGGACAAGGTTGCTGGTTCCATCGTTTTCTAGATTGTTCTGTCAGACACCAGGGCTGAAGAACTCGCAACCAGAGAATGCATGGAATAGAAGTCTTTGTAACCAGCAGACAGATGCAATAAATGTATTCCAAAACAGAGTCAATATTACAAGTGAGAGATCATACATGAATGGGCAGTCCAACTAGGCAAAGGGACAAAGGAAAATGCACAAAACAAGCACACAACAATCTGGCAGAGAACTGACAAAGCAGTTTACAGAGAACATAGAAAAGGTCAGGTAATTAATTATATTGTATCCTCTCTTTCAGTTTCTATGTTCTACTATGATATATTATATAACATACTTAAATTCCATACAATGATCATTTCTGTCCATGATCAGACCAGCAGCAGTGTATAGGAAACCATGGTGCTCTGAATCAGACTTGCTGAATCAATACAGCCAACCCACGGACACCATAATTTATATACTGTCAGAAACATAAACAATTTTGGTTAGTCATGGTAAGGAACAATACAGATGACCACAGGAATGAGGAAATCAATTCATTTGAAAGCTGCCATGTTATTTTAATCTTTCATTTTCTCAAATGCATTTGATTTGCACATGAGCAAACTGCATGTAAGCAGTGATTGTGGAATACCCAGCATGTCAATCAGGTCAGTTTAATGTGTCATTAAAGTTGTTAATGGCTTTGGGGGGCGGGATTCAATACACAAGGAGAACTGTACAATAATGCTCTGTGCTATGGGGCATTGTACATGTTTGTGTAATGCATTGTTAATTTTTACATGTGAGCATATTGGAAACAGCAGAGGGTTCTATAGTATTGATCCTGTTGCAGGAATGACTGCATGAACAAATTATGTGAAGTATAAAACAATGACAGTTGTTGATCTGCAAGAGGAGTCAAAGCCATCACAACCCTTCTATTTTGTTAAGACTTTATGACTGCTCTTATGTTTTGGGTCAAATCTCATTATAGAGACCAGAATCATCCACAAAGAAATCTGAGATTAATAATAATAATAATAATAATAATAATAATAATAATAATGTTGTATATTTTCTGCCATTTTTTACAGAGTGACAATAATCCCATAGAGCACATGCACACTTTTGTTTTTGGAAACTGGAAACCACATCTCTCCTGTCACACCATCACAGTTCAGTCAAAGAATCCACTGATTGCAGCCTCTCACTTATTAATACATAAAAAAATAATGAATTATACCTTCTTTGGTGGTCTTTTGTTCAATATATTGAGCTAGCAAGGAACCACTTCATGTCATATGTGTATACAGTTTAACTTTCTATTGCCTTGTTGGTGTTGGTGTCGTTCGAGATGTCAATGTTTAAATAAAGAACATCAAAGGCAGGTGCATGGAGATGACAGTGAATTTATGACTCATATTTTGTCTACTTGTGTTCTGAAGGCATGTACAGTATATACTGAAATCAGGATCCCACTGGAAGGGTGGATCCAGGATGGATTCAAGGTTGATGTGCGGATATGTGGGACACATCTTTAATAAATAGTTTTATCCAATGATTGCACAATAATAGGAACACAAACCCTTCCAAAACAATATCCATTCTAAATAAAATGTTTTCAAGAACCCCTCAAAGTGATTTCAAGGTAGCTGCAAACCTTAAAAATTATGAAGTGTCTTGAGATCTATTCTAAAATCATGACCTAATGGGTAGCTGCAAGAACAATCATTTCACAGTTGTTCCTCAGATAACGCTACGCCAACATCCAGATGGACCAGTCCATGGTCAATAAGACAACTTGTGAACCTTTATTTTAACTGGGATCAATAAAAACATGATGCTGACAAAACAGTTGTGTTTGAAATAATTTTTCAGGCGAGAAATTGCTTTCTGACATGAGAATGACTTTGGCCTATATATGTCTTTCAACTGAATGAAATGTTGTTTGTCTAAACTCATACTGTCATACAGAATAGTTTTCTTTTTTCTTTCCTCATTCTCAAACCAATTGTATGTGATGACCATGTGAATATTTCTAAAAGTGTTTACTGGTAGTCAAACACACCCAGCAAACCTATTTTGCATATGAGAAATTATGCAGATACAATGAATGAATGAATTAGAGGGGGGCAGAATATTTGTGGTTTTAACACAGGTGTTAGAGTTCATTGTTTTGGCTTCTGCATTAAACATTCCTGTTCTGTTACCCCACTCCTGACTCGGCCCGGTTCCTCTGCACTTGGGCCTACACCTCAGCTCTCACTTTAAAAGTACAAATACAATAAAATAGCAATGATAGCTGGAGGATCTATGATGTCTTGCTATTCAGACCAATGAAAGGTGCTGAATTTTCCCCCCTCACTTCGCTCCACCTTCATGCCTGTCACACGACTGACATATATTTTATAAATTGTTACTATAAATACTATGTTGACTCATGTTTCTATAACAATGAGCCAGCACACACTAATAGGTCACCAGAATGTAATTTAATTAAGGAACTATGTGTTGGCTCATACCTACATACTGATCAGGAGGAAAACATGTAGATTAGCTGCAGACCATTTTCTGTCACGTTTCCGTGAAGAACGAGTTTGGTCCTTATACCAATTTGCAAGATTTTTATTGAAGATTTTTTTTCCTTTAGTTTTTTTTTTTTTTTTTTTTTTTTTATCTTGATACTGTAAGATCTTTCATATTTGGTGGGATTAAACAGTAATTTAGTAAGTAACAGTATTAAATGTGTTGTTTGTCTAAACTAATATTGTCATACAGAATAGTTTTCTTTTTTCTTTCATCGTTCTCAACATTTTGTTCCCTTCTACCAATTGTATCTGATGATCATGTGAATATTTCTAAAAGTGTTTACTGGTAGTCAAACACACCCAGCAAACCTATTTTGCATATGAGAAATTACGCAGTCTTTGTTTTAGCTTCCCTACCACATACTTCTCAAAAAATATTTTTCTGTACCAATACTAACCTAGTTTAGTTTATTTTCATCTTGTAGTTATGAAGCGCCACAAACACAAAAAGCAGGGTGGTGGAGCTGGCTTGGTTAGAGATCTGAGATGAATTAGAGGGGGGCAGAATATTTGTTAGAGTTCATTGTTTTGGGTTCTGCATTAAACATTCCTGTTCTGTTACCCCACTCCTGACCCTACACCTCAGCTCTCACTTTAAAAGTACAAATACAATAAAATAGCAATGATAGCTGGAGGATCTATGATGTGTTCCTATTCAGACCGATAACAGATGCAGAATTTTTGTCATGCTACTTACATATATATATATATATATATATATATATATATATATATATATATATATATATATATATATATATATATATATATATATATATATATATACATACTATCTACTGAAAGTGTTCACCAGAGTATAATTAACTAGGTGTTGGCTCATACCTGTATACTGATCAGGAGGAAAACATGCAGATTAGCTGAACGCCATTGTCTTTCACGTTTTTGTGACGCACAAGCTGTTACATTCCACGTTGTATGTCTGTCTGTTTCCCCCTTAAATTCCACAGATGCCATCAACCAGTTTCCATTCGCTGTCCCTGCTGTCAATCATCATTGTCCTGGTCCCGCCTCCACCAATCACGTCCCTCCTCTGTTTATATAAACTGTGTGTTGGCTGCCCTATAGGGGGCTTGGCTGCTCATTCTATTGAGAACCCTGTTGTGTGTATGTGTGTCCAATGTGTTATCCATTCTCCTACTCGTGTCAATGTGGTTGTCCATGTATAGGCCCTGGGGCAGGTAAGACAGAGGCCTCTATACACTGTTGCTGCACGTTGGATGAACTATTGTTGACACCTTAGGAAAGGGGTGACTGCCACCTATGTAATTTTGATTATAGAGTAGAGAGATATTATTTTGTTCAGGGAAAAATTAGTATGTTTTTGTTTTTAGCTCTATTTGGTTTTGTTAATTTCATTGATTTGGCAACATCCAGGTCCCTTGGCCTCGTACCCCATGCGTCTTTGTCTTGTGAATATTTGTTTAAATCTGTAAATAGCACCTCCACTGTACTTTTGTAAATACACTTTATTGCACCTCAAATCTGGTTTGTTCGATCATTTTCACTCCCACAACGCTCAAAAATATCCTCCCAGTCATTTTATTTAATTATAATTTTGTTGCGTACTGCCCCTGGACGCCTGAGAACGTTCCTAAGCTAGCTTCTCAGCTCCTCATCGGCCCCTCTGCTGTCCAACTTTTGGACAGTGCTTTTTTTGACTGCTGTGTCGGAGGCGTCCACCTGAATGTTGGTGAAATGTTTTTTGAGGTCAGGCATGGTCAGGACGGGGGCAAATGTGAAACGGCATTTGAGGCTTCCTCAGCTGTAGGCGACCAGCAAAATGCCACTTGAAGTGAGGGCCATGAAGTCTGTAGGGATCTGTGCTGAAAATCAGATGAAAACAGGACAAAGTTGTCACATTCAAGAGCATCGAAATCCTAGAATGCGGTCCCCCATTCACGAGGCTGATCACACATGCGACTTTGGAGTGTTCTGTGGGAAAGTTGGAGGGCTGTAGGTAAAAAATCAGGGGGCAGTGGGACTGGAAAGACCAACAGGATCCGGCGCTCACCGGCGTAACATTCTGGGGGTGGAAGGGAAGGTTTGGGTCGGGTTCGGGGTGTTTCAGGAACAATGACGACCGGTTGTCTAGTGGCCGGGGCTCTGGAGCTGGAGATGCCGGTCATCAGGGCATGCAGATTCCACATTCCTGATGGTGAGAGCAGATCTTAGATTCATGATGACCAAATGTCCCTGGAGTCGGAGGGCCTCTTGGGTGCTGGGTGAGGTTGCTGGTTCCATCGTTGGCTAGATTGTTCTGTCAGACACCAGGGCTGAAGAACTTGCAACCAGAGAACGCATGGAATAGAAGTCTTTGTAACCAGCAGACAGATGCAATAAATGTATTCCAAAACAGAGTCAATATTACAAGTGAGAGATCATACATGAATAGGCAGTCCAACTAGGCAAAGGGACAAAGGAAAATGCACAAAACAAGCACACAACAATCTGGCAGAGAACTGACAAAGCAGTTTACAGAGAACATAGAAAAGGTCAGGTAATTAATTACATTGTATCCTCTCTTTCAGTTTCTATGTTCTACTATGATATATTATATAACATATTTAAATTCCATACAATGATCATTTCTGTCCAGGACCAGACCAGCAAGCAAAAAGGTTCATAAACCTAGGAATTTTCTTTATTCTTTTTTCCTTTGCAGAGATTGTCTCCCTACTCTGTGTGTGCAACACTATGCTAGTGGCTCCGTGGGTTGGTCATTGGGTTCAGGGGAACATAAAAGGCTGGCTGCAGAGGTGAGGTTTCATATTGACAAACCAGCTTTTATTGTTGTTATGAATGATATCGCCTAAATTGACATTTTGCCATTGTATGCACCATTCACAAATGTTTTTTTTTTTCATAATAAGTTTGTGATATCAAACTGGGACATGCCAAGGAAGGCTTTTCCTTTACAAAGTACCTTGTTGTTGTTACTCTGCTGCATGGAGAGATGTTCCAGCACGTAATCTGAGAAGTGCTTCTAAAACCTGGAACACTTTCTTGTGGATCACCACGACACAGGAAAAACGGAATAGTTGGGCCACACTCTCCATGATGAAGAGGATTGTGAATGACATGGTTGAAAAAGTAACTGAAAAATGTCCAGAAAGAGAGAAGAGCGAAATGTTTGTTCAAGTAAGCCTAAATGTGCACATTTTGGCCAGAGGGGCCCTTTGAATACACAGGCTGCAGTCAATTAACACATTATGTTGATCATCAAAGATGAGCACCCAACACAATTTTCAGTATGCATTTAATCTTGTACAGTTTACTAGCCTCCAATGTTAACTAATGCTGATGAATTGGAGTAATATATTACTGGAGTAATGATTTTGTTTACATGTTCACCTTGCTGTTTGTCAAAAAGCTGTTCATGAACAGATAGAAGCATATCCAAAGACTGCAAATCTAGATTCTGTGATCTTGATCTTGTGGAATCTGGATCAGAATTACAATTATTTGAAAGACCGGCTAAAACCTCAAGATCAATTTGATCGGCAATAGCAAAAAAGCATTATGAAATCCTGATCTGATGAAAAGATAAATCATTATTTGCCCCAAAAATAATGAATCCAAATTTAGTTGAGAGTGGACAACCGTGTCCTTTTCAAAACTACAGTCTCCTCCAACAGTATTGGAACAGCATGGCCAATTCCTTTATTTTTGCAATACACTAAAATTTGGGGTTGAGATAAAACGATGAACACAAAACATGAGTTCAGTATTTCCGCTTTTATTTCTTGGTGGGTTAACCACTGGTGATTGACTTGGTCAGCCAAAAACCTTCCACTTTTTTTCCCGAATGAAATACTTTGTTGTGTTGGCCATTTTGGTTCATTGTCTTGCTGCATGATGAAGTTCCTATCAATCAGTTTGGATGCATTTCTCCATAATTTGGCAGACATAAAGTTATTGTAGACTTCTGAATTCATCCTGCTGCAACCATCATGAGTCATATCATCAATAAAGATTAGTGAGCCCACTCCAGAAGCAGCCATGCAAGCCCAAGCCATGACACTTCCTCCAACGTGTTTCCACAGATGAGCTTGTATGTTTTGGATCATGAGCAGATCCCTTCTTTCTCCAAACTCTGGCCTTTCCATCACTGTGAGAGTTAATCTTGGTCTCACCAGTCCATAAAACTTTATTTCAGAACTTTTGTGGCTGTCCTCCTTTGCAAATTGTAATCTTGCCTTCTGATTCTTGTTACAGATAAGTGGTTTGCATCTTCTGTTATAGCCTCTATATTGGTGCTCTCTAAGTCTTATTTGAACAGTTGAGATACCTTCACTTATGCCCTATGGAGATTGTTCGTGATGTCACTGACTGATGTTTTGACTAGTTGTCAACCAGTTGTTTGTGATGTCACTGACTAATGTTTTGACTGATTGGTTTGATGTCCGTTGCTCAGTTCGCAAGCGGTTTCTTCTTTTTCAGGACATCCCCAATGATTTCCCCTCTTTTCTAAGCTTCGAAATAGCTTGCTTTTCTCCCAAAGACAACTCACTAATCTTCAATTTGGTTTATCTTTTCTAACAAAAATGCAGTCTTCACAGGCAAAACCCAAGGCTAAAACCAAGAGTACACCTTTAAGCAATCAATCTCACAGAACATATCTGGGCAACAAGAAACAGCGTTCAGTCAGATGTTCCAATAGTTTTTCTCACCTAAAAATTTGGTGGTCTGATATTGTGACATGTTCCAGTTCTTTAACAAATCTCAATAGAAATACCAGGAAATAATCTATCTGATCTGTCATCTTACGTACATAGTAAATGTTTGCCATTCATCTTGCACCTTGATCCAAAGCGCTGTACAATCGATGCTTCTCATTCACCCATTCAAGCACGTACTCACACACCAATGGCAATTGGCTGCCATGCAAGGCACCAACCAGTTTGTCAGGAGCATTTTGGGGTCTTGCTCAAGGACACTTCAACACACCCAGGGAAGGATTGAACCGACAACTCTCCGACCGCCAGACGAATGCTCTTACCGCCTGAGCCAATGTCACCCCATCAGCCCCTGCACATATCACGGCAGTGTCACGAACAGGGCAAACTTGAAATGAAACACAGACTCAGAAAATACATAGAAACGGGAACCAGGGAAATGACAAACTAAGATATGGCACAGGTCGAGACGGACCACTGCACCTCACCATCAATGACATCAGCTTTCCAGCAAAATCAAAGAAGATTACACTGTACATAGACAAACTAAGGTTGTCATAATGGCATTCCACATAGGAAGCAGAATGGGGCAATGGCACTGGCTCTATCAAACCTTCCTGACTCAGTGTCAGGACTGTAAACACAGTCTGTTCTTATTAGGAGCACACTTCTCTAAATCACTCAACAATTATTTTATCCATATGTAACAGGTTACTATTTACTGCTGACTAAACACCCTAACTAGCGAATAGGCTGGGTTAACATGCACTCAGGTATCTAGTTTGCTGACACACATATCAATCATTTCAGGAGGCCTATAAATATGCTGCAGCAACTAGGTGCAATGAAATGCCTTACCTGTTGGGATTCTTGTTCTTCCATGCTTGTGTGCAGGTTCCTGTCTGGCTTCAAGGTCACCACAGACAAAGTGGTGGAGCTTGAGACTGTGCACATGCATAGCATATTGAGGTATTCCTTTTAATCTTTATATTTTGTTAATGGTATGAGTAGGAAAGCATTTAGCTTCCCAGGTAATTACATGGTTAAAACATTGCGTTTACAGGAACGCCACACTGCATGTGCACTAACAAATATTTTCTGCCATTGTAGGACATAGTTGGCTGCTGGTTTGCCGACATTTGTAATTCGCGTTTATCTCTCAGTCTCCTTAAAGAGCTAAGGAACGTGGATCCCGGCGCTCCAGTTGTATTAATACGCCGGTAACTGCCCATATTTTTAGTATTCCTACTATTGACAAACCAACTGTTGATTCAGAACTATCTCTCCTTTTCTATCCAAATCCATTGAACGAGCTGCCTCCAACCAACTCTCTTCCTTCTTCTCACAGAATAACTTGCTGGACCCCCAACAGTCCAGCTTCAGACCTGGCCACTCGACAGAGACCGCACTCCTCTCCATCAATGAGTCTCTTCAGGCTGCACAAGCAGCCTCCCTCTCCTCTGTCTTGATCCTCTTTGACCTCTCTGTAGCCTTCGACACGGTCAACCACTCCATCCTCCTATCCTCCCTGACATCTACAGGGATCTGTGGCACAGCCTTAGACTGGATTAAATCTTATCTCACTGGCCGGCCCTCCCAGGTGACCTGGGCTGGAAGAGTGTCAACCCCTCGCCCCCTTGTTACAGGAGTCCCCCAGGGCTCAGTCCTCGGCCCCCTCCTCTTCTCCATTTACACAAGATCCCTTGGCCATGTTATCTCTGCTCATGGATCTCATATCATTGTTATGCCGATTACACCCAACTCTTCCTCTCCTTACCCCCATCAGACACAGAGGTCTCTACCCGTATCTCCGCCTGCCTGAGAGACATCCAGAACTGGATGGGCAACCATTACATTACATTACATTATTGGCATTTGGCAGACGCTCTTATCCAGAGCGACGTACAACAAAGTGCATACCCATAACCAGGGCTAAGTGCGCTGAAAGACCCTAGAGGGAAGTACAGTTTCAATTGCAACCACCATCTATAGCTCAACCCAGGTAAGACAAAAGAAATCTTCTTCCCTGCTCTAACCTCTCCCTTCTCCGACTTTTCCATCTCACGAGGGGATACCACAGTGACCTCATCCCCTAGTGCACAGGTGTCAAACTCCAGTCCTGGAGGGCCATAGTGTCTGCTGGTTTTTGTTCTCAAGGCCTTAATTGCCCTTAATTGGCAGCTGATTGAAAGGAAACCACAAAAACCAGCAGACACTGCGGCCCCCTGGGGATTCAGTTTGACACCTCTGCCCTAGTGGTTATGGACAACAGGCTGTCCTTCTCTGAGAACGTCACTACGGTGACCTGGGCATGCAGGTTCTTCCTCTACAACATTCAGAGAATCCGACCCTTCCTCACCACCTACTCCACTCAGCTCCTTGTCCAAGCAATGGTCCTGTCCCGCCTGGACTATTGCAATTCTCTGCTGGCTGGCCTTCCAGCATCCGCCATCAGACCCCTACAACTGATCCACAATGCTGCAGCCTGTGTTAGGGGAAAATGCCCTTTTTAACATTTCACAGGTGAGCATCGTCTGATGAAACAGATCCAATAAAAAACAACAATAGCTATTCTTCAGTTTAACTTTCGTATTCATTTGCAAAGAAATGACAGAAAGTGAGAAAGCTTACCAGCTTTCTGATTTGCATCAGACACAGTAAGACTCTTATACACACTTTTCCAGAAGGGGGGGCTTTACCAAAACAAAAAGACATGAAGCTGGCCACGAACATTTATCAGTATTTTGTCTTCTGAATACCCCTTGTTGACCTTGCTGCAAGACCAGAATGTGCTAGCTGAGAGGCAGAGACATTAAGGTCAAAGGCTGTCTGTCTGCTGGATAGAGACAGAGAAAGACTCATAGTAAGCACTTAATTCAGAAAGTGGTCTAATAGTAATAAGGATAAATCACTAAAAGGTTATTTGTAATCATGTGATTGTCTTGATGTTAACACACGTTGTCAATTAAGAATCAATTAAGAAAATGACCCTCACACCTGTCTGGTATTCAATCTTCCCAGACATTCACATGTCACCCTGCTCAGCAACCTCCACTGGCTGCCTGTTATGGCTCGCTACAAATTTAAAACTTTGGTGCTCGCGTACCAGGCAGTTAAGGGATCAGCCCCTGTATATATTCAATCGCTTATCAAGACATATACACCAGCAAGACCACTCCGTTCCACCACTTCATGCCGTCTGGCACCTCCCCCTCGCCACACCTGCACTTCTCGCTCATGACTGCTGTCTGTCCTGGCCCCACCATGGTGGAATGACCTCCCCTGTGGATGTCAGAACAGCAGAGTCTCTGACCTCTTTCAAACGCAGACTGAAGACTCATCTCTTCAGGGTGCACCTTTCCCTCCCTACCTCACCACCATGATTAGCCTTGTATATGCCATAAACTATAATGGCACTTTTACAGTTATATATAGATATTGTTGTGTTTTGTATTCGCTATCGTATTGCTGTACTTGAGGTATTCTAGCTGCCAACGGTAGTATGCTAGCTTGTAAATTGATGTATTCTTCAAGGGTTCCGATTGTACCCGTATGGTCACACTAGGACTTGGAACCTTACTGTCCTCTCGGGTCCTCTTCACACTTGTTCCTGTGTTTGACCTGCACTTCATTGTACATCGCTCTGGATAAGAACGTCTGCTAAATGCCTGGAAATGTAATGTAATGTAGATAGTCTACAGTACTAATCTGAATGAATATACTTACTGTTTGTCTAACTACCAAACTAACAGTCACTTTAATTTGGTAGTTTAGATTTAATCACGTAACTAACTGACGAATGTAATCTCATAGTTTTCCACGCTGTTCTATAACTCCGCCTTCCAATGCTATCCCTGATTACTTGCTTAGTTTCAGCAAAGTGTTTGCACCCATCTCTTACTATCACTACGCCTTCACTCTATGCAAATGTATACTCCCTAATCCGGAGCCATATGTTTTACGTGTGTTTATGTGCATCCAGTCCGCATTTTCGTCTCCCCGTTATTGTATTATTACTCTATTATGTTTCGCATCTCTTGTCTATTTGTTTAGCCCACCTTTCTCCTGAGCCTCGCCTAGATTGTCAACTTCCCTCATGTATTTAGACCTCAGTCTCCGCAATACTCGTTCCGGTCAGAACCTTGATCATATTCAGTGCCGAGATTCAAGTATGCCTATTTATTCATATTCTTACGACACCCCTTTGTTTTGATTTCAGAGTTTACATGATCAGAAGAAGTGAATGAACAGAAGAAAAATCTAAATCAAATCAGTATTTGGTGGGACCACCCTTTGCCTTCAAAAAAGCATCAATTCTTCTAGGTGTACTTGCACAGTTTTGGTAGGAACTTGGCAGGTAGGTTGTTCCAAACATCTTGGAGAACTAACCACAGTTCTTCTGTGGATTTAGACAGCCGCAAATGCTTCTGTCTCTTCATGTAAACCCCAGACAGACTCATTGAGATCAGGGCTCTGTGTGGGCCATACTATCACTTCCACGACTCCTTGTTGTTCTTCACGCTGAAGATAGTTCTTAATGATATTGGCTGTATGTTTGGGGTCGTTGTCCTGCAGCAGAATACATTTGGGGCCAATCAGATGCCTCTCTGATGGTATTGCATGATGGATAAGTATCTGCCTGTACTCCTCAACTTTAAGGAGACCATTAATTCTGACGAAATCCCCAACTTCATTTGCAGAAATTCAGCCCCAAACTTGCCTCCACCATGCTTCACTATGGCCTACAGACACTCATTCTTGTACCGCTCTCCAGCCCTTTGGCAAACAAACGGCCTTTTGCTCCAGCCAAATATTTCAAATTTTGACTCATCAGTCCAGAGAACCTGCTGCCATTTTCCTGCACCTCAGAACCTGTGTTTCCATGCCTCACCTTGGAAGCAGAGTTTGGATGTTTTTTTTATATATATATAATGTATATATATATAAAGGCTCAGTAAACTCAATTTTCAAACCATGTGTTATTAGCCCCTTTGTTGAATCATTACGAGTCCGAATAAATTTCACTGCGGTTTGCAACAAAATACGTCCCTACCACGATCCAGGTGCATGAATCAATGTCCTTATCTTTCGAGTGTAGTTCGGTCTTGCAGAAACAGCAATCCAACGCAATTCCTCCTATGGGTGGCTCGCCATGTTATTTTCCCAGCTTCGTTGTGCAAACACCAACCTGGCCTGTTGTACAACAGTGCAATGTACATAAAAACATTTTAGTCTTACATATTTCGTAACGAAATGAAGTACTCGAGGAAAACGAGGTTAATTGCTCATTTAATCGGAACCGCACTTTAAAATAGCGGCGCCATTCACGTCACTTTATTAACAAGGCTAACTTAACAATGCCAGTTGCATGTTTGGCTTGCAAAATAAAGATAGCATGCTAATTTACACGGGGAGAAATAGTTTTAACTCACCAAATCCTTCAAACTCAAATAAAAATAACATAGATAGAAGGTGAACACAAAATCCTCCAAAATTGGGAAAATAAGGGTTTATATTCTACTTGCTTCTTTTTCTCACTCGCAGCAACTTCCCTGCTGCTTGTCTTATTAGCTTCTGTTCAATCTTTCTAGAAAACTATAGTTAGGCTGATTGGCAATCACTGCTGCACTTGTTAAAGGAACAGTACAAAGTAAAATGGCACTTTCATTACTTGTTTAAGGTTATATTAACCTAGGTTACAATCAGAATAGTGGAACAAATTATATCTAAGTGACTTTGACCATGGAATGATTGTTGGTGGCAGACAGGGTGGTTTGAGTATCTCAGAAACTGCTGATCTGCTGGGATTTTCACTCAGACTAGTCTCTTGAGTTTGCAAAGAAGGGTGCAAAGAACAAAACAAAAAATCCAGTGAGCAGCAGCTCTGCAGGCAGAAACACATTGTTAAAGAAAGAGGTCAGAGGAGAATGGCCAGACTGGTCAAAGTTGACAGGAAGGTGAAAGTAACTAAAATAACCACATATTACAACAGTGGTATGCAGAAGAGAATCTCTGAAGTGGATAGGCTACAGCTGTAAAATAAGTCTAATAAATACCTAATAAAGTGATTGGTGAGAGTAGCTGATGAAACAATCATTGTTTTGGTCCAGGTGTTATGGGAAAATATAGCATTTTAATACCCTTTTTCAGAAGAAGGTCTATGGGACCATGTCTCCAATTTCTTGTCTGGGGCCTGGAGGAATAAAATGTGTAATATATACCTCAGAAAAGTTATCAACAACAACATCAATATCAACAACAATATCAATATCAACAACAACAATATCAATATCAATATCAACAACAATATAAATATTAACAACAACAATATCAATATCAACAACAATATCCAACAATGTGCAAACTAGTTTGTTTGAAGCACGTGGAAGCCTTCAGTCATCACATGTCGACAGCCAAATAACGAAGTAAATTCATCAGTTTTGACAGGAAAAAAAATTTAAATGTATGGAAATGGTGGCATACATATGGAAAATAACATGGATAAAATCAATTCCATTAAATAAAAATTGAAATTTTTTATTTTATCCATTAATAATTATTTTATCATCTTGAATAGTTTTTATTTTATTTGTACAGTAATTACAAATAAAATATTCAATTAAATACTTTTAGAGTGATTTAGAGAAGTGCTCCTTATGAGAACAGACTGTGTTTACAGTCCTGACGCTGAGTCAGGAAGGTTTGATAGAGCCAGTGCCATTGTCCCATGCTGCCGCCTATGTTGAATTCTCCCAATACAGAGTTGAAATGGCATTATCGGAACCTGAGCTTGTCTATGTGCAGTGCAATCTCCTTAGATTTTGCAGGAAAGCTGATGTCATTGATGGTGAGGTGCAGTGGTCCGTCACGTCTCGTGCCCCCATGTCTCAGTCTGTTATTTTCCTGGTTCCCATTTCTATGTATTTTCCGAGTCCGTGTTACATTTCCAAGTTTTGTTGCGAGAATTACGAGATGCTGGGAGACTACCGGCACTGGGCTAACGGAACGTTGACACTATAACTCGTCAGCTTATGTCTCTCGGAGCATTTACTCTTGACATTAAGACATATAGACCATGAAAGCAAATACATTAATGTGTAGCCACGAACGCAGCTGATGTGGTTGTTTATAACTGGTGAATGGTGACAAGCTGGCTAGCCTCCAAACAATGCACAACTTCGGTGTTACTTTCACTTTGACAGCTTGCGTTGAAAGACTATTTTTACTCAAATTTGGCATTAAGACATGCAGATTATTAAAGCCGAAGTATTTGTCATACTCTGTGCCTGTTCTGTGCCTCATGCCTGCTCTGGCTTGTATGAGTCTGCATTCACTCATTCAGTTCACCTGTATGTCATTTCCTCGCACTCACACCCGTGTATGTTATCGTCAGTTCTCTGCCAGATTATGCGCACGTAAAGAAAGTGCTTTCATAACAAGAGGGTGTGCTAATGGATAATTGGGTTGAAAAAAAAAAAAAACACCTCCAGGGAATCGACATAATACACCAACGCCTGAACTCTGTCGTAGTGCTGTCCTCTGAGATTGTCTAATATCACATTCATTTTTGACATTGTGTTTTGAAGTAGCCTATGTTAAACAACCGCTATGCAGTGGTGCTGTTAGTGTCTTGTAATGCAACAATTCTCTCAATAAGGTTGCAGCTTCTGCAAGTGGTGGTGATATAGGCGTTTCAGCCAGTGGCAGTGATATAGGCGTTTCAGCAGGTGCCGTGGCCCCAGGGGCCCTAGTTTAGGAGGGCCCATGTCTCTCTCTATCTTATATCAGCATGTCCATTTTTTTTTTTTACAGGTCTTCATCAAATCAAATCAAATAAAATCAAATGTATTTGTAAAGCACATTTAAAAACCCACATTGACCAAAGTGCTGTACAATCAGAGCAGGCAGTAAGATAGCTAAAAATCACAATAAAAATTACTAAAAGCAAAAACATCTACATAAGCAGCAATACAGCACACAGGTACAGAATGACAAAACATGGACATAGGCATACATAAAACCACATCAGGGTCCAAACGCTAAAGAATAAAAGTAAGTTTTAAGCCTGGACTTGAAGGAATCAATGGAGGGGGCAGATCTGATTGAGAGGGGGGTGCTATTCCACAATCTAGGGGCTGCAACAGCGAAGGCGCATCACTCCTGAGCTTAAGCTTAGATCTTCAGACAGTCAGGAGCCCCAAATTTGATGACCTGAGGGACCTGGAGGTGGAATAAGGGGTTCAGAGGTCTGAGATACTGGAGGGGGCCTGCCCATACTGGGCTTTAAAAACAGAAGAACCTTAAAATCAATTCTGAACCGCACTGGAAGCCAATGGAGAGAGGCCAGAATAGGGTGAATATGGTCTCTTTTCCAAGTACCCGTCAGGAGCCTGGCAGCGGTGTTCAGAACCAGTTGCAGGCAGGACAGGGACGACTGACTAATCCCAGTATACAGGGAATTACAATAGCCTAAGAGGGAGGATAGGAAGGCATGGATGACTTTCTCAAGATCTTTGAAAGAGAGAAGAGACTTGATTTTTGCAATGGTACGAAGCTGAAAAAAATTGTCTTTTACTACTGCATTTACCTGCTTATCAAACTTGAAGGCGGAGTCAAATATCACACCAAGGTTTCTACCATAGGGTTTGACAAGAGTGGACAGGTTGCCTAGGCTGTTGGAGATCGATTTGATGGAGTCAGGGGGGCCAAATAGGACAACTTCAGTCTTGCTTTCATTCAGCTGCAGGACGTTTTGTGCCATCCAACACTTGATTTCCTCAAGGCAGTCCATGAGACTGTTTAGATTGCATTGGTCATTTGGTTTCAGGGGAAGATAAAGCTGTGTGTCATCTACATAGCAATGGAAGGAAATATTCTACTTTTGAATAATTTTACCAAGGGGAAGCATGTTAATAGAGAACAGAATTTACATGCAGGACTGAGGATGGAACCCTGTGGGACCCAACAGGAGAGACGAGCTGGGGGAGAGGAGAAATTGCCAAAGTTGACAGAGAAACATCTATCACTCAGGTAGGATTTGAACCAGGTCAAGGCAGTGCCACCAACACCGACCCCGTACTGGAGATGGTCAATTAAAATGTCATGATCCACTGTGTCAAACGCTGCGCTGAGGTCAAGAAGAATCAGGATGGCACAGTCACCGGAATCAATAGAGAGGAGCAGGTCATTGGACACTTTCAACAAGGCAGACTCTGTACTATGGTGGGCCCTAAAACCTGACTGAAATCTTTCCAAGATGTTATTTTGGTGTCGGTAAGGAAGCAATTGACAGAGAATGACCTTTTCACGAACCTTTTACAAAAATGGAAGTTTAGAGATTGGTCTGTAGTTACTAGGTGAGGTGGGGTCTAAGTTGGTTTTTTTCAAGAGGGGCTGGACCACTGCCTGCTTGAAGCAGTTTGGAACACTGCCAGTGGCCAGAGAGCTGTTAATTATAGAAAGGATGCTAGGACCAGCTACGTCCATGGTATCCTTCAGGAGAGCAGTGGGAACAATATCAAGGGGGCAGGTTGCAGATTTCATAGAAGAAACAGTCTCTGTAAGGGAGGGAAGCGTGATGGGTTGGAAACAGCCCAAGTTAGATGGGCAGACCAGTGAAACAGCTAGGTCACGTGAGGAGGGGGAAATGTTCATCTTGAACTGCGCGAATGAAAAATGTAAAAAATGATTTGCACTTAGTTGGGGACACATCTAAGCTGGTACTAGGGGCGGGACAGATAACATAGTTAATGGTACTGAATAGGACCTTGAAATTATGAGAGTTGTTGGAGATCAGAAAAGTATGCTGCTCTCGCAGCCTTAACTGCTTCCTGATATTTGAGAAGATTGTCCCTCAGAATTTCAAAGCTAATTCGACGCTTATTATACTTCCACTTCCGCTGTGCCCTTGTGCACCCCCTCCTTAGGGCTCCGGTGGTGCCATTTAGCCTTTAGGTTTAGGCTTTTTCAATTTAAGGGGGGCAACAGAGTCCAGAATAGAGGAGCATGTGGTGTTACATAAGATAAGTTCCTCAGTGCTGAGATGGGGAGGGCCTCGGAGAGGGTCTCAGAGAACTTACTGGCAGTCGAAGAGTTAATGTAGCGAGAGCAACGTACAGGGAGATGAGATTTAGTAGGTGAGAAAGGCAGAATTGAATCAAATACAACAGCACTGTGATCAGACAGACAGGCATCAATTATTTCCATATTACAAATCAGAAAACCAAACGATAAGACTAGGTTGAATGTATGGCCTAGTTTGTGAATAAGGCCAGCAGTAAGCTGAGCAAGATTAAAAGATTTAACTAGACGCATAAATTCAGTAACAAGAGGCTTAGAGGGACAGCAAACATGTGTAACCCACCCCTGGATGACGTTGGTGCTCTAGATATAAGCTAGGTTCGTAAGGAGTAAAATATTAAGTAAGTACAATAACCACGACCACATGTGATTTCAAGGTTACCACTTTTACTTTGCAACCTTGTATGTAAATTATGCAACAGCATATACACATGTACAATATACAGAAAATAATAACCGGGCCAAAATAATAAAATGTTGTGAATGTCTCTCCAAATGAAATTTAAAGTGTCCACTGTCTTGAGTCGAAGGTGGAATCCGAATCTGACCCATTGTGGTCAGATCGCGTCAAGTCAGTTCTGTCTAAAAGCTCTTTGAATCTGAGAATGTCTCAGGATGACGTGCACATATGTGTGTCACTGTGCCACTCAGTCTGACTGGCACAGTCCTACCACAAGGCCGATGGTGGTCAAACTCCTGTTCTAGTAGGTTGATCCGCAATCCTGGAAATCCAAGTTGGGTGGCTCGCCATCTGTTGAGATCGGGATCATCCCTGTGGTAGTTCTTGATGGAATCAAAAGACGTGGTTCTCGACAGAATCAAATGACGTGATCCTCGATGGAATCAAAAGACATGGTCAAAAAGACCTGACCTATACAGAAACAGGTTCAGCTCTTCTCCATTCTGTTTGTTGTACAACATAATCACTCACTCTAAATTCAACAATGTACTGTAGTGCACAATACATTTATGTAAATATCAATTCAAATACATATTATCAAATTATATTCAACATACTGCTAAATGGTGACCATAACCATGTATGGCGACAGTACAGAGAGTAGGCTAATCAACATTCTATGAGCTTCCTATAAAATGCCTTTGGAATGAATTGACCTATTTTAGCCTATATTCTCATTTTTAAGTTGGTTAATAGGCTGACTATGAATCACAGAACAACAGCCAATTATGCAGTCTTAAGCTATAACAGATAAACATCGTCATTACATTACATTACATTATTGGCATTTGGCAGACGCTCTCATCCAGAGCGACGTACAACAAAGTACATACCCATAACCAGGGGTAAGTGCGCTGAAAGACCCTAGAGGGAAGTACAATTTCAATTGCTAACCGTACAACAAAGATAAGGACCAGGGCCAATTTTTTTTTAAAAATTTTTTTAATATATAATCAACAAATAAACAACAAAACAACAAAGCAAAAGTGACCAAACTTAACTATCCAAATACTGCTTACCTAGCCAACTAAAAATACCGAAACACTACGTAAATCACAAAGACAACAATTAAGGTTCACAGGGAGGTAGGGAGGGATGGGGAGAGGTGCTGCTTGAAGAGGTGCATCTTCAGTTTGCGCTTGAAGGTGGGGAGAGATTCTACAGTTCTGACCTCAACGGGGAGTTCGTTCCACCACCGTGGAGCCAGAACAGACAGTACTCGTGAGCGTGAGGTGGAGGTTCGGAGAGGGGGAGGTGCCAAGCAGCCTGTGGAGGCTGAACGAAGAGGTTTGGCAGGGGTGTAGGGTCTAATGATTTTTTGTAGGTAAGCTGGGGAAGACCCCTTAACTGCTTGGAAGGCTAGCACCAATGTTTTGAATTTGATGCGAGCCATGACAGGCAGCCAGTGGAGGGAAGTAAGCAGGGGGGTGACGTGTGAGTATTTGGGAAGGTTGAAGACCAGACGAGCTGCTGCATTCTGGATAAGTTGGAGGGGTCTGATGACGGACGCTGGGAGGCCAGCCAAGAGGGAATTGCAGTAGTCCAGGCGGGACAGAACCATCGCTTGGACCAGGAGCTGGGTCTTGTAGGGGGTGAGAAAGGGGCGGATTCTCCATATGTTGTATAGGAAGAACCTGCATGACCGGGCCACTGCCACAATGTTCTCGGAAAGGGACAGTCTGCTGTCCATCACCACACAGAGGTTCCTTGCACTGGGTGATGGCGTGAGTGTGGTATCCCTGAGGGAAATGGAGAGATCCAGGTGGGGAGAGGTATTAGCAGGGATGAATATCATTTCAGTCTTGCCTGGGTTGAGCTTTAGATAGTGGTTGTCCATCCAGCTCTGGATGCCACTCAGGCAAGCAGAGATACGGGCATATTCTGCGAAAATGTTTACAAGCAGATGTGTCCCCAACTTTTTTAACTCAAGCAATTAGCTGGCTCTTGCATCTCAGGGACCAGATTTGTATTGGAATAAATCATTAAACATTCAGTCAGCTAAATTAAATATCTGTACTTACGGCCAATAAGTAACGTCACGAAAATCCACGTATTCTGTTAGATAGCTAACATTACCTTTGTTTAATGAATTCTTTCATTTTATCTCTGCTCGCATGAAACCAACATTATTAAGTCGCATTATACATTTTCATAATAGCAAGCGTCAGAAGGAACAGCTATAAAACATTGCAAATCGACATCTACTTTAGGAAACAACAATTATTGAGGATTTCGGTTCTACTGTATGTTTTCACCAAGTCAGCGTTAGTGTTCTTTTGTTAATTGGAAAATGCAATCCAAGTTTGTTACGGCAACCATTAAAATTAAGCATAACATCGTCGCATCATAGTTAGCACGTACTGATGGTCACATTTGCATGAAATTAGACTTAGAACGATCCACCATACTAACGTGAAGATCTAGCAATGAAAGTTTAGCTTAGTTTTAGCTTACCGAGTCTCAGCAAGGCACATACAAAAGATAAGATGAAACCGGAGTTTCCACTGCAGTGTCCTTGCGTTCTGTTTAGCTTCTCTTTGCTTCTTTGGTGGCTATAATAACGTTAGCTTCCAATTCTCTCGTGAATATAAAGTGCAACAGAGCGAATATGGAAGCCGGTAATAAGGCTACAGGAATTAAATGCGCTTGCAGCATTTAGAAAAGACAGGTAACCTGCACGCCCGCTATTTCCTTCACTTAACTATTCAATACAACGCTTTTTAAATAGTTTCTCGATCGTTCTGCTCAACTCCTGTATTCACGTTTTTTCACCAACAAGCAACATTCAACCGGCTCAAACTGGTTCATGCATGTCTAGCTAGAAAACGTACTTCCTGTTTTTAAAAAATAAAAGTCCTTCATTATCTATGAAGGTAAAAACGTCTGAAGTAGCTCAGCTATACTGCAACTGGCATAATATAAAATTAAATCACTCATAAACCATATGAAAATATATTAAATAAAGACTATGGTTAATATATTATCTTGTTTAACCATTCATTCTGTAAACCCAAATACTTCACTGGGTTACACATGAATATTAAAATCATCAAGAATCAGGACTCAAAGTTGGGCATGGTATTTTAAAGAAAGTCCGCAAATTGTGGGATAAAGCCTTTTTGTATTCTTGGCGGACGATACACCAGAGCAATTAAAAGGGGACTGTCCAGGCCTGGTGGTAAAATGATCATCCTTCGGCCAGGATGGTCACGTGACAGGAATGTTTTTAAAAGTACGCCAACAAACAGGCCTCCTGAGATGTAACGAGGGAGCAATTGTCGTGAGCCCCGGACCCCCTGCCGAGTTCAGACCTCACGTTCCCACGAGCAGTACCCCACGAGGAGGTGTCTCTGAGACAAACTCTCTTTTCCTTTAAGTACTTTCGAACGTCCTGGAGAACTGGTAAGTTCTACTGAACTTCCAGCCCAGTCTCGAAGTGAAGTGGTGTGACGCAACGCTGTTATAAGATTTCCTGTATTCACTGTATTCCTCTAAAAGACCCTTTATTAATTCACCCTCTATCAGATATGATTATAGTCAGATATACTTTATGATAATCAAAAGAATAGAGTTATACAGCTCACAGGTTAAATATCATCTTTCAGTTTGCTAATCACATACATTGCTTTATATTCTTTCAACCGTATACCGGTGCCTTTACGTGATTCACATAACCCCTTTCCTTTTCTAATTCACCTTTCCACCAGATGTTAATATCAAGATACACCCTTCAAATATCCATAAGGTTCATATAACCCCTTTGTTTTTCTAATTCACCTTTCCACCAGATGTTAATGTCAAGATACACCCTTCAAATATCCATCCTCTTTGGCCTTTACCTTATCCTATAGCTCCCCCTTCAGGGAGATAAAGTAACTATTCCTAGAATATTATGGGCACGAACACCCTAAAACTTCTCTACTTTTTTCCTACATTATATAGTATCTTACTGAAAAATAAAAGACATAAAAATGAAAGGAAACTTATTACTTTGAACTTCTATGTGCTACTTTTCCTACTTTTACAAGTAAAGTAATATAGATTATAATTACCACTCAAGCTTGATTATAGTTGTTCTGCGTTGCTCTTTCTTCAACAGCCCGTAGATATTTTGTTAAGCGAAATTCTAAGAGGCTTTTCTAACGTCTAAAAGCTCACTCCTTATATATCCTGAAACTTGTATAGAAGTGTACTTATTTTGGTTAGACATTCATCCTGAAATATCCCCATTATACCGAGTGGGAAAACACTAGCTCTTATGCAACTTATTTAATGAGCCTATTCATCACTGTTATCTGCCTCACTGTCATAGTCTCTCTTTGACTCTCTCCACACTTTGACTTCATACAAGCCAGCAGTAAATGCCCTCCACCATCTCAATACATTCTCTAGATGCTCCTTCGTGTGTCGCCGTAACGGATCCACAAAGGACATTCAACTTATGGCCGAGTGTAATTCATCCCCCAACTCCTCTACAGTCAGTCCTTTGAATCTATCCAACAAATTGTCAGTGCTATAATCAGGGAGGCCCTTAAAGCCTCTTAATCTTCTTTCGGTATTAACATCCTTCCCTTTTTCCTTACCTTTCCTACATTTTTCCATCTCCTCATACTCTTTTATTTCCCAATCATCCACATTGTTTTCCTCATCTCTTTGCTTTAACCAGGCCTTATGCTCCTCCCCTGTAGGAGCAAGCCCACACTTCTCAACCAAGAATGTTATTATACATTCATGTTACGCATGGCCTCAGTCAGACCTTTAGCCTTGCTCCTTAGTACCCTAAATCTAAGTCCTCCGACGTCAGACTCCTCTGCTGACAAGTAGGTCTGCACATTATCTCTGAACCACATATTTTTCCTCTTACGGGCGTTCTTACTACCACCTCAATGGCGTGTGCGAGGGGTTAACAATGCATTCCTGCCTAACCCATCTTCTGTCAATCTCTCATCAGGCGGGCCTAGGGCCGGGTCCTCGACACAATCACTAATCACTAACCGTTATGGAGTGACTACCAGACAGTCAGTGACCTGTCTGAGATCTGATTTATAATGTCCAAGACCATGGCGGCTGGTAAACGATGGGGAACGATGGATTTCTAATTATGGAGTCTCCAACTATGAGTGAGACTGGAATAGGGAGCTGCTCCCAACTCAGCGAGGGGGGGGGACTGGGGGGAATGTTCCCCACAACGATTCTGACGAGAAAATAACACAACCATGTTTGCTTTAACAGTGGTGAGTGTTTATATATCCTTAAATAAGCAAACCGGTCTTGGTCATGGTCATTACACTTTCTTTGTACAATATGTAATCATGCTAAATTTATACCATGGGTCTATTCAGGGCCGTCTAGGAGATATGCGAGGCTCTGAGCAAAGTTGTCAGCACGAGGCCTTATGATGCACTATACACGTGCCGCACACCTTTTTTTTTCTCAGGCACGATACATTGTAAAAATGCGCTCATCATGCAACTTCCACTGTTGTGACATAGCCTCCCCTTCGCTGCACTGCTGATAGACAATATAATAGGCCTGCTATAGTTACTGGTATTTAGATTCGTTTACAACAACATTTATTACGGATTTATAAAGGATACCCCACATTCAATGAACACATGCTATTATTGACATGAATCCAGATATATGACTCACCACCGCAGGATGTGCAGCTCGGAGAACAGGTCCTCTCTGTTTATGTCCTCAGATGCTCTGCCAGTCAAAGAAGCACTCAGAACTTCACACCTTCTTTGAAGTTCAGTGTCATCTATTTTGCAAGGTTTGGGCAGTTCGGAAATAAATACAAATGTTTCCTCGAATTGTTGTAATTGCTTAAATCTGGAGCTTAGTGCTATGAAGGCCTGGGCCACTATTGCAATTAAATATTCAGGTTCGAATACTCGCTCTGGGGTTAGTGGGGTATTTTGAGCAACTCTTCTCTGTCTCACATGTGATTCCCTGAATACTGCATCAACATCCATCTCTGTTGCTGTTATTTTTGCAGAGGCAAATCCATTGGCTCTGTATTTTTCCATGAATTGAATTAATCTGAGACAAGGTCCTCTGTCTCATTCTCTCAACATTTTAAGCTTCCTCAATTTCACTATGCAAATACACAATGCACAAGGGTCAAACAAACGCGCCCAAAATTGACGTAGGGACGTAGGGGAGGGGTAATAGGAAAATTATTCTACAAATCTGTATATTGTCATCATGTAGTCTATCAGTATTCTTGGTGTTAGGTTACATAGACTGACTATGAATACATTTAAAATAAAATAAAAGAAAAATCCCTGCCTGATGTGAGGCCCTCCAAAGTGCAAGGCCCTGTGCAACCTCACCACTTGCCGCCCCCTAGCGGCGGCTGTGGGTATATTTTACAGACAGAAAAAAGGCTTTAAAATATAAACTATTCAATAAAATAACTTGTAAAATAATCAACACTAATTCCTTTAGTGTTGGTGTTATTTTCTGACTTGCCAAGAGAAATATGTTTGCGTAAAATTATCAGATCTGTAGAACAAGTGATCCAGATGCGGGACAGAGGTGTAGATTTAATAATAAAAGTATTTATTATAAAACAGCCAGGTCAAACAGACGAAGATCAAGAGCCAGCAAACAGAATCAGCAGGGGTAAGGCAGTTTGTGGTTAATAGTCTAGAGTCTAGACAATGGTTCAACTCTCCATCAAGTACAATACGGATAATCCAACACGTAGTCGTGGTCACAAGCGAAGGGTCGGTAACAGGCAGGCAAGCAGACAAAAACAGAATCCGAAAACAAAAGTCGATATCCAAAAACAGGTGATAGTGAAGGGGTCAATGAACCTGGGGGTAAGCTTGGGGCAAGTGGAGTGGAGGGGAATATCTCTGGATGACAGCCAGACTTTCTGGCCGACAGTGTAGTGTTGAGAACAGGAGACCAGACAGGTGACAGTTGGGGCTCTGGCCTGTGATGGTTCCCTGGACCCAGTCCACTTCGGGATTGTGCAGGAGGAGCCAGGGTCTGCCCAAAACCACAGGAACCAGGGGAGACTTCATGACGTAGAAAGAGATCTCCTCCTGGTGGTTTCCGGAGATCTGCAGCGTAACCGGGGAGGTGATGGTGTTGACGGCAGTCAAGGGAGTGCCAGTGATCGCGTTGGTGCGGAGAGCTTGGGGGAGTGTGGAGGTGGAGACTCCCACGTGATGGACCAGAGCAGGGCAGATCAGGTTGGCGTCGGCCCCAGAGTTGATCAGGACTCACACATGGTGGCAAGCCCCCTCACAGGTGATGTAGGTGAGTAGAGTGGAATGGGAGGTTGAGGGGGCTGCCTCCATGGTGGCGCCCATCAGGACCCCCTCCTTAGCTTGACAGGCGTTGTCTTTTAATAGACTTTAAACTGCGGACGTGGTAGTCAGGTCCACCACAGTACGGGCAGAGATGCTCAAGCACCTGTCTCTCCCTCTTTGCTAGTGAGACGGGTTTGGCCCACCTGCATGGGCTCGGGTTCTGGATCAGGAGGCTTTCTGGGGATGGAACACCTGGCATGGGGAACCGGGGAAGGCTGGAGAGAGACATGTTTCCGTATGAGCCTGCTAACTGGTCGATCCCTCAGCCGAGTGTCTACTCGGATGGCCAGGTCAATGAGGAAGTCCGGCAGGTCATAGGTGGTTAGCTGGTCCTGAATCTGCTTCCATTCTGGAAAGCCCCCATAATGCGGTGTGCCCCTATCCCGCCAAGGCTGCCAGGGTCCGGAACTCAATGGAGTAATCCGAGACGGAATTGGACCCTGGTGGATACAGAACAGCTCCCAGGAAGCCGCTGGTCTGGAGCCGCTGGTCCGCTGGACCCTGTTCCCAGTAGCTACCCGATGGTGGCAAAACCTTGCAGGTATGATATCAAGCTAGATGTAACGTTAACCTACTGTACTTTTCAGGAGAAAATTTGGCTACATTTGGCTAAAAAGTTTTCTAGCAACTAGGATGTAGCCATGCTATTATCCTGGTGAACCCTGTGTAATGTTTCTGTATCTGTCCTGTTTGTATTAATGTTTATTCTTGTTATTTATTCATTTTCAAACATCAAACATCCATGGTTATCCCCTGTTATGTCTGCGTCTGAATGTTTACCAGCCGAGTCACTCCCCTGTCTGCGTTTCCCACTATTCAGGCATTTACGGTAGTTTTCGGTATTTCAACGTTTCTTCCAATCTCAGTTCTCAATTCTCAAGCAGTTCTTACTTCCTGCTTCTCTTGGTAGTTAAACGTTGTAAAGCACTATTCTTACTAACTACTTCTAATCTAGATATTGTACAGTACTAATCCAATTAATACACTTACTGTCTGTCTAACTAACTAACAGTGACTTTTTTTCGGTAGCTAGAAATATTCATGTAACTAATTCACTAACGCAATCTCTTAGTGTTTCTGCACTGTTACTATAACTCCGCCTCCCTATGCTATCCCTGATTACTCGCTTAGTTTCAGCGAAGTGTTCGCACCTGTCTCTGACTATCATTACATCTTCAATCTATGCAAATGTCTACTCCCTAATCCAGAGCCGTATGTTTTACATGTTTGGTTACGTGCATCCAGTGAGCGTTTTCGTCTCCCTCCTGTTATGATGTTATTACCCTATTATGTTTCCCCACCTGTTGTCAATTTGTTTAGCCCACCTTCTCCCCAGCCCCACCTAGATTGTCACCTTCCCTCATGTATCTAAACCTCAGTCTCCGTTTCACCCATTGTCAGAACGTTGATAATTTATAGAGCCGAATTCCTTGTATGCCTATATTTTGAGATTCCTGAAGACACCCCTTTGATTTTGATTTTCGAGCTTCCCTTGCCCTCTTGTTTTGTTTGCCCATCTGCTTTCCTGGTTTTTGATTATCTGCTTTGTTTTAGTGATTTCGATTTTTGCCTTCGCCCTTTTGTACTTTCGCCCTTTGATTTACTGGATTTTTGACATTTTTGCCTGTTTACTTGATTATTCTTTTGCTGTTTTTGGCATTGTCTTGGATCTTTTGGCTTTCAAACTCAACAAAAACAACGTTTTTGGATTATCCCCTGGTCTGCGTCTGGGTCCTCAGTGCCGTACATAACACCCTGAACTGTATTGGGGTTAACCTTGTCTGTCTGTCTGTGTGTAAAAACGTCTCTCAATCTATATTTCCATCCCCGAGACGTCTAAATTCCAGTTTTGCTCCACGCAGTAATGTTAATGTGAGCTAACTTCATTCTTACATTGCTCAATCTTGTTATAATTGATTATCATCACTCGCATTGCATTCAAATTAGCCAAGGAAGCTGCTAATTCTCCCAGCAGTTACTGTGAGTTAGATTTGTTTGTTCAATTGCTGCTGTCCACCAATGTTAAGTCAGGGGGCTGCTTTTATAAACCTTATGATATAGAACATATCAATTATATCACTTAACAAAGAGGAAGTGAGCAAATTGGTCAGTTTAGTTTAGTTTTATCAAGGAGGAGTTACGTCCATAATACGAATACGTATATATATATAAATATAGATAAAATTCAATAATATTTAATCATTTCAATAATAATGACAAGTTGAAAGATATAACAAAAGCTAAGCAAGTAACTGATTTTCATATATTAATTGATATTTTATTGTAAAAAATGCATTCAGTGAATTAGGCATAAGAACACAGTGAACAGTACATTCAGTGAATTTATTGTGTTGTGCTTTTCCTCTGATACTGACACACGAGTAGCATAGGCCTAAGCTTTAGTTATGTAAACATCAACATTAGTTGATTTCTTGACTTGTTGATTTGATTCTATGACCATCCACATTGGTCCATGGTTCTGACTTGATTAATACAAATATAAACTAAAGTATCACAAACGATGTAGCAACGTGTCCCAAAAACCAAAGTTACTCATGAGCCAAAACAAATCCAAAGTATTATCTGTAAAATATCTGTGTAATGGTGTTGTGTGTGCGCTTGTGTGTATGTGTGCTTGCATACTCTAATTTGTCCTGTATTTGTCCTGTGTGTATTTATGTTTATTCTTGTTATTTATACATTTTTGAAATTGGTTAGTGTTTTCCATTACAGTTCTCATTTGTCATCCCCTGTTATGTCTACGTCTTCTAACTATGCAAATGTCTACTTGTTTTACATGTTTTACATGTTTTGTTTTGTGCATCCAGTCCGCGCTTTCGTCTCCCTCCCGTTATTATGTTATTACCCTATTATGTTTCCCCACCTGTTGTCTATTTGTTTAGCCCACCTTTTTCCCAGCCCCACCTAGATTGTCACCTTTCCTCATGTATTTAAACCTCAGTCTCTGCATTGTTCTTTGTCAGAACGTTGATCAGTTTCAGTGCCGAATACCTCGTAAGCCTAACTCTTGAGATTCTTGATAGACACCCCTTTGCCTTTTGATTTCCGAGCCTGCCTTGCCCTTTTGTTTTGTTTGCCTCTCTGCTTTTCTGGTTTTCGACATTCTGCTTTGTTTTCTGGTTTTGATTCTTGCCTTCGTCCTTTTGTACTTTAGCCTTTTGATTTTCTGGATTTTTACCCCCTCGCCTGTTTTTTCGACTATTCTTTTGCCTTTCGTTTTTGTCTTTGTATTAGATCTCCTGGCTACGATTTTTTAAACAATGCATGTTTTTGTCAGAGGAAAGGCCCATAAAAATGTTTTCCACCGGGGCCCATCCTAACTAGCTGCTGCCTGGCTCATTATTACATCAAATGAATTTTCTGAAAAATATGCTTAACTCAGGCAATGTTCCCAACAAATAGCCCCCAATAGCATCCAGGTTATGGGCAGTTTCAACCCAGCAGATGGCGGTAGCATACATAATTTATAATTCTATTAATATTATATCTCATTTGAAATGCAAGTACTTACTAAACTAATGTTAAATGTGGTGTTTTGAATTCCACGCTGAAGGGAAACATTGCAGTTTGCAGAAAAGGACTCAACCAATGGGATGTGCCTTTGCAGTAAACAGCCATTAACATGCCGGTTCGGTAAGACAATAGCCAAATTAAGTCTGTACTCCTGATATGCAATGTGAAATAAATTTAATTGGGAGGTAAGTTTATTTTTTCATGTTCAGGATGACATCACTGTGTAATTGCCCATTTTAATTCATATTTAATTAAAATGTTAATTAAATATGAAAATAAATCAATATTAAAAAAAAGGAATACATCTGTGATGTGTGAGCAAAATACTAAATATAAAATAAAAGATTCAACATTAATATAATATAAAACATAACTATTTATTTATTTTTGTCCATTTAGTTATTTTCTTGATATGAATGTATCCTTCTAGATATCTTTATTTGATGCTGGATTTGACTATTCGAGAAGGTGGCACACATGGGGCCCCCATATTATAGTCTATATCTATACAATAACATCACAATAACATCACAATAACTTTATTTGACTCTTAAATCTGAAGTCAACTAACTGGTTGCTGGAAATACCATGTGGTTTGCTCGCTTGGGGGTTCTCCATTAGGAGCCCTCTGGACATGTCATCATTAGGCTACAGTAGCAGAAGACCAATACATCTAAACAATAAGCCTAATAACATGCTCACTTGAGAGTAAATTAGGGCTGTCAAACAGAACAAAATTTAATTCATATTTTACTACATATTATAGTCCAAATATAAGAGGTTTGATTGAGAATTTGTTGAATTATTGCACTGCCATCAGGTGTCAACTTTAGTTAACTTTGGTGACTTTTGCTCTGTTTGTTTGTTCAAAAAAAAAAAAAAAAAAAATTGGCCCTTGTCCTTATCTTTGTTGTACAGGTAGCAGTTGAAATTGTACTTACCTCTAGGGTCTTTCAGCGAACTTATCCCTGGTTATGGGTATGCACTTTGTTGTACGTCGCTCTGGATAAGAGCGTCTGCCAAATGCCAATAATGTAATGTAAATGTAATGTGTCATATTAGGCGTCCTCTGGTAATACTTTTCGTTGCTTCCTGTTATGCCTGTTATGACCACAAGGTGGTGGAAGACTAGCACAAAAGCAAACAGGGTAATATTATAGTTAATCATTTATAGTGAGAAAACAAAACTCAGTTAGTTAACCCTTCGTTACTGTAGGTAAATTGACTGGCAATATTGCTTGTGGCCTGAAAGAAGCTAGACAATCATATGATTGAATCATATGATTAAAAACATTCCCAATCATGGATCACGATAATCTATTTTGACAATCTCACAATGTAAAAACAACCTGGGGAACCAAATCATTTAAAACCGGATTAGCTATGCACCACTGGAACAACGGAAGTTGGTCAGTCGGAAGCAAGAGATGACTTGGAACACATCAGACAAACACTTTTAATGAAACAAAAATGTATTATAAAATGGGGGCCCCCTCAGGATCCGCTGCATAGCCACACCTCACCTCGACTGGAACTAGATCATCAATGTTATTGTTCTTTTCTCCCCCACAGTAAGTAACTGCATGCTGATTAAGCCCCATGTTTATTGTGTATGCTCTCCCATTGCTTTGGAATCCATTACACATGTGTTCAGCAGTGTGGTGCACAGAGAGTAGGGAGTGGGGTCTCATCACCTCGATCGCTTTAAAACATTACATTTCATTACATTAATGGCATTTGGCAGACGCCCTTATCCAGAGCGAAGTACAGCGAAGTGCCCCGTAACCAGGGACAAGTGCACTGAAAGACCCTACAATTTCAAGTGCTAAGGCTACAATAAGAAGGACTTGGGCCTATTTGATTAGCAATGGATTATATCTAAAACCGTTTGCATACAGCACAACACGATAGAATGATTTACACTTATAAACAGTAAACAGCTTGCATGTGAAAACAAGTTGATTGTTGTCACTAGAAAAATTGGATCAGAGATTTTTAATTCTCAATTTTAGTTCTGCGCCTCACAGCAAGGTCCTGGGTTCGAATCCCCGTCGGCCGGGGCCTCTCTGTGCAGAGTTTGCATGTTCTCCCCGTGTCTGCGTGGGTTTCCTCCGGGTACTCCAGTTTCCTCCCACAGTCCAAAGACATGCAATAGGCTGATTGGAGAGTCTAAAATTGCCTGTAGGTATGAGTGTGTGTGCCCTGCGATGGACTGGCGACCTGTCCAGGGTGTATTGCTGCCTTTCGCCCAATGTATGCTGGGATGGGCTCCAGCCCCCCTACGACCGTGTTCAGGATAAGCGGGTTAGGATAATGAATGAATGAATGAATGAATGAATTTTAGTTCTGTCTGTGCTAAAGATGCCCTCTTAGTATTAAATCAAATTCATGGTTTTTGGACCTCATAAACATAGTTCTAATGGCATACTGTACTATTTTTTTAAATATATATTCTGTCTAATTTGCAACTTCAACACAAGACATAAGCAGTTTCATTTTTCAACGCTATAACATGATCAACACATGAACCACACAAACCTCTTTGAAGATTTTATTGGCACAGCAAGATGTCGTGCTAGCAGCATCGGTTGTGGTTCCACAGTGAGACATGCTCCAATTCTTCCATCATCCAAGAACCGCGCCTCACATTCAACACGTTTTTTCTCGCTGATTTGTATCAACTTACAATAACAATAATTTACTACAAAGCAGCCTTGATTTCATAAGTTACATTCCTGATTGTAAGTAACTACAGGAAGAGCAGTTATGATCACTACTGAATTCATGCGCACAATTTTGGTCAGTAAACAGAAGCCTTGGGTTTTATGACATTGACACTCGAGCACGCTGTACACATTGGCATTCAATAACTGCAACAGCAAGGGGGCCAGGATGCGTTCTTCTGGGGGAACATGTTTCACACAAATCGAAAGGCAGAGGTGTGATTTAACAAGTACATTCTACAGGTGGGGAGTTGGCGAAATCATCCGAGGGTGCCGGGTTTAAGAATCTACGATCTGCTTGGGGTCGTGCTTCGTGCGTTAGACGATGTAATCTATCTCAGAATAGAGCGTGTCCGTTAAATCCTCTTCGCTGGAGGAGTTCTGTGGTTTTAGACACAAGAAGCCACGCCTGTAAAATAAAATAAAAACATGTCATCATTAAAACTATTCAAAAGCACTGATGATGCATGTGTGTGTGCCAGTCATTGCACATCCGGTCAGGAAGATGAAAAACCATCTATAATACAAAAACTGAGCCGTGGTGGCGCAACAGGCGAAGATGCAGCAGAGCGGACTTGCAGTTGCAGTTTGTTGCAGTCGCACACGGAGGATACACTTGGCAGGGTTAGTGGGATGGCCACATACAGCACCTCAGATCGCCTCAGAGTAACAGTCTAATTGAGACCAGACGGCTCGGAGTAACAGTCTAATTGAGACTAGACGGCTCAGAGAAGGCGTGTCACTCTCAGGGTCGCTAGGTCCTACGGGTCATAAGGCGGTGTATCCCCAGCTAGCAGCAACTGGATTAGATAGGGTATAATAGGCTATCAAATTGGGAGAAAAAGGGAAAAATTGGAAAACTGAAAATGAAATGCAGAGAAATGATCTCATTGGTAGCCAAGGCTGCGTGTAGGAAATCTGGTAGGACAAAAGCCCAAACGTCTTTTCAATAATAATTTCCAATTATTATTTTCATAGAACCCTATATGAATTTTACCTAAACCTTTACTGAGCAGTGAATTGCATTTAGAACAACCCAATATTCACTTTATCAAAGCACTGAAATAGTGCTACCCAGCTTGTGAGCCTAATTTTTTGTTCATATACCTATTACGCAGTGAGGAATGTCATTGACTGATCACGTCATGTCCTAGAATAGGGTGAAATAAATATTCCCAGTTTTTTCTTCATGGTTAGGTTCACTTTGACCACCCGGTGTCCCCATAGTAGCAGGCAAGGCTTATCCTTTTCTCTGATTTACTCTCTATTTCTCCTTGTCACGTTGTAACACGGGGGGAAAAAAACAGGATGGTCTAAAAGAAAAATGGCCTGCTGTGCTTACTCAATCTGACTGGAGTGCCCTCGGCCGATGAGAACGTCTTTATCCCTGAGAGACGTCCTCGTTTCCGGTGCTTCTCCAGCCCTGGGCCGTGTGACAGGGCTGGACCGCGTGACGGAGCTGGACCGCGTGACGGGGCTGGACCGCGTGACGGGGCTGGACCGCGTGACGGGGCTGGACCGTGTGACAGGGCTGGACCGCGTGACGGGGCTGGACCGTGTGACAGGGCTGGACCGCGTGACGGGGCTGGACCGTGTGACAGGGCTGGACCGCGTGACGGGGCTGGACCGCGTGACGGTGCTGGACCGTGTGACGGTGCTGGACCGCGTGACGGGGCTGGACCGCGTGACGGGGCTGGACCGTGTGACGGTGCTGGACCGCGTGACGGGGCTGGACCGCGTGACGGGGCTGGACCGCGTGACGGAGCTGGACCGCGTGACGGAGCTGGTCTGAGGGTGGCTGGGAGCCGCGAGACGGCGAGCGCCCCGCGGGCACGCAAGACGAATGCGCCGGCCGGCGCTCCTGACAGGCCTGGGCACAGAGCCGCCCCATTTAGAGCAGGCCAGGGCGTGCCAGAGATACGGCTGTGACTGGCTGCCTCCGCAACAAAACCCCCACCGTCCAAACAAACCCTCCCTCCCCCCTCCATCCTCCCAAAAAATAAAAATAAATCACCCGAGGGTAAAAACGTTCAGGTCGTTTGAGGAGCTGCTGGACCGGAGCAGTGAAATGAGCGCATGTCGCCCATGTCACAAACAAATAAATGCGTCCCTGGGCTTTGGGTTTAAAAAAGAATTGTGCAGAGTGATGTCTTTAAACCTTTAAACCTGAAGGCCACTTGTGTTTGAAATAAGGTGGAGGGAGCCCGTACATGAGGTTAAGGCACCTGCAATCAGCTTTTGCCTGTTCTATGAGAGCCAACCCAGGCAGTCAATCGGATATGAGCTTCCTGGAATGCTTCAGATTTATTTTAATGGAACTTGTAGCATTTTAGTAGTGCTGTTCATCTCCCAATCTCATAGTATATTATAGTGAAGTTGGGGAAACGTCATTCAGCAGCATTAAAGGTCCATCCACACCAAGAACGATAACTATAACGATGACTAAAAATATGTGGTTTTAAAAATCGATCCACTCAAGTGGGTGGCGGGCACACCTATAACAATATCACTGAGATCACTTTGATGTTTTCCAGCTGCACGAACGATAAAACACTGACAGCCAATCGAAATCCAAACAAATTTACAGGGCGTCACATGCAAAATGGCAGATGACATAGCAGAGAGACTATTTACAGAACATCGTTCAGCAGTGTGGATGCTCACATAGTTATTGTTATCGTTATAGTTCTAGTTCTAAGTGTGGATGGGCATTCACGCCTACAAAGAACAAAGTGCTGGAAAGTCTAGTGGCTCCTTGTCTAAGATGAGGGAGGTCCTGGGGAGGGGGACGGGCGTGTTTGGGTAATAAATGGGAGCGGGAGCTGGAGGTAGGAGGTGGGGGACTTTGGGGTTGGAGGAAGGGGGCTGGTCTCACCCGCGAGGCTGGCACTGGAGCCCCCCGGCACAAGGGCAGTGTTCACGGGGTCCCTCTCCCTCCATGTCCCAGGACAGCAGCTCCATCAGGTGGCTGGGTCGGCTACGGCAGTGCTCGCCCTCCACGGGCGTGGTGGTGCACACCGGGAAAAGCAGCGCTGGCCAAGGGAGGAGGAAGCAGGTCAGATAGGGAGAGGGCGAGAGAAAGGACAACGCTCTGCTTCACTATCGGGCCTCCGGGCGTGATGGATGGTCATGGCTAATTCGGGCTGTGCCAGGACACGGTGGTAGCTCTTTGCTGTAAGCCCACAGGAATTCTCAGACTCAGGCCTGGTTTTCGTCAGACGTATTTTGGAACCGTTCAGTTGGGAAACTGAATTTTAGTTGCTCTACAAGGAACAACATGGTGATGCTCAGAAGTGCTGTTTCAGCACATATATATATCCCCACGCATTGCTGTATTGAAAAGAGCAGGTTTGTTCAACAGTTTCAAGCAGCTGTTTTACCAGACCTTATCAGCAGATTCAGGAGAGGGTGGACTGGATGTACCTTTGTGGAAAGCACAGCAGAGCTCTGTGTTGCAGTCACTCTGGTATTGACAGATGCTGCCTGGTTGCCCCTTGGTGGTGTTCTCAGAGCACTGGCCCCACACACACAGCTGGCCTGAACAGCATTCCTCGTCCTTTGTGCAGGGCTGAAAGACACAAATAAACACAAATGCAAGAAAGCACACAAACATGCACAAACACACGCACGCATACACATACCCCCATGCACGCACACACACGCATACACATACCCCCATGCACACACACACACACGCATACACATACCCCCATGCACACACACACACGCATACACATACCCCCATGCACACACACAGACACAGTGTGTTAACACAACAATGGGAACATTCACAACCATCATCATCACTAGCATATCCTCCAGGAATAAAAGCAGACTCATGTAAGAACTGAATGAGGGACTCATTATCTTGGGTGGTGTGTACTTCAACAGATTTTACTGTAACTTTGATATCTAACCAAAATCTAACCATAATCTAACTCCAGTGGTTTATTTTTTTGCTTTTTATCCCCAATACAGAATAACGATTAACAGCAAGCACCACTTTATCGCAAGTCAGACTTGGACAGTGGTGAGTCGGAGGAAGACCTTTCACATGTAACTAACCTCCATGATATGATGCATACATGAGTGATGAGGGGGGGGGGGGGCTGAAATAAAGATGTACACCACGGTGTGAAAAGGATATTGATTGGAGGGGAATGGAAAATTGACAGACATTTGATCGACATGTGTGAAGTAGTACTCATTATTATTAATTATTATTAATTAATTCAAGATTAATTCTAAAATTTTTCAAATAAAGCATTTAATTCCCCAAAAAGAGGTTCCACAATAATTGGCACCTCTGGTTTAACACACCTGGCAAAGATGACAGCCAAGTATTTTCCTGTAATTGGTTTGGAGAGATGTTTGACCATTTAGATGTTTCTGCAGAACTTCTCAGAATCATTGATCTCCATGGGATACTCTTCAGTTCAGACCACAAGTCTGGAGACTTGAAATAATCATTGCCATTTCTATGAGGTTGTTGATGTATGCTTTGTCCAGCTGGGCATCCACCTACGACCAAGTGTCATCTTCCTAGCAGAGGCAACCAGATTTTCTTCCAAGATTTCCTGGCACTTTGTTGAATTCATTGTGCCATTGATAAATGGCGCCCCTGGACCACTGGGTTACTTATCGCCTCCCTCACCATCTCCTTCCTGTCCGTGGGGATAATATACACTTACAATCTATTCCTGGTAAGTTCTCCTGGCCTTGTCATTATTACACCTACAGTGCTAAGTGGTATGTTTAACTGTTTATGTATGTTTTTGTACCCGACTTGTGATGGTCAATTACCATCTGTGTCTTCCGAATTTAGTTCTTTGGCTTTTCCCATTCTGATTGTTCCAATGCTTGTTACCTCATTTTTATGCTCAAGTGAAACAGGAAGTGATGGAATGACACAATATAGTTCCTTTAGACTGAGATTAACTAAATGAAAGTAAAATTGTATTGCCAATTTCACTTTGTTTGATTTTATTTACAATAATTGTTAGGGTGCCAATTATTTTATTTTTCAGAAAAAAATGTGATTACTAAATAAAAAGCATTGAAAAGAGAGTCAATAAAAGAAAGTATATGGTTTTCCTGTATGTTTGAATAGAAAATATATATAATTATTGTTACATATGAAATATACATATAAATATTGTTTATTATACGCAGCATTTTTTCTTCACGCCCCCTGGTACATGATGCCATTAAATCTTGTAAAAACTTGTTTTCCAGGAAGTGGGTGGAAAAAACTTTGGTGGTGGAAATACAAAAATACAGAAATATTTAAAAGTACATATTTAAAATGTATTTTAAATATATACTTTAAGACATATGGTTATGAAGAATTATCTAAATTGGGGGAAAAGTTTTTATTTCAGCTTGTCTTGAACAGGCATGCTAGCAGGCAGCATTGACTGGTAGTGCACAATGACATGTGGTCATCCAGTTCAACCGATGCCCTCCCATTACCGGGCGATGCTAGAGCCAGCATCACCCTGCTAAAGCCAGCATCACCCTGCTAAAGCCAGCATCACCCTGCTAGAGCCATCATCACCCTGCTAAAGCCAGCATCACCCTGCTAAAGCCAGCATCACCCTGCTAGAGCCAGCGTCACCCTGCTAGAGCCAGCATCACCCTGCTAAAGCCAGCATCACCCTGCTAAAGCCAGCATCACCCTGCTAGAGCCAGCATCGCCCTGCTAGAGCCAGCATCGCCCTGCTAGAGCCAGCATCACCCTGCTAAAGCCAGCATCACCCTGCTAAAGCCAGCATCACCCTGCTAGAGCCAGCATCACCCTGCTAGAGCCAGCGTCACCCTGCTAAATCCAGCATCACCCTGCTAAAGCCAGCATCACCCTGCTAAAGCCAGCATCACCCTGCTAGAGCCAGCATCACCCTGCTAGAGCCAGCATCACCCTGCTAAAGCCAGCATCGCCCTGCTAAAGCCAGCATCACCCTGCTAGAGCCAGCATCACCCTGCTAAAGCCAGCATCACCCTGCTAAAGCCAGCATCACCCTGCTAAAGCCAGCATCGCCCTGCTAAAGCCAGCATCGCCCTGCTAAAGCCAGCATCACCCTGCTAGAGCCAGCATCACCCTGCTAAAGCCAGCATCACCCTGCTAAAGCCAGCATCACCCTGCTAGAGCCAGCGTCACCCTGCAGGGCTGCCTGCCACAGACAGCAGCATGGACATGCTCCGACCGTGGAGCCCATCCGTGCAGTATAACAGTGCCTCGTTAATCACCATGTTAAATTAAAACCTTTTCTTTGCTTCAAAACCAGATCACTAAATTGCATAGCTCATGAATTACATATGATAACTAGCCTGAGGGTGGATTCTAGCCTGATCTTGACCAGTGGCTTGAGTGTCCTGACTCAGTCCCAGCATTGATAATATTTGCATCCATAATACATTAATATAAAAGTAAAAATGTGCCTGCAGGGAGAGTTCTTTTTAAAATGTAAAGCACAGTGTTATTGTACTACGTTTACACATTTAAGAAGTTGCCCAATAGATTTTGGTCCCTTTAGAGGAAACCTAGTGTCACCTCATTGAGGAAATGGATCTCAATTGGAGCTTAAAATTCATTGTGACAGCTTGCACACAGGTGGAAGAAAAAAGACTCCCTGCCCTGGTCTCATTGGATGAATGGCTTTCTCCAGATTGTCTACATGGAGACATTGAGCGCTCAGATTCATGGAGCCAATTACAGAAATTGGATGCCTGGCATTTGGCAGCTGCTGCTGTGGCGTTTTTGTTATGAATTCGGGTGTTATGATTTTTCATTTGGATTGTCTTTTGACCATGTTCTAAGGCCAAGGGAACTGTGGGTGTTGCCGTGGGGTTTGGGGTGGGAGTGGTGTTTTAAGGGGGAAAAAACTTTGATTCTGTTTTGAAAAGTTTTGTTGAATAAAAAACAAATGCATGGATACAGACATGATAAGTTTTACGCTCAATATGGCAAATGCATCCATCCATCCATCCATTATCTGAACCCGCTTATCCTGAACAGGGTCGCAGGGGGGCTGGAGCCTATCCCAGCATACATTGGGCAAAAGGCAGGAATACACCCTGGACAGGTCGCCAGTCCATCACAGGGCACACACACCATTCACTCACACACTCATACCTATGGGCAATTTAGACTCCCCAATCAGCCTAACGTGCATGTCTTTGGACTGTGGGAGGAAACCGGAGTACCCAGAGGAAACCCACGCAAACACGGGGAGAACATGCAAACTCCGCACAGAGAGGCCCTGGCCGACAGGGATTCGAACCCAGGACCTCCTTGCTGTGAGGCGGCAGTGCTACCCACTGCACCATCTGTGCCACCCCAATATGGCAAATGCAAACAATAAAAATAGCTTTCACTAGACAGAGGAATACATCTTTATTATAGATGTATAACTGTTTATTACACCCAACACACCCCTTTCCAAGGTCTTTTTCCTCCCAGACTCCGGCATATGGATTGTGATTACTGGGAGGTCGCCCCTGCTCTAGGATGTGTGCCATTGTCTATACACTCGGCTTCTCGGTTTCCAAATGTCCCTGCCAAACATATCGCACCCAAACGCAGGACAAAGAACACGCTGTTCTTCGGCCCTGCGTGGAAACGGGCCTTCCGCACATAATCCTTCACTCTTCATAGCCTTGCTTCCGTGCGTATATGTTTTCACATCGTCTGTGCTGTGTGTGCTATACTCTCAGTATGTTGTGTGTATACGTTTTCACATCGTCTGTGCTGTGTGTGTTATACTCTCAGTATGTGAGCACTAGGGGTCCGGTGGAGGCGGGCACACACCATGTCAAGGGCCTTGCAGGGCAGGCACCTGGAACGCAGCGTCTCGTAGAGGCAGTAGCGGCCCTTCTCGCAGTCCTCATCGATGATGCACTCCTGCAGGGAGAGGACACGACTCGGTCACCGTGGGGAACGACGCTGACACAGCAAGCTGTCTGTGCACTTCCTGCTCCAAGGGCACCCCCCCCCCCCCTCCCTGCTCCCCAGCCTTCTCAGTTACACCATAGTCACACAAAGCTCACAGCGTCAATCATCAGCCTGACGCACAGAGCACTGAGGCCTGAGTACAAGGAACCACATCAATTCATTGTGTATTCATCCAGTGGGACTAACAGAACCTTCAGGACATGGCATGTGATACAGAACTGTGCCATCTGTAATGAGAATTCCAGTGTACCAACTCCTGTGGGAACTCGTGCGGGTCAACGCTCAACTTTACCGAATGCAACAGCAAAGATGATGCTATCTATCCACGGCTGGCCGGTCTCATGGGACTTAACAAACATTTGTGTCTATGTTTATTTTTTTTCTTGTTGACATCGATTGCAGGTTTTTCACCGATAGGATAGATGCTTTTCGCAAGTCTACTCCCATGTCCCGCTCTCTCCACATCTCTCCACGAGCGGAAAAACACTTCTGTGTGCAGCTGCGAGATCCCACACAACTATGTGGGCTGTCGAGCGTGTCAGCGTGTGCTACGTCTGGTCTCTTAGTGAATCACCTGAACCAGAGTGTTCATTTTCCCTTTGTCACGCAGAAGGGGAACTGTTTGCATATGCATCATAACCCTCCTATTATGTTAACAGTTTATAATCGCTTTTATGGTAGGGGTCACATTTACCCCAACAGTTTAAATACACGCAAAATTATTGCAAAAGGAAGTTTTTATCCATAAATATGAAATATCGCTCAGAAACATCTCATTTTAAAGCCTGAGGTGCAAGAAGTGAAAGTTTGCCGCCTGTAAGGGAAAGTGCAACCAGAATCATCCACAAAGAAATCTGAGATAAAAATTAAAATGGTTGTATATTTTCTGACATATTATACAGTTACAGAGGGTCAAAATAAGCTCATACAGCACATGAAAATTTGTTACAGGCCTTCTGAAAACATAGGATTATGTTTATTGTATGTTTACAATTTAATCCCACCAAAATAGAAAATTTAAAAAATCATACAGTATCAAGATTAAAAAAAGGTTAACTGGTTTTTACGATATGTCAAACACTGAATTGACCCCAAACATAATAAGACATAATAACCCTTTGTTCTTGCACTCAGTAAAAACAATAGCACACCAAAGTACTTAACTCTCCACAAGATTAATCTTGAATGTTTCCATCATGTAGAAGTACCGTGCTAAAGAGAAATTCAGTTTTCGACTCAAGTCAGGATTCGTTTCATTAAAACTGAGGCTGGCAACAATAAACTCCAGCCATCAGCAATAAAACAACTTTCAAGGCATTAAAGGGCTTTTGATGGTGTTGCTCAGCTCAGCCATCCTTTTGTACAACATAAGCCAGATGTTGCTGTGGCTTGGTGCATTTTCACAGGGTGCGGAAACTCCACTAACTTGCAGAACGCTGCCCAGTCCCCCAGCAGCACTTAAACTGGGAGATTTCCCTCTGCTCCCCCAGCTCTGTCTAGACTGGTGGGATCAGCCTATTTTCCAATGAGACACTGGTTCACCTCCACACTCCTGGCTACTGTATCCTGCACACCCTGTTCAAGTGGCTCAAGAGTGCAAAGACAAGTGTGTTATCTCTCAAAATGGCACTCTAAAAAAAGCAGGGAGGGGGTTGGGTTGAGTAGCAGCACCAGTGAAAGTATATTCCCCCAGACAGGGGCAACTCCACTGAAGTATCACAGAGGGAGAAACCACAGAGCAGAAAGTCTGAGCTCATATTCACTCCATGGAAAAATGAGACCAACGGCCACAAAACCATGCAACTGCAAAACTTTACTACAAATGCATATTAAGTCTATGCTCTACCCTGTTATTTATCCATTGATTTTCCATTACTTCAAGTCGTACTCAAAGGCTTTTTCTGATAGACACTTTTTAAAAAGGAATAAAAAATAGGGGGGCGGGAAAGACTCAAAATGCAGAGATTGGATGTAATTTGCTTCTTGTTTAAAAATAGCATTTTGTTATTCTGAGGGACTGCTCTGAGGGACTGCTCTTGGCAACAAGGAATGTTGACTATTCTAGGTGTGGTCTTTTTTGTTTTTGTGTAGTGGTAGTTTTTGCTGCACTCTCAGAAATAAAGTGTGAGTGGAGGTACACTTTTGGATAAAATTTCCCAAATGTTCTGTACCCTGATAGTACGGCAATGTTCTCTTTTGTTCTCTTTATGTTTTCCAAGCAAAAAGGTACAAGGTATAATTAATCATATTAATTATATATCGCAAGGTAGGGGTACAAACATTTGTACATTTGAGGCAATTTTCATGCCTTCATCTCCTCTGTTTCAGCCCTGAGAGGTCAGTAAGCGAGATAGTGAATCTCACATAAGGCCTACAGTGAGGCCTTTCCTAAGCCCTACCAGCACAGGAGCAGAAAAACAGCAATAACATTAACAAGGGAAAGTGCAGCGAGCCCCATCTTCCCATGATGACTGCAGGCCCTTACGTGATTTAACCAGCCACTTTCCATATGTCCTATCCAGGTGTCTCAGACGGCAGGGGTGTGTAATTTCAACACCCGTGGGCACCATAAAGTACTTACCTCTGCTGCAGTCTGGAGGGCAATAACCCCAAAATAGGCCCAGTGTGTTTATAGCTTTGTTTTATAACACACAATATGGTTAAACTCTGGGGGAAATTCAGAAATGGCACCATGGTGAGTGCATGATATTATCCAGCGTTTAAGATACTGTCACATGATTCTGCCTGTGTTTACACTATCTAATATGGCCTTTAAGACACAGGACCTAAAATGGGAAACTGGGACGACAGGACACATCTCCTTAGATAAGCTATTTCCTGTTTCGGCGCGTTCCCAGAGCATGCAGAGAGCATAGATGAATAAAGCATGGGAGGTGGCCTCCATCCCCACACATAGGCGGCAAATTAAGAGAATGCAGAGAGAGGCCTGTGCTCAAAAGAGTATTTTTAATCAAATAAAGATGGGCCGTCTCTGGAAGGTTTGATAGGCTTCTTTCAGTCTGTGCCGGATCCCTTTGAAGATGGCGGGTATGACTCACGGGGACCAGGGAAGAAGTAGGCCTCTTGTTCTGCCAAGAACAGCGAATCCACGTCTGCCCGCTTGCTTCACAGGAACCGACCAACAGCAGTTAAATAAATGAACCAACTGCTCTTTTTTTCAAAGGCTGCTACCCATTGAACACTTGCTGCCGAGTTCACGACTGAGTTCTTCTGACATTGTTGGGAGAGAGGAAGGTAAGTCTGGTTGTAACTGGTGGCGTCTGCATGATGCCAAAGAAGTCAAACCACTTGGGACTCAGTCTAGGCTACGTCCTACACCTGCGCTGTGGTTCTGGAGGGCATGTGCGAACGCGGGGGCGGAGGGTGACTTCTCTTCATCAGTGCCCCCATCAGGAGGCTGTGGCTCATATGCCTCTGTGCCTCTTCATCATCACCAGGCTACACCGTTCGGCTGGGCTTCTGGGGCCGTCAAGCACAGATGTGAAGGCAAACAGAAACTCATTTGCCTGCTATTTAAGAAGAACAAACATCCGTTTCCTGGACGTAAGTTGCCTTAGTGACAGGATCAGCAGGATCTGCAGATAGGACCGATGGCAGCAGAAGAGAGTGGGACGTTCAATCTCTTAAATACACTCAGTGAGCATTTTATTAGGTATTTATTAAACTTATTTTTTAGACTTATTAAGTCTTCAGCTGCTGTAGCCTATCAACTTTGAGGTTTGATGCATTGTGTGTTCCGATATGCTTTTTCATATACCACTGTTGTAATGTGTGGTTATTTGCGTTACTGTCACCTTTCTGTCAGCTTCGACCAGTCTGGCCCTTCTCCTCTGACCTCCCTCATTAACAACGCATGCCCACAGAACTGCTGCTCACTGGATGTTTTTTGTTTTTTGCACCATTCTCTCAAACTCATTGACTGTTGTGCGTGAAAATCCCAGGAGATTACTCAAACCATCCTTTCTGGCACCAACAATCATTCCGCAGTCAACGTCACTTAGATTACATTTCTTCCCCATTCTGAGATTTGGTCGGAAAAACAGCTGAACCTCTTGACCACGTCTGTATGCTTTTATGCGTTTAGTTGCTGCCACATGATTGGCTGATTGACTATTTGCATTAACAAGCCGGTGTACCAGTCGAAGGTGATCACCGAGTGTATACAGTGGTGGTGGGCACATTTATTCAAAAGACAGTATCGTACACCCGACCCAACGTCATTCAGTAACAAAGTGCTCGGCTGCTGTGGCTGGAAGCGGACCTTCAGCAGCCCCCTGTCGGTCGGCCATTCTGCATGGGCCAGATGCAGCTCTGCACAGCGCTAATCAGGGCTAAGGGTTTATCTTCTCCTGTCCATCTGCTGTCAGGCTAAGTTGACATTAGCCTGACTAAGACTATAGGGAAACTATATGTGCTAACAAGGCCAAAGGTTTTATTGCAATTTTAGTCCATGACAGCAACCAGAAAAGGCAAAGCATTGAAAGCTCGCTATTAGCTGTTTACTGTAATATCCTGTATTCTGCCTGTTAGTTTATTCTGTGTTTTTGTAACTTTATTATTTTTCATATTCATATCTGGTTTCAGTGGCAAGGATGGTGCAGTGGGTAGCACTGCCGCCTCACAGCAAGGAGGTCCTGGGTTCGAATCTCCGTTGGCCGGGGCCTCTCTCTGCGGAGTTTGCATGTTCTCCCCGTGTTTGCGTGGGCTACCTGTCCAGGGTGTATTCCTGCCTTTCGCCCAGTGTAAACTGGGATAGGCTCCAGTTCCCTGCAACCCTGTTCAGGATAAGCGGGTTAGGATAATGAATGAATGAATGAATGTCTGGTTTCTGTTTACATTCATTGTTCATTGCACTCGTCCTCCCCTCTGATGTCTGTGTCTTAATGTAGTTCTCAGCCCTCGCTTTACTTGCTGCCTGCTTTCGCTCCATTCATGTTTGTAGATAGCACTAATCTACTAATCCCAACTAACATAGAATTTGTAAAGCAGTACTTATATTAACACACTAATATGTTCGTCTAACTAACTTACAAACATTCTCTAGTTTTGGCTCTTTATAGTTTAATCACATAACTAACATATTCACATTCTCCCTATTTCTGCACTGCTCTGTAGCTCCACCTCCCTGTTCTATCTCTGATTGCCTGCCTTAATTCTGCGAAGTGTTCGCACCTGTTCTCTATCACTACATTTCTTAAGTCTGTGCAATTGTCTACTCCCTAATCCGGAGCCGTTTGTATTACATGTGTGTCTATGTGAATCCAGTCCCACATCTTCATGCCTCCCTTGTTATTGTATGATTGCCCTTTCATGTGTCTCACCTGATGTCTATTTGTTAGACCGCCCTCATTCCCATGCCCCGCCTAGGTTGTCTCACTCCTCTGTGAATTTAAACCCCAGTCTGAGTCTTCACCTTTGTCAGAACGTTGATCATAATTTCAGAGCTGATTGTGTGTAAGGCTGTTATTTCAGTGCTGATTGTGTCTAAGGCTGTTATTTCTGTGCTGATTGTGTCTAAGGCTGTTATTTCAGTGCTGATTGTGTCTAAGGCTGTTATTTCAGTGCTGATTGTGTCTAAGGCTGTTATTTCTGTGCTGATTGTGTCTAAGGCTGTTATTTCTGTGCTGATTGTGTCTAAGGCTGTTATTTCAGTGCTGATTGTGTCTAAGGCTGTTATTTCAGTGCTGATTGTGTGTAAGCCTGTTATTTCAGTGCTGATTGTGTGTAAGGCTGTTATTTCAGAGCTGATTGTGTGTAAGGCTGTTATTTCAGTGCTGATTGTGTGTAAGCCTGTTATTTCAGTGCTGATTGTGTGTAAGCCTGTTATTTCAGTGCTGATTGTGTGTAAGCCTGTTATTTCTGAGACACCCTTTTGCCTGACTTTGAGTTTGCTTATTCCCTTTATTGTCTGCCTGTAATTTTTGGCTTTTGATCCTCAGTTTGTTTACGACTCTCCCTGTGCCTACTCCTCTGTACCTCTGCCTTTGTGATCTCCTGAATTTTGACCTGTGAACTGTATTTGTGACTTCCCTTTTGCTTCTCGATTTTGGCACTATGTCTATTGGATTACCTGGCTTTGACCCTTGGACTAAATAAAGACGTTTTTGGAATACTGTGGTCTGCGTTTGTGTTTCTGGCTGTGAGCATCACAGTTTACATCACAAAGTAACCTCTTTCGTCATGGGGGCCTTTGTATTTAGCTCAACGGGATAACTGTATCTCTACCTTCTAATCTTATCTCTAATCGCTAACAATATATGCCTGCATCTACACAGGTAGTGACTGAAATGAAAGGAAGCAAGAAAGCATGAATCCTAATCCAACGGTATGGGGTTCGGGGGTTCCATAACGGTGTGGGGCATCGTTTGTGTGAACTCATATCTGTCACCAGACCTGAATATAGTCAAATGTTTATGGGATGTTCTGTGAGGATTCTCCAGACAATATTTTCCAGTTCCACAAACTATGTTAATTGACTTTCTGATGCAAACAGGTTGTCATATTCCTCCTACAGAAATCCGGACACTGGTAGATGTGTGCAGACCACACTGGTCACAATCATCTAGTCCTCATACTGAACATTTTTCCCTCATCACATTGTTAATTTTCAATTTGTATTTTTTGCTGTACAATATTATTTAGTTCAGCACACCATCCATTTTCTGTAAAACATAGCAGAAAACCGCCACTCACATGATGAACCTTGTTCTCTTGGCTACTGGACTGGATCACGGTTCTGGAGAAGTGGGTCTCTCCTGTTCTGTTGTCTGTTACCTGAAAGAGAGGACCTTTTTAATCAGATGATGTCCTGGCATGGTTTGGATGAACCTATATCCTTACATTGTTTAAATTACATTAGATTAGTTTCAGGTTTTTGTTTTAGCCCAGCACAAAGAAAGCCATTTCTACTTATAAAATTGTAAAATTGTAAAATAAAACTCCTAAATCCAGCCCTTTTCAGATAAAACTGAACACTCAGTCAATCATTACTGAATGGCACTTCATCCAGTGTTAAACATAGATCACACTTTTTTTTTGTTTTGGAGAAGTAAGCATTTTAAATTTATCGTCTTTTTCCAACCGGTTGAGAATGTTCTCCTCGTAATGCATCACATGAGGATAACCACTACCCTTATCCCTCCCCTATAACGCATGACCCATAATTTGTGCTGCTGGCTTCTAGGCAAGACAATGCAAATATTTGGCTAACGTTAGGTTGACTTAAATTTGAGTGCCTTTTAAGGACCATTAGACTATTTCTGGTTATATTCATTTAGCTAGCTTGTTAACCTTAGCTTGCTTTCATAAGGTGACATTATCGATAATTATCATTGGATAAGTGCGCATCCTTACCTTAGCTATTGATAGTTGATATACTAAGTTAGCCAGCTTGTGAAAATTCAGTCTCCCAAGATGGGCATGTATCATGGAGATAGCTATGGTACCAAACAACAATGTGTGGAAAGTGGGAGCACGGTCTGTCATTCATAGCTAATTGACAGTAACACGCCCAGACAGTTTGGGTGAATTTTTAAAGTGGGAAATTTAGTCTTAGAAAAATAAGTTTTCAAATACTTCAGTTTTAAATGACGGAATAATAAAACAGTGTCACATTCAAGCACCATGTTACTCCTTTAAAGTATTTATTTTGGCTTTTAAGGTCAACAGCGATCTTGTTGACCGGCTAATTAGTGGAATCAGGTGTGTCAAATGAAAACAAAAACCAACAGACAAACTGGTTGAAGTGATATTGGATGTAATGTGATACTTTAGGAATGACACAGCATTGGGTCTACACTGTATACACTCAGTGAGCACTTTATTAGGTAGACCTGTAGACCAGCTTGTTAATGCAAATATTTAATAAGCCAATCATGTGGCAGCAACTAAATGCATAAAAGTATGTAGACGTGGTCAAGAGCTGTTATTCAGACCAAATGTCAGAATGGGGAAGAAATGTGATCTAAGTGACTTTGACTGTGGAATGATTGTTGGTATGAGACAAGGTGGTTTAAGTATCTCAGATCTCTTGGGATTTTCATCTTCAATAGCATCTAGAGTTTGCAGAGAATATCCAGTGAGTGTTGTTAATGAGAGAGGTCCGAGGAGAAGCCCAGAATGGTCGAAGGCTGACAGGTAACGCAAATAACTGCATTATAACAGTGGTATGCAGAAAAGCATCTCTGAACACACAATATGTCAAACCTCTAAGTGAATAGGCTACAGCAGCAGAAGTCTAAAAAACACATGAAAGACTTATAAAAGTCTAATAAATGCCTAATAAAGTGCTCATTGAGTGTACATTTGCTTCTACACTGCCATATTTCTTTTTTTTTGTGCTTGGCTGTACACTGGATGCAAACGGACTGCTCTGGCAAAGCATAAAACAAACGTACAGTGCAGGAATGCCAAATAGTAAGCAGGGAATCTCTCCTCTCAATTCAGTCCACTTAAATTTATTTTGCTTCAGACTGGCATGAAATACAGTGGTAATATATAAATGATCAAAGCTTTGTTTACTGAATAAGACATAACCCTCACCCTGCAACATTATAATTATTATTGTAATTGTATTTTGATAACGATAGTTTGATTATTAAATCTGTATTTTAACACAAAATAAAATTCAGCATTTACTAAGCTTAAAGAGATTAAGCATCTTAAGTCTAACCTCATAACTCTTATCTTTTATACATGGAATCAATCTGGTTGCCCTTCTCTGAACCTTTTCCAGAGCCTCTATATCTTTCTTATAGTGCGGTCCCAAGAACTGCACACAGTACTCCAAGTGTGGTCTAACAAGAATATTGTATAAGGTGAGTATAATTTCCTTGGGCTTATACTCAATACTCCTGGCTATGTATCCTAGTATCCTATTGGCCTTTTTTACTGCTACCACACATTGACTAGAACCCTTAAGGCTTTGGTCAACTATGACCCCCAAGTCTTTTTCAACTTTGTACCCCGTATAAAGTAATCCTGCCTTATATTTGTATTTCCCACGTGTAGAACTTTACATTTAGTTAGTATTGAATTTCATTTGCCAGGTTTCTGCCCACTTTTGGATTCTGTTTAAGCCTTCCAGGATTACTTTAGTAGATTCCAAGCTGTTAGCTAAGCCTCCTAGCTTCGTATCATCTGCAAATTTAACTAAATTAATTTCAATGCCTCTGTCAAGGTCATCTATGTAAATGAAGAAACGCAGCACAGAACCCTGTGGGACTCCACTTCCCACAATGCCGAGCTTGGATAAGGCCCCTCCTACGACTACTTTTGTGTCCTTTCCAAAAGCCAATTCCGAACCCACTTCGAAATGGCTCCTACAATTATTATCGTCCTCATTTTTATAATGAGTTTGTCATGTGGTACCTTATCGAATGTTTTTTGGAAATCCTTGCTATCATTAAAACACTTGGTAGCTTCCTCAAAGAAAGCCAAAAGGCTTGTCAGGCATGACCTACCTTTACAAAAATCATGATGGCTATCCCTTAGATGTTATTATTTTCAATAAATAATTCCAGTTTGTCTCTAATGATAGATTCCAGTATTTTACATGTGATACACGTTAGACTGACAGGTCTGTAGTTTCCTAGATTGCCCCCCTTTCTTATATATTGGTCTTATATTACCTTGTTTCCAGTCATCCGGTATTTCTTTCTGAAGACTATGTAAAAATACTGGTTTTAAAATGATCTCACTTAACTCTTGGAACACCCTTGGGAATATGCCATTGGGACCTGCTGCCTTATTTGTCTTTTGTTTATGTCATCTATCTAGTATCCCCTTATGTCAATATTGGCTAAGACATGAGTATTGAATATGCCTTCCAGCTTATCAGTAACCTCCTCACTGGTAAAATTCTCAACAAAGCAGCCATTTCAGCAATATCTTTATTCTCAGACAGCAGTTGTGAGGGTGCTGGAGTTGCATACTAGCAGTTTTTCAGTGTTTTCCATCAAAAACAAACTTGATTTTAATTAGTAAGCAAATATGAAAGCTCTCTCTCTCTACCACCCCACCCACCCCACCCCCGACACTGTCTTGTTCCCTCTCACACATACAGTGGGCTTCAGAATTATTGGCACCCTTGATGAATATGCACACAAATACAGTTATTGACCGGCTAATTAGTGGAATCAGGTGTGTCAAATGAAAACAATACTTACGACAATATGTGCAAATTAGTGTGCTTAATGATTAATGATATTTACAATAATTGTTAGGGGTGCCAATAATTTTGTAAACAAAAAATATGATGACTAAGTAAGAAACATTGAAACATGAGATGATTTTAAACATAAAAAATAAATCATTATCCATGTTGTTTATTGGATTATTTACCTCCATTTTTATTAAGGGTGCCAATAACTCTGGAGCCCACTATACATTGCACGCTTGTCTTTCTCAAACTGTTTATCCCTTAAACTGTCGCTGTGTCGTCCAGTAGCACAATGTGGTACCTTGTTGATCTTCTCTACCGTGTGGACGGTTTGGTTTCCCACCGTCCTGTCCGTGCTGCTCTCCTCCTGGTAATTTGGCGGAAGGTCATGTACGTACAGGATCGATCGGGCGCTCTCATTGTCCATCTATAAAAAGAGCACTCATAAATAAGTCTACAGTAGTCGCGGCTCACAAATCAATAAAACTGGGCGGGTCGTTCTGTATAGCCTTACAGGGCAGATATAACGAAATATAATGCGGTCTCCGATAACCTGAAACTTTCAATTCACTAATCCACATGCATACTATGAAAGTTGAGGTTCAGGATATTTTTATTTATACAAATAATACAAGTTATAATTATAAAAGTAATAGATCTGTAGCCTAAGCCAATTATTAATTGTATATTGTTTTCTTATTTATGCTATTTCTAACGGTGATGAAAAAAATACTAGATTAAAATTCAGCAAATAAGCAAAACAATTTCCATTGTAGTCGGCTATACAATGAAATATACATTATTAATAATCTTGCGCTTAAAGATCATGTGGTATTCTGTGTAAAAGTTACACATAGCACAGTAGCTATTCGTTAAGCCCGACAGCGGATACAACACTATTCATTGTTTTGTGGTCGGTGCAGCAAAGAAACCGTCCTTAGTGCGACAGTACCTGGTACACCGCCTCCTGCAATTTATGCTGCGTGTCTTCCATCAGCTTTTCCACTTCCCTGAACATGTCGTTCAGTTTCGCGTGTCCCTGAGACAAATTAGCCTCGATGGTCTGGGTGATGTCCTGATCCACCGCGGGTGTTGTCGCTTGCGTTGGAAAACCGTAGACCACCATCGCCAGGGATGAAATCAGCGCAACAAGCCGCACCATGCTTACTGCAGAAGCAGGCATCCTCGCACGATCCCGTCTCACAGGACACTGTCCGTATGGAGCTGGCTATGCTGTTAACCTGGACCACTGTCAGGAGAAACCCAGGAAAACGATGTTACTCTCTGGTCAGCACAATTAAAGTGACAGAGCTCATTTAAAATCTATATTCGAAGCAGAGAAGTAGAAGTCAAAGTTGACATAACATGTGGAAAACTATACTTTCGTATAATTATTTGTTAACCGCCACGTACCTTTTCCTGTGGAGGGGATGGATTGTGTATTCTCCGTTACATTAGCTATCTGCGTTGCCTCCTTCTGAGCATTCCCATTTACTTACTCCTTACACATCGAGACAATGATTAATTCTGCCAACGAATGGGTGGCACACTGCAGTTGGCCGGCTGTCTGACTCTCTGAGGTAATACTGGAACATCTGCGCAGTATCTGCGGAGACCTCCGGCAACTTTTTATCCCACCTTTTTCATTTTGGTTTACCACTTACCGATCTGCGTCTTTTTGTTCTCAATACACGTTTAAACGAGCGCTATCTATTTTATTATTATTATTATTATTATTATTATTATTATTATTATTATTATTATTATTATTATATATTTTTAATGACTAACAATTACTTGGAACTAAGAATTTACAGGGCTGAAACTCCATAGGCCTAAATCTATGGCTTTAGGTACTATTTAATTAATGGTTAATAACTATATATATATATATATATATACACTGAGCACTTTATTAGGCATTTTTTAGACTTCTACTGATGTAGCCTATCCACTCAGAGTTATGATGCATTGTTTGTTCAGAGATTCTCTTCTGCATACCACTGTTGTAATGTGTGGTTATTTGCTTTACTGTCACTTTCCTGTCAGCTTTGACCAGTCTGGCCATTCTCCTCTGACCTCTCTCATTAGCAAGGCGTTTCTGTCTGCAGAACTGCTGCTCACTGGATTTTTTTCACCATTCTTTGCAAACTCTAGAGATAAGTGTGCGTGAAAATCCCAGTAGATCAGCAGTTTCTGAGATACTCAAGCCACCAACAATCATTCCATGGTCAAAGTCACTTAGATCACATTTTTTCCCAATCCTGATGGTTGATGTGAACAATAACTGAAGCTCCTGACCCGTACCTACATGATTGTATGCATTGCACTGCTGCCATACAATTGGCTGATTAGATAATCACATGAATAAGTAGATGTAATAAAGTAAAAATGTTCCAAATAAAGTGCTTGGTGAGTGTATACATATATATGTCAGAAAGCTAAATGACAAACCATGACTAAACATAGATATAGCCTACTTTTTACAGTTTTGTTGTATTACAATTATAAACAAGACTAGACACAGTTCAGTGTTAAATCAACTCTTACAGAGTATGTTACATACTGTATGGTCCCAATTGAACTCGTGCTGTATGCAGCCTATCCTAGTCTGTTAGAGTTTAATTAACACTGGCCATTGTCTATTGTGACACACCCGTAGTGATTATGAATGAAATAAACACACATATAAAAAGAAAGTCATATACTGACTACTTCGCTAATAGCCAATTCATTAAATTAGCAAGAAATCAACAAATTGAAAGAACTGGTCTAAGTTTGCCCTCGTGTGGTAAAATGGGGCATCGCACGTTAGTTGTACATTTACCAATAAAACACATCGCCCCGTGTCAAAGAAGTAGGCTGCACTGTAGCGTTCGGATTTACCTTTTGAAAGTGCAATGGTAGGCCTATATGGAAACGATGGCACATTTTATCTGATCTTTTGTAACTTACTATTCATCCTGTTTGTCAGCCACCCATACAGAATATATTAGGACAGGATGCATTTGGCCCCTGTGAATAAGCAGTAATATATCCGATGTAATGAAACCAAAAACCGTCAGTGACATTGATTTAACTTTCTCAATAACATGTATTGGACTGATCACTGCATTTATCTTAAGGGCTTATTTTCAGATGTTGTTTATCAAGAGCCATTGCACCCATCACAAGAATGAGCAACTGGCGAATCTAAAGTTATTTTATTTATTTATAAAATAAATAAGTGTATTATTTATTTATTATATTATGTTCGTTTGAAATACACAGGAGGTAATTTAGGATAGCTTAAGCATTTAGAGTTTTTCTCCTTGTGGAAGTGGGCGTGACGATGGTCACCCAGGAAGTAGGCAGGAGATAGGTGTTGTCTGAATAAAATTAGCCCATTGCAAAGAATGGGACAATTTAAGAATGATTTTATTTATTTATTTTCTCATTTGCTGGGTATGGGACTCCTGGCACTCATAGATCATATAAAATATTCCCTATGAAATGGTGAAGAAACAGAAGAAACAATTTGGAAATGTCTGATGCTTGAATAATTATCTGTAGGTATCTTTGTGTCTATGCTTTCATGCTGTGTCCCAAATGATCTAATGTGGTGCCCAAACATGAATGGAAAAACACATTTTGGCTGATTACAAAATAGTTTGCTATATATTCAATTCAATTTGGCCTATATATGAATAGTTAAGAACATGGGTAAACATTGTAAAAATGTGCAGAGTTATTGGTACCTTAAAACTGGTGGTGAGGGCAAACTCACAAACTGAGCTCACAAAAAGTGTCCCAAATTACCTGAATTAAGAGATTTGTTGTAAATTACAAAATATAAATTTATTTTATTATTTACTTGTTTTTTATCAATAACTTTTTATACAACTTATAGTAATACTTTAATTAGGCGACACAAATTTCCCCTAAAAACAGAGCCATTTTCAAATATTACAGAAGATCCTTTTTGGCCTTGGTTCACTTTGACAAAGGCACCTTTTGAAATTGACATATTAATGATAAATAAATTTACAATAATAAAGCTATGAATTGTAAACAAATTAAAAATGAAAGTAAATTCCATCCATCCATTATCATAACCCGCTTATCCTGAACAGGGTTGCAGCATACTTTGGGCAAAAGGCAGGAACACACCCAGGACAGGACACCAGTCCATTGCAGGGCACACACACCATTCACTCACACCCACGGGCAATTCAGACTCTCCAATCAGCGTAACTTGCATGTCTTCGGACCAGACACAGAAGGGACCCGGCCGACGGGGATTGGAACCCAGGACCACCGTGCTGTGAGGTGACAGTGCTACCCGCTGCACCACCTGTGCTGCAAGTGTATAATTAGAGCGGGTTATGCAGGTGAGCATGACCTGTCCATGCCGCACGCAGCTGACATTTGAGCTCGTCACAACAGCTGACTCGTGAGTTCTTGTGCTATTTAGCCTGCGTAACTGACACAGGGCGCCTCATACTTTCACATTCAGAGCACAGTAGAGTTTCCAGCCTGGAAGAACAGGGGGAATAATCCCTTATTTTTAATATAGTAATATAGTAGCCCTTTCTGTTTCCTTTTTTATTCTATAAATATAAGCATTTGCGGGATGCATTGCACAATGGTATGCTATACCAAGCGGTCTGTGATTAGTTGTACATTTTAAATGTACATAAAATGTAGGAATATAATTGCATCAGCCTGCTAAGGAGTAGGCTAATCTTGGGCGTTTCAGGCGCAAGAGTGGCATGATGATAAGGATTCCGATTGGCTCGGAGAGTCGTAATTGGGTCTTGCTGTTACTCACATGAACCTGTAGGTGGCTCCGTCCCCATACTTTCAACATAATATTTGATTCAACGTGAAGTGTGAAGTATTGAGCTCTCCACCACTTGTATTTGACTTTGCTAAAAAATATATGAGAAAATATGGATTGGAAAGAACCACATTTTATTGCATAGCCAACATCCACGGTGTAAAAGTAATAAAATATTTACATTTTATGTGATTTTTCAAATGGAGTTTTTTTGCGATTTGTGATATACTGTATAAATGTCACAATAATGCAATGTGTATGTTCTTTAACATTGCTGTAAACGAGAAGCAAGGCTGGGAAGCTCCTGGTGTCACTACTGTAACCTTCCTGAGGGCCAGCTGCCACAGCGTCATAAAACACGAGATGCAGTTCGAAGGAATGACTTTGCTATGTGCGTGTGTGTTTGCCTGTGTGTCTGTGGGGGTTGTCTTCTACAAAATAATCTTGTTGATACTTGAGCAACATCACTTTAATATTCTATGTGAAATTGTCACCCTTGATTCAGTTCAGTTCGGTTCAATTCCTCATTCAGGTTTCAAAGAGAATTAATAATAATAAAAAAACATTTTAAATTACAAAACAGTGCCACTTGACTATGACGTTTGTAAATGGGACACCCTCTGTAAACGAAAAAACGAAACAAAATTAACATCCAAAATAGCATTGGCTACTGAAAAATCGAAATGTATCGAGGGCTAGGAAAAGACTACGAAATGCAATTCCAGTAGTCCACTGCCGTTTGAATCGTTAGGACAGCTTTGGCAATGCTAGCAAGTCTCCGTTTGGAAAGCAGCACTGAGCTGTCGAACTTCCCATTGGACGCCACAAAACGGGAGCAACGCCTTTAAAAAAAAATAAGCGAACGAAGCAATACTCCACGTTCCCAGTTTATGTGAATGCTCGTCGACAGCCGACCTAACTGACGGGAGAAGACACACCATCATGTTTAGTCAGTACGAATGAATATATTTAGGGACGGCTGAAGATCTTAATTGTGGGGATTTTCTTTCCTGATCGTGTACGAGTCAAGGCGCTTGAACTACGGCACGTGTCGTTCGGAAGTTTAAACTGACACCGACGAACAATGTAAGTCAATGACTGATTGAGTTTGTATGAGGGGTCAGAAGCACGCCGGACTAAAGTTTTAGAAATGTTTGGCCCATTGTGTCGGTGTATTTGTATTATACCCACACACACAAAAAATTGAACACGTATAGACTACCTGTTAAATGCTTAACCGGTCATTAAAAATGTAACTAAGTTGCGATATAGTTGGCTACAGCTATCGGATTGCGTTTTACGTGTATGGTTACATTGCCGACCTAGTTCAAAAAAGATCAATGTTCAATAATTTACAACCGGTGACTTGGAATAGCAGGTTACCAAGTTCTCACTCAAATGTGTTTTTATGGATCTGTAGGTGCTGGGAGCACATATGAACATTCGTAGTCCACAACGTGTTCCATATAAGACCTGCACGTATCTAACAATTTTATTGTATTTAACAAAAGTAACAATTACAGAACTGCGGCTGTGTATGACATGCGGTTTGCTTACTTCAGAGAAACAAATAATAATAATAATTTTAGCTCTATGCCATTGCTTGAAGTTAAGTTGTACGAAGAAATGTATTTGCGTAGCGCAAATTGAATGCGATTCACCAGCTGGGGTATATTGATAATGCATGTTTTATACTGATGTGGCAGTACAGACTTTGGGTGTTTTCTTGAATGGATATTTTCAGATTAAGTGTACAATTTGCAGGTGCTACACAGGTGGGCTTTTTTGACGTTAAGGATCTTGATATTAAGGATCTTTAATATTGACCCAAGAATGGGTATTCTGCTTCTGAAAGAAATGTGAGTTATATGTAGACATTTAGGTTCCTGTTCCCCCCCCCCCCCCCCCCCCCCCCCTTGCATCATGCGAATAACTATGTCATTATTGCCGATGTTGTTCTAGGAGTGTCACTTGGTTTAATCTTATGCTAATGTTGTGCTAATGTTTCTGAGTGATGACAGCACCGCTCATAGTGCGGTCTACCTCTTCAGTGGTGTGCCATAAATCAGCCGTGTTCATTGGTCAATCTCATCACAGTCCAAAGACAGTTTGGCATTACTCTAGTTTAGTAGATTATAATCAGCATGCCCATGTCCGTTGGTTTTCAGTCGGGCTTCTGCTTAAGCTGCGTTGTGTAAAAAAACAAAAAAACACTACCTTTCAACTTGACCGGGATTCCATTTGGCCCAGAATGTTGGAAAACAATCCATACAATTCTTCTTAACTAAAATAATGGAGCAAGTCATTTGAATAGGATGGTAAGAATGACAGTTGGTACAGGCATTGTATGTTACTTGAAGCCATTAGGCTGTATTTATACGCTGTCTTTTAACAGGTGAATTAATCATTTCACACAACCGTTAACTTGTTGCCTCCGGGTAAACATACTTTTGTGTCATTTCTGGCATTGGAACTGTTTCTGTTGGAGCATTGCATGAAACACTAAAACAACTGGCTGTGTGAAAGTATGCCTCTCCTGGACGGTAGTTTCAGCACAGGGTGAGCAGGCTGTTCTCTTTGCTGTTCAGAGCACAGGGTAAGCAGGCTGGGGCGGCCTGTAGTGTAGTGGTTAAGGTAAATGACTGGGACACACAAGGTTGGTGGTTCTAATCCTGGTGTAGCCACAATAAGATCCGCACAGCCGTTAGGCCCTTGAGCAAGGCCCTTAACCCTGCATTGCCTCCTGCTTAGTCTAATCAACTGTATGTCGCTCTGGATACAAGCATCTGCCACATGCCAATAATGTAATGCATGCTGCTCTGTGTTTGCTGTTCAAAGCACAGGGCAAGCAGGCTGCCCTGCTGTTCAGAGCACAGGGTAAGCACGCTTTTCTGGTTTCTGTTCAGAGCGCAGGGTAAGCATGCTTTTCTGGTTTCTGTTCAAAGCACAGGGCAAGCAGGCTGCCCTGCTGTTCAGAGCACAGGGTAAGCACGCTTTTCTGGTTTCTGTTCAGAGCGCAGGGTAAGCATGCTTTTCTGGTTTCTGTTCAGAGCGCAGGGTAAGCATGCTTTTCTGGTTTCTGTTCAGAGCACAGGGTAAGCATGCTTTTCTGGTTTCTGTTCAGAGCGCAGGGTAAGCATGCTTTTCTGGTTTCTGTTCAGAGCGCAGGGTAAGCATGCTTTTCTGGTTTCTGTTCAGAGCACAGTGCTAGCCAGCTGTTCCGTTTGCTGTTGAGCACCAAACTCTCTCGGCTTCTCGATCTCACCCTCGTCAGTCCTGCCGATCCCGTGAGCCTGGAGCGTTAATGTTCCACCTTTCCCCTCCTACGCTCACAACAATCTCTCCTCAGCGCCCGAGGGGGCTAAAAAGCAAAGTTGCACAACTCCTGTTTCCTGGAATAATCCGCTGACTTATAAGGGAGCTGTCAGCGCGTCGCCGGGGAGCGCGACCGGAGAGCCCGGGGGGACGGCGTTGCTGAGGGACCAGATGTGCCCGTCGTAAAAATGCGCAAAATCTCGGACGGTAGGCGCGCAGGATCACGCCCTGAATATGGAGGGGAACAGGGTTCTGGCTGAGCTACGTAGGTTCCCGTCTGCCTGTCCGGAGTGATCTGCACTCTAAACACGCGTTCGCACCCGGCTGCTGGCAGATAGGCAGGCTCCAGTCTGTGTCCCCCCAGTCAGCTTAATTGCCCTGCTCCGGTCCCTGCCTGACTTGTCCCTGATTGTCACGGGCGATTGGCCGATTTTAGAGTGGGTGCTGGTGATCGGGCCGCTGCTCAAATGTGCAACGACCCAACTTTGCCCAGGTGCACCCGATGTTTGCCTTGCTTCTACATTGCTGGCCTTCAAGGGTAGGAGTATGGGAAAATTGGGTTTATGGATTTCATTTGCTAGATTGTTAGATTCATTAATCGGAGGGGTTATGACCAGTTTATGGGAAATGTCAAGTAGCTTCCAGTAACTCTCAAATTTAAATGTTTAATGTTTACTAAAACTATGGCTATTAATTGTACTTATTTTTGAGCTAGTTTAAAAAAAAAAAAAAGAAATATTTGTGTGATGTTTTTGCGAGTTGGGGCATTTAATATAGCCCATTTATCCAGATGGATCTGAAATGATCTCCGTGATCACCAGCTGTAGACTGTGAAGGGTATTGGCATGTGCATTTGTTTCCTCTTCAGAGGGTCTGGCCAGCAACCTGTTTTTAGTCGGAGGAGGTCATGTGTACCTTGTAACTTTCCACGTTCTCTGGAGAAAGCAGCGGTTTCATCGGAGGCCTGTGTTGCAGCTGAAAACCCGGCGAGCTTGTTTTCATGCCCCCGAGGAACTGGAACCCTTATGCCATAACCGTGCGGAGGGCCTGCTGCTTTCACACGCCAGATGGAACCGCACTCTGGGCGTCAGGTGCCGACTCCTGTCGGAAAGGGTATCACGCAGGTTCAAATGGGTGGGCGTGTTCTGTGCCCCCCAGCCCACAGCCCCCGGCCCACAGCCTGTACCGGACGTGCGGCACTCTCTCGGCCCGTTCAGCTGGAACCACATTGTGCTGTTCCGTCTTGCAGGCATTTCCTCAGGGATGTTCAGGCGTGTCAGCGTTGGGTACTGTAGTGTTGCCGGAGTTTCTAGGAGGCTTTGACTTCCGGCTCATGTTTTTGTTCAGACTTATCCCTGGTGTTCACTTTCCATAGAGCACTCAGTGAGAGCTTCAAATTGTACTTTTTTCTTTTTCTTTTTCTTTTTGTGCTGCATCAAAGGCTTGGCTGAGTTTTTCCCCCAGATGTGAGATCTGTTGGTTGATTAATATATGTCCAGAATAAACTCAGCATTTAAATCAGGAAAGCCCTAAAAGAGACCGTTGGGTTTGTGTTGTCGGTCCAGGAGGCAGTCACTGTTGTGTGTTTGTGGGCCCCAGCCAGGCCAGTGAGCAGAGTCTGTGATCAAATGAAGATTCAAAGGCAAGTGAATCGGATGCTTGTCCTCTCAAATTTGAGCCTTGTGTTGTTGCCCTGTTCCTTCACCAGATTGGCAGCCTTCTGACCTGTGGGATACAAACCATGAGCAGTTGGAACCAAGCTTGTCTAATTGATTAGAAGCTTCTAATTGACATTTTAAAAAGAAAAATGAGTTAATTATAACTTTTATGGTGCATGTGTGAAGTTTTATACAAAAATACTGTTTAAAAGTATGAATTTTAGTATGAAGTATGAAGTCGTATCTGCTTGGAGCCCATTCACTTTGGAATCTTTGAAGCTTGATATCTCAACTCTCAGAACGCAGTTAGAGCCTTATAATCCTCAGCTCAGGAATTCACACTATTTGTTCTGTGGTTAGTGGGCAGAGAAAAGCAGGCCGCCTGATAGCTTGAGTGAAAAATCTTCAAAGACCGTACATCTTCTCAGGGCTAGGCTTGGTTGTTTTCTGCCTGGATTCTCGGACAGAAGTTGTTTCTGATTTTAAGGTGAAAAGGGAACCCAACAGAGCCAGTGGTTCTCCAGGACCAGTTTGGGGACTATTGTATTGCCTGGAGGTGTAAGAGGCCCTCTTTAAACTCTGTCTGTGTTCCTGCATCAGGCTGCACCACTTCACTAATATACAGTTTGCTTACCTAATTGGCTAGAATTGAGGGGTACAAAATTACCCTGTCAGTGTGGAACCCAAGTGCATGAGTATTCAATGTGGTAGTTTCCTTGGCAGCACAGCATCTGTTCAGTTTTCTTTGGGGGGTGGGATGAAACTTCCTGAAACCTCCCACCCCCTACCTCCTTTGGTCACAGCACTGATGGAAATCTATATGGGCTAAATGCAGTTTGGTTATTTCATGTTATGGCTATTTTGCATGAAAGGTATTAACATAATTTTAATAATACTCTTAAGCTTTGGGTTAATATTTTGTTGTCCAGAGGTATTCTCGATCTTATTGTCCTTCTGTATTTGAATGAACACAAAAAACTGTCAGTGCACATACAGTCACTTCTGCAGTGTAGCCAGGCTACTGCGCTGCAGGCTAGTGAGTTGTTGTGGGGTATTTAAACCGGTTAAGTATGGTCTGGTGCGCACATGCCTTTCTGTGCTTGCGAGATGGTCTCGCGGTTGTGAAATGTCTCCTGTAATGCTCATTCGAAACAAACTCAATAAAGATATGTCTCCAGTTAGCTGTTGGCAAATAAAATCCGTAGCCCACTTCTCAACCGCAGTTTCACAGACCCGACTCTCGTGGTTCCTCTTTGGGCCAGAGCCCAACCGCACTGGTGAGAGGAGTGCAGTCAGTACCGGGGTTTTTGGGGTTCACTGTGCGGTTAGGGGTTGAGATTTGGTTGATTCACAGCCTGGGGTTCTGGGAGATGAGCCCTGTGTCTCTGATTCCGCAGAGAGGCAAGCCTGGGATCTGGGAAGCAGGCTCGCCGGATTCACCCCCAGCCCCCCAATCAGAACAAAATAAAGCGGCCTGATCTGCTGAGAACAATGCTTTTTCGGTCGCTCCGGGGCGTTCAGTTGGCGGGAGGCGATCGTTCACCATGGATACGGCGGGCCATCCTGTGGGGAGAGGGAGAGCACGCCGCCCGGCCTGAGAGTGGGCTTCGGCCGCGCCGCGCTGGGAAAGTTGTGCTTCCTGTTTCCAGCCCATTTCCTCCCCGTCCCCTCTCTCTGGACGTGAGCGTGTGTTTCCAGTCGCCCAGTGTCTAATGGGACAGGAAGGAGAGGAGGGAAGGGGGTGGGGTCAGAGGTCGTAGCGTGAGCCGCCTGCCAGGTTTCTGCTGTTGTGTACTGCTGTCCTGTGGCCAATCAGCTGGCTCAGATGGAGAGCGGAGCCCCCCTCCCCCGCCCCCTTTTCCTAACATTCTCTTCAGCAGGACGTGTTGCGACATGGTCTTTCTGTCTTATGTGTGCAAGTTGCCTTCATCCGTGCTGACCAACCGTAAATGGGTTACCATGAACCCAGGATGGTTCTTCTTGCATAGAGGGATATCCTCTCATTCTTTGTTTATCGATAGTGCATTGACAGATTTTTCAATTGCTTGTTTGTGTTGTGGTGGTGGTGGTGGTGGTGGTGGGGGGGGGGGGAGGGGGGGAGCAGCATATCTTCCTGATTACTTGAACACACAATCTTGGCCCTGTTAAAGACTTGTTAAAGGCGAAGTCTTTAATCATGTTTTTCAGTCTGCTTACGTAAAACCTCAAGGATCGACTGTCTCTATTGGGGGTAAAGGGCAGAAGGCAGGCGGGAAGGACGGGCCTTTATAATCCTATTCAGAGTGCACCACCACCCCGTGGAGGGCACAGCACGCTGTCTGCAGGGCTGAGAGTGTACAGGGCCCTTGCAGGGTCTCATAATTTAAGCCTTGCGTGCTTATTCCTCTTAGTTCGGACTTTCAGCTGACTTTTAAAGACGTTTCAACTTGTGAAGCACTCTGGGATACTCACATGAAGACTGTTATATTCAGCTTCCTAGTGTTGTGTTTGTTAGTGTTGTGTTTCTTTAGACTTAAAGAGTCTTATCGCTTGTCTCTGCTTGAATCGACCTGAACTCAGCTGTGGAGGACAACAGCAGCGGTGGAGACTTCCAGGGGAGCGCTTGTTTATTCGGGAGCCTCGGCTGAGTTCTATTTGGGTGCCGTCGGTTTCCGTCGGTGTCGTGGAGGTCGCTGCATGTAGGTCGGAGGTCGTCCATGGGGTCACGTCCTCCCTGCCCCTGGAAGGTGACACCTGTTTATTCTGAGCTCTCTGTAAAGGAGAGTAGGTTGAACCAAAGACTCATTACACACGCCAGATACTCGACTCCATCCTCCCAAGCCCTCTCTCCCTACTGTTGCAGCCACGACATCTCCTGACCATTCATTAACAGGCACGAGCAAGTACAGCACTGAGCCACAATATGCTCTTGTGCTGTAGTATAGCGCTGGAAATTCCTGTTACGGACAGACGGCGTTTGAGTGCCTGCGTATGTGGTTGAATCTGTGGAGTTTGTGGTGAGGCACTGACAGGCAGTTTGGCCACGCAGCAGGGAGGCATGGAGCCGGTGGACTGAATGGCGGCTGCCACAGCCCCATCCGTCAAGCCTCTGCAGGTGCCCTCACCTGCAGATGTAATGGAGGGACCTGTGCTTAAGGTCCCATCAGAACCCCAATGGAATGAATTTGAATAAGGCTTTAAAGAGCATTCATGAAAAATAAATGCAGAATCGCCCATTCGCTCTTAAAAAAATAATAATAAATAAATAAATAAATAAATAAATAAGTACAGCGCAGGACTTTTTCCCCCTGTTGCTGTTCAGGAGCTTAATGTCTCATCCAGTTTTTCCCTTACCTACCTAAGATGGGTTTTTATGTCTGAGTGTTTTATTTAAAAAAAAATAATAATAAAAAAAAAATAATAATCAAAATTCCCTTCCCATTAACTATTACCACGGACCGAGTGTAAATGGCACAATGTACATCAATTGATTGATTAATTAACTGATGGGTACTCCCTGAAATAAAATATACAAAAACAATTATTAAACCGTTATTACAAGATCTAAATGAGCCACATTCACTGTAAATAAAGCATGTGCCTCTGGGCTGGTTCTGTGGTTATGGGGACTAATCCTGTGGAACCACTGCAGCCAACAGCAGTTTTGCTCTCAGCCAGTAGTGTTCCCGTTTGCAGCATGCGGTCCACATGCTCGGCACCAGGAGGCCGCCAGACGGAGCACAGCTGTAGTGTCTATAGCTACTGTGTGAAATCATTTTTTACTATTTTTTTTTTTCTCCTCGGACAGGGAATCGCCCTGATACTGTAGAAACGCACTTTTTTCTCCCTCAAGACAACTTATTTTCGTTCTGGGCCCAGTCATGCAGGAGCTGACTGGTGTGTATGGCATCTGAGTGATACGCGGTAGACATTAGGCGCTAGTGGGAAGAGCAGGGTGCTTTAAGGGGGCGAGAACATTGTTTGGACAAAGCTTCAAGCTCTGATGTGTCACTTCCTTATCAGGAGGCGAGTAGTTCCTTCCTCTTTTTCTCCGCGCTCGACGACAGTCGCCCTCATTTCTGTATTTGCGTAATACAGCCTATACCCTGCTCCCCCCACCCTATACCCTGCCCACAACATCAACTGACCTTTTTGTTTTGTCTCCTTTAACTGTCAACATTATTGTTTTTGTGTTTGATGTGTCCCGAGGCCAGAGTGAATCGCGCTTTTAAGATGACTGCCCTGTTCTCCGGGCCCCCAAACCGTGCTGTACCCAGTCTGGGTGGGGCCCATGTTCATGTCACGAGCAAATGTGCCTGCAGAAACAGAGATGCCATTACGGGTCTGCCAAGTGTAACAGTGGCCTAAATTCCTGCTTATTAAGGCCAATGTATGACCGTTCACGCGTTCCTGGAGCACGCTTTAAGCCCTCACTCACGCTGCAGGTTGAAGGTGCCCCTGGATTAGCTTCCGCGCTCTCCGTGCAAGCTTATAGTAGGTTGAACGTCTGGAACTGGTGGAGAAAACAAGTTTGTTGGACTTTGTAATTGCCGTAGGCTAGTGCTGTTTGTGGCTGTAATCTAGTGCTGGTTGGCGGCCCCCCAACACCCCCCCCCCTCCTCCCCTCACATACACACACTTTATCAGAACCAGGGATGTAAGCTGCAGCAGGTACATATTTCAGATCTCTGAAATTCCTCTGCTGGAGATAGTGCCTGCCTGCACTAAAACACATTGTGATGGCCTGCGTGATAATACTTTTCATATCTCAGCCTGCTCCAGGGGGAACTGCCCAGAATTCCCTCTAACCGCACTGGGCCTGCCTTGCGTGCCTGCTCTAATGCAGCCTCGGCTATTGCTGTGAGCAGGAGGCCAAACCTTTTTTTTTTTTTTTTTTTGGCACACCGGCCAAGGTCCGGTCCAGATATTGCTGACAATCTCACGATCTCACTTTCCGCTTCACAAATGGCCACTTCGCCACAGGGACTGAAACGTCTGAGCCCAGACGATGCCACGCGGAGGTGCTGGATCAAGCCTGCTGCTGAACCGATACGGGCGCTTGCCTCGCGATCGCAGGGCGGGGCGGGGGGGCTGCTCCCTGTTTTCAGGCTCAGAAGTCCCCATGTGAAAGTGCGAGTTGCAGGAATGTGGCCCTGCAGTGAGCGGACGTCGTGTTGTAGACCCCTCGGGAAGGGATTTGGTCACTCGTATGGTAAATGGTAAATGGCAGGCATTTATATAGCGCCTTTATCCAAAGCGCTGTACAATTGATGCTTCTCCATTCACCCATTCATACACACTCACACACTGACGGCGATTGGCTGCCATGCAAGGCCCCGACCAGCTCGTCAGGAGCATTTGGGGGTTAGGTGTCTTGCTCAGGGACACTTCGACACAGCCCGGGTGGGGGATCGAACCGGCAACCCTCCGACTGCCAGACGACTGCTCTTACTGCCTGAGCCATGTCGTATGATTAAATCGCCTCAGATGGAAAGGGAAACCCAGTCACGGGCCGTTAAAGCGCTTCCCTGGACCGGCGGCTCTGGAGGAGGAGCGTGCGCTTTGATGTGGCCCTGACGGCGCTTTTTCGGTGAGCGCACTGTCTGGCCGCTCCGCTGTTTCCACTGTGTCATACGGTGAAGTCACGGCATTCCGCCCGGGACAGCCGGCCTAAAACCCCCAGCCTAAATGACCAGGACTGGTGGAGGGATTGTAGGTTCTCATCTGTCTGTGCTGTGTAATCATCCCCCTCCTCAGGCCTGTACAGACGGTCTGGGCAGTTGCGTGCCGCCATGCCGCCTTGCCAAACGCAAACCTGCGGAATGCAAAACGCCTTCTTCGCAAGCAGTTATTACAGCGGCTGATTGAAGCTTTCTCTGCAGCCATTTTCAGGAAAGGGGCGTATTCAGTACATCAGTATTCAACTGCATCGCATTTTCAAAATGCTCCAGATCCAAAGTGCTCATTTTCATGCTGCTGGTACTTGTTTGTTACCAACTAATCTTATTTTGCCATTCTTCTTACCACCAAAAAACCTTGGCTGAGTTTAAGGGCAGAGCACCATGGGAGATTTGAATGTCAGAGAGTCAAAACCTTGCGCTTTGTCAAAAGTAGAGGAAGCCGATACTATCTGGACACCGTGGCCCGTTCCTCTCTCTGCACGCATTACCTCAGGGCCGGGACGGGAGGTGACAGAATTCAGAAAAGGGAACACACCTGTCAAGATATCGGAGCGACAAAAGAGCCGTCAAACTCGCTGCTAGTACAGCCAGCACCGGCAGCGTCTCCCTGCAGCTGTAACTGCCAGGGACCGCTCTCTCATTTCAGCACCTGCCTCCCAGTGACCTGCGGCAGTGCTCAGGTGACCCACTTCTGCAGTCTCAACAGATAACCGTGGACATGCCGGAGATGGCTTGCTTAAATAGGATAACATTCTCTCCCCGTTCGGAAAGCTGCAGGGAGCTGGCGTGTTTCTGGTGACACGTGTCCCTTGGGGCTTGGCTTTGTGAACATAGCCCCACGCCCCCTTAACCCCGCCAATGGGAATGCGGAAGGGCCGTGGGCGACGCCCACCGCTGACGGGGCACTTCAGAGTTATGTGGAACGTCTGGCCCTGGAATGCCCCCGATTCTCGCGGAGAGGCCGGACGCGGGGGCTCATTTGGGGGGCCCCAGGGGTTTATTTAGCACCTCCAGGAGAAAGAGCTGACACTTCCTTTCACAGGCACCGTTCGGGCTCCACACCAGCAGAGCGGACCGGCCGTGTAGCGGAACAGTGGCCCAGCTGGGCTGTACTGGTGTGTGGTTTAGCAAGGCAGAATCAAAGCATCAGCTCATTCTGTCTGACTTTCTCTGAGTCTGAACTGCCCCAAGAGGGATTTAGTTTTCATTTGGCTAATGAATCAGCCCTGGAGACTACTGGGAAACTGGGCTGTGTATAAAGCAAGTATGGGGCTGGGTTTCACAACAGTGTCGAATAATGCGTATTTTGTAAACATAAAGTGTGATGGTAACCCGGCAGTGACCTGCAGAGAAACTGAAAACGTCTGCGTTCTCTTGCTTAACTGTTATGTCTGTATTTCATGATTGAGACCAAACTTGTAAAATATTTGGTTCTCTTTGGAAAAACATGGTTGCCACATTGCTGGTCTTATTTCTTTCCCAAAGAAGGCCTGACAGTACAAAAAAAAAAACGCAAAAGGGTGGAAAACGTCTTGTTTTTTCCAGTCTGACTGGAACTGCTGCTACAAATAGATGCAGATCATGGCTGTGATGTAGTTACTGGCCGTATCCCACAATGCTTTGTGCCAAAAACGGTTAAATATAGACATAGGGCTCGACGGGACATTTCTAAGACTGCTACGGCTCCTTGAGAAACACAGCGCAACGCAGTGCATTTCGGACGTGCCTGAGGATTGTGGGTAAACCCTGACGGATGGAAGTGTAACATGGGTAATTTTTTTAATCTAATATTGCCACCACAGCCCCTCCTGCCCTGTGGACCCAAGGCGTGTGAAGGGTCAGGGTCCATGGGGGGAAGTTCATGGAAAGAGCCGGGTATCAGCCTTTCATTACCCACTGCCCAATGAAAGACTAGAAGCAGGGCTCAATTAGGTAGCCGAACAGTGATACCCCCGAGGGTACCCGTGTTAATGTAAGTGGGGATAGGGGAGACTTCACACTTCTGTACATGCCCACTGGGCGATATTAATATCAAAAGCACTGCCCTTTCAAAGCGATCTTCCACAAGCAGAATGCCCTATGCTTCTAGTGGAGATGTGATGGCACAGATTCTCTACGTCCAAAAACCCATTTGTTATGCAAATGAGTCGGTCCAGGGGAAAGACTACTTTTGTCTGTGTGTGTTTGTGCATGTGTGTGTAGTTTGTGTGTGTGTATTTGTGAGCCAGTTCCTTTTTGGATCCTGCTGTTTCATTAGGTCATTTAATGCATGCTGTCCATTGCTGTTTAAGCAGCTGTAGAAAATTGGAATAAATAAATGGATGACTGTTTATTTACATAGTGCATGTCCAGGTCAAATCAGTCCTTTACACAATCAGACAGGGAGACGCTAGAAAACGGCATGTTTGAGGCCAGTTTCTCTTCAGTGAAGGAAATGCACTAGAAGAGTTTGGAAGGAATTGACCACAACTCTCATAAACAGTCCACATCACAATCTAAATGTATTACACGCATGGGGACAGGGCTCAGGATGGGAACTAGACAACTAGGAACCTGGGTAGCCCAGCAGACTGGAATGCAAAGAGCAGATCTTTAAACAAGAGTTGGAAAGTTTGAACTGTGATGGCGAATTTGACTTGCACAAACAGTACAGAATTGTGTTCCCTAACTTTGGGTGGTCACACTGAAGATTGGTCCCCCAAAGCTGTGATTTGGAATTTTTTTTTTTTTTTTACATGCGCCCTGCACAGAAAAAAAAAAGAAAAAAGTCCAGGTCTTGGAATTGCGTTCTAATCTGCACATGCCCCCAAGTCGATAAGAATGCGATCCGCTGTTGAAATGTACGTAGCCAGCGCACAAGGCCTATTTTCGGGCCCTGTTGAAAGCTCACCCAGTGCGTTAGGGAAGTGTGCCGAGGTGCATGGCACCCTGTGATCCGTCTGTGTCTCATTGCTTGATCTCTTAATGTCCTCTGATCGCAAGAGTTTGCTTGGAAGGACATGCCGCTTATTCCTTGAGGAGAGGAAATTCTCCACTCAGTCTTTATAAAGGAAATCTAAGATTGGGTCTCGAGCCAAGCTTCACGGTGGCACAACCGAAGAGCCGCGTATTCTTGGTGTCAAATTAACAAAGCAGGTAATGAATGTTTGCGAAAGGATTAGCTTTAATATGTGCAGTAGGAATATAACTGCCATCTTCTCGCAACCATAACCGTGACCACTTCAGGTCAGGCACTTAGCCTTTTCAAAGCAGATGTGTTTTTATTGGTGGGCTTACATGAGCCATCTGTTCAGGAGTGCAGGCCGCCAATGGGGGCGCGGAGCGATGACATCATACTCACCCTAGTTTCCTTTTTCCGCCAGCTCAGGTTGGGCATGCCGGGAGCAGTCGGACTGTGCGCGTAGAGTCAGAGCGTCCCGGAGAGAGAGAGGGAGCAAGAGAGGAAGCGCACGACGTCGGCGGAGATGGGGGAGACGGAAGAGGAGAAGAACGCCCAGGCCGGGCAGCTCTTTGAGAACTTTGTGCAGGCCTCCACCTGCAAGGGCACCCTGCAGGCCTTCAACATCCTCTGCAGGCAGCTGGAGCTGGACCCGCTGGACCACAAGAACTTCTACAGCCGGCTCAAGGCCCAGGTCACCTTCTGGAAGGCCAAGGCCCTGTGGAGCAAGCTAGACAAGAGGGCCGCCCACAAGGAGTACAAGAAGGGGAAGGCCTGCGGAGACACCAAGGTGAGTCCACGTGGCGCTGTCCAGTCATCCTCCATTTTGGCTCCTCGCAGACGTACACGCAGTCGCCCCTTTACTCAGCTTGCCTGGTGTATTGGGATAATACTGGTGTATTTTTGAGATGCTCTCAAAAAGCGCAAACCCCCTGCCTTTTGGTCCTCTCGGTTGGCTTTGTTGCACCAGGCAAGATATACGGAAAAGTGTATGAATCCAAAACAGTTATGTATTTGACTCCGCAATATGAGGATAGAATGGAAAATATCATTTAAAAGGTATAATTCGCTCATAGAATCCCTGCTGTTGATTCACTAGAGGTGTCCTGGGGGTGGGAGCAGTGTAGCCCCCCACAGCCTGTCCCTGGCGTTATTTAGCGAGCGAGCGCTTTCTTCCTTCTCTTCCTTCCTCATGCTGTGACTCATGCAGCTCTGGCTGCAGTCCTGGAGGTGATTCACACTGCTGTGGTGCCAGGTGTGGGTGCCAGTCAGACCATCGGTTTATAGGCCCTTGACCCTTTTATGCAGTCGGCAATCCTGCTGACTGAACCAATGGGAATAAAGCGGCTCATTTAAAACCAATCTTCACAATATTTATTGCCAGTGTAAATTGAGCAAATTAATTAACTTCCTTCCCCAAGAGTAAACCGGTGCCATTGAAGACTGTTTTGCTTGTTACTGTAAAGGTACAATCGGTAATTTCGGACTTCTAACAGTCGAGAGAGGAATTGCCGCAACAAACACCCTCAAGCCACAACACTGTTTATCCCTCCCCCTTCCCTGTGAGCGCGCTGTGGAGAAAAAACTATTTTCAACCAATGAGCTTCAATTATTGTACAGCTGTAGAATGTTTTTGTGCGTCGACTTTATATTTTGAAACCCAAATTTAAGGACTATAAACACAGGCAGAGGGTGAGTCAACATGTCAGTGAGCCTTTTTCAACAATAGGAAGGGATTTACAATGGACTTGTAACGTTGTTTTAACACAAAAAACGTACCTATTGTACCTTTAAGCTCCCAAAGCAAGACTCCGATGGGGAGCAGATTGTGATCGTGTAAAGGTGCTTCCACAGTCAGCGCTTTTGGCAGACAGACTAGTTTTGAAATGTAAATCAGGTAAGCACGGTATTTGGCTAATGTATTCAAATATGTCTGGAAAATGTGGCTTTCACCTTCCAGGTTGTGTTGCTTAAAAGGGTGTAGGTAAATGTCCACACAGCCTCCCAAGCTTGGGTGTTTCAGCATGCGTAGTACTTTGTAAAAAGAGGAAGTCCGTACTCATGGTATAATGTGAAACCCTGTGATTGTGCATGAAGGAGGGTGTGGTCTGTGGAGTTTGAGAGTATGTGGCATGTTTTTCCGTGGTGGCACATTAGGAACATGGGGGTGCGCATCCATTGGCTGCTCTCTGATCTCTGATCTCTTCTCTTGCACCTTTGGTCGACCTTGCTCAATCTGCACCAGCACCCTGTGGTCGCGGTCTCTTGTGAGTCACCAGCCAGCCAGCGATCTGCACCAGCCTTCCCTCACAGACTCACTGATTGCTCTCACGCACAAGGCCGTGCATCTTCAAAGGCAACTCTGACCATTAGCTAATCAGCACGTCAATCACCAAAAGGCTTTCATAATGTACGGCACATACACAAGAGAGGGGATCTGTCAGCAAATTAGATCATTTTCTCTGGAAAAAAGTTTTTGGGGGTGAGTATGATGGGGGCACATTCCCTTCACCCCCAGAAGAAAATGGAAGCTGAATGGTGCTAGGCCCAGTATGTTGTGCACTTCTCATACAGTATGTTTTACTGTACTGGAGGCTAGTTATAACACAAAGTACAAACTATAAAGCATCCTGTGTTTACACATTTCACAATTCAAGGAATTTAATTGACAGGTTTCTCAAGGTTGTAATGAATCATTCATTAGCTCCAAATTGCCTTTTGCTCAAATTCAAAGTCCCTTTCGCTTCCAAACGTCTTTATTTTCAGAACACCCCCCAGGGAGGCTTTGTCAACTAGTGCTGTTTATGAAACTAATCAGAGACGTGCGCCTGATACGTTGCAGCTAGGTCATTTATTTCACTTGAAAGAGTGGTGCTTACGAAGAGGCTTATTTTGGCCCTCCGCCTGACTGTGAGAATCTCAAATCAATGAAAGAAAGGGGGGGGGGGGGGCTGACGTATTGTCTTTCAGAGACTAAAAACAAATCCCAATCTTGTTATAAAAGCCGAGGAGCTTTAAAAATGTCCTTTCGAGTTTTCTTTTTCCTTAATACTCGATGTGTCTCTTGTGGGAGAAAAAAACGAAAGAAAATCCATGTGTTGCTGCGCCGACCTCTATGATCCTGTCTGCAAATGAGCCTTTTTGATTTATGCTATCCCAGCTGCTCATTTACAATCGAGTTATTCTTTATTTTTGGAGACAGGGTGATGTCACTGGCGGTTTAGTGCGCCTTTTCTAATCTGGCTTCGCTCTCGCTGCCGCGATCATGCCGCACCGCTGTGCACCCAGCTGCCAAATGCCTGTTCTCGGCGTAATCTCCAGTCTTTCGGACTGCGTTCTCTCTGCACAAGCCTGCCTGACGCAATCACCATGTTATTACACACAACGTTATTGAAAATAATGTTCTCATGAAAAGGCGTCTCGGTTATTCACCCATTCGTCTACGCTCACGCCCTCTTACCCTTCTGTCTCAGCCGGATTTAGTAATGTGTTGCATATTTCACGCTAGCAAGAAATAATACCACAGAGAAGGAACTTTTTGTTTTAAGTCTTTATGACCATATATGTCGAACAGCACAAACGTTCTTCACATAGTATTTGAATGACTACAGAGTATTTTCTTGACTGTTGTTAGAAGTCGTCGGAAGCAAAACGGAATCATAGTTTGAGGCATTTGTTTCTGCGGTGACGCTGGATTCCCATGGACAGATTCAGCGGAAAATATTCGGATTTGATCCCCTCTGATAGCGGAGATTTTGACTGCACTGGAGACCTAGTTTGCTCCAGTGGTTCATCCGTGTCTGAGAGGAATTCGCTGGGGGGATGTTGTTTTCCCAAAATCATCGCACCGTGTGTGTTTGAACCTAAATATCCAGCAACTAAAAATTCTTACATCAGCCTTAGCCGGAATGTGTCTCATGGCTTCTTTCAGAGCATAGCCTGTAGTCATTTTGTATGCTAATAAAACAGAATGATTGCAATTATAGTGTAGGAAAATCAACACATGGGGGCATCTTAAGTGAGTTCACTCATCCAAAGGCACATCAAGTTGTAATAACTTTTTTTGTTTGACTGCTGTATATACAGTAAACTAAAATAATAATAATAATCTCACAATTGCAAAGTACTCTCTTAACTAGAACTATTCAGTTTTCTGATTTCTAATGTGCTCTAGAATCTGCTGCAGTGTTATCAATGGAAGTGGTAAAATGTCTAGTATAAATACCATTTTGCTGGTTTATCAAATGCAAGTAATATACTGTAATATAAAGGTGTATTACAGTAAACATTCGAAAACGATTTGATCCATCCAAGTTATGAAAAATGATGTGCAATGGCAAAGTTCAGCCCAGGACTAGAACCAGTTACTTACTGCTAAATCAGTATGGTTGTAAGATAACCATAACCATAAGATAGCTTCACAAGGAATTAATTTAGTATTTAAATACTGTTATATTTAACATTTTTATTCCTCTGTTGTCCCAGTTTTGTACATGGATGGAAATATCTTGTTCACACAATGTAGAGTTGTAAATAATTTATTGAATTTGCAAATGCTTGTGTGGATCTTATGTAAATCAGAACTTGGACACGTCATCACCAAGCAGTCTGTTTCCATCAGGAAATGTAAAGTCAGCCAATTGAATAATTTTTCTCTGAAAATTACGTGGACAGAGGGAGTGTAAAGCAATACATATGGCTACTCCTGGTTGTCAGATGTAATTTTCTTTGTGGGCTGTTTCCAGAATGAGAACATGATGGAAAGATTGGGTCCTCGTGATGGCAACATCACAGCCTTTGATTCTCTTCTCTTGCTGGCGGAGGTCGCAGTTTATTTCTGCGCCTTCCTGGTGGTCCGCTAAACTTGAAAGGGTGCTTAAGCCCTGTCGGACTGTTTGACATAGTCCAATCCGAGTGGTAGCTGAACCGCTCCATCGGCACTTGGTGCCAAGCAACTGAAGCACGTCTCTTGACCTTCTCCGCTCTCAGGCTCTGGCGGTTTTTCTCCGCTCTCTGCCGCCGGAGGTTTGAACACGCAGATTAAGCTCACTGTGGTCATGGTGCCGTCTCACAGTAAGCTGTCGGTCGGGGCGTGTGTGACTCCAGCTGGGCCATCCCTGGCCCTTCAGCGCTGGCGCGGTGAGCGTGTCCGGATCGCGGTCGTGGAAATCTGCATCAAACCCTTGGCCTTCTGAGGTTCAAAGTCTCTGTTTTGATGAACGCAGCTGCATCCCTGCTCTAGAGGCAAAGGTGCTGCTCCCCTTAACCCGGCCAGCAGTGGAGATGACGTGCCCCAGTCTGGTGCATCCACTTCCTGTCCAGGCAGTGGGGGGGTCATGAGTAAGTTCCCGATGTGATTGACGCATTTCCCTACACCCCCCAGGAAGTAGACCAGGTCTGAATCAGCAGTCTGTGGGTCTGGCGGAAACTCTTCACCATTAGCGATGACACACAGATTAGTCGGAGGGGTTGGTTATGGGCGCAGTTGCAATGGGTTGGATAGCGATCTTTATTACTGGGGGGGGGGGGGGCATAAGGCTTTTGGCTTAAGGTCGAATCAAAATGAAAAAGTGGCTCTAACTTTCAACAGACAGTTCAGCTCTTACTGTAGGCCAGGTGATTTAGATCCCAGCACACCTGGCCGGCTTGTCTCCACCAGCTGTTAATAAAACATGTTAAAACAAACCATAGGTGACGTGTCGGACCAAAAACGGCCCTAGTGTAAAACCCCAGGAGCAAGTGCCTCCCCATCTGTTAAGTTCTTCCGAGGTTGCGTTTCTCGCAATATGACATGCCCCGATTCTGATCTCTCGTAGAGAAGGAATTTTTTTGTTTTCCCCCGCTGGGGTGCCACGGGCCTTTTGAGGGGAGCTGGGATCTGTGGACCCCAGCAGCTCTGTAATGGGAAGCTGGAGCTCTCACACCACAGTCACAGAAGAGCGGGATTCACAACGTGCTGTGAAAACGCCACCAGGCTCTCCGCCCTGGAACCCCCTCCTCAGCCAGGGAGCACCTCGCAGCAGGAAGGGGGTCCCGGGGGGGCCAGAGGGCACGGCCCCCCGGCCTGCACCTGCTTTTCATTCGGTTTGAAGAGCAGAGATGAACCGAAGCGTCTGGGGAAAAACGTGCGCGAGACGCATCTGGCCCAAATCCGTATGCTGTGAAACCGCACGGCAGGATTCAGCATGCGGCTCAGAGGTCTACAGCTGGCAGTCAGTTGAGCACCGTACCTCAGAGGGGGCAGGCGACCTTTCACCTCGCAGCAGGGCAGCTGTGACTCAAGCCTGGGTGAAGGGTAGGGTGATGCCCCCACATGCCCTCAACTCCCCGCTCCCCCTTCCCCCCCCCCCAAAATTTAAAATTCCTGATGAAGTCATGCCAACCCAACATATTTTCAGAGTAGTTCAACAGACCCACGATGACTTCATGCATGTTTGGGTGAAAGAAGTGTCAACATGATACCTTTGATGTTTCAAGGCTGTAATTATGACCAAGGGTGAGGTAATCGCGCACTCTTTTTCAGTTCTGATTGTTCTGCTTCCAGAGCAACAGCACATCCATGTATGGGAGTCTTGCATGGGCTTCACAATGGGATGCCAGCCTCATCCTAATGCCAATAACCTGAATAATATTAATATAAGATTGTACTTCTGTGCTAAACATTCCAACACTGGTTAAATCTTTTGGTTTGAGTCCCATTTGTGTGTGAAATTGCGTTGTGAAACAGGTTCCTTGTTCCAAACTATTTCCATCACAGCCACAGAAAAATGCTTCAGGCTTCAAAATGACTGATAGTGTCTCCCAATGGGTAGCATTTAGGTAGGAAAATACATGATGAAATATGAGTCTAACATTTTAAGAATGTTCTGATTCAAGGTATTTAAATGCCAGCTCGGACTTTTCCAGTAAATCAAACATACATGTAATCCGTTAAATACACATAATTATTATTATTAGTATTATTTTTTTAATATTAGACTTTGGTTGATTCCACTGAATCAGTGTGTTTTGTGCATATTTATCACAGTTGATAATAATTCTGCAGCCCACTGTATAAAAATGCTGTAAACTAAAAAATCATTAAAAAAACAATTTCCAACATGTGTAAAGCGGTGTGCTTTATTAATGATTCAATGGAATCAAGCATTTTGTCTTTAGTATTTTTGTATTTCCCCAAAAACATGTTCTATAATTATTGCCACTGCTGCAAACACCCCTGGCTAAGATGGCAGCCATCTGACCATAGCTCTCTCTTCCCATCTTAATTCCAATGAGGTTTGGCAAGCTCAAGATGCCTGGTTTTGTTTATTATCCTCAGTAAGGTCTGTCTTTGTGCCACCCTTTCAAAGAGTTTGTTGGTATGGAGGTGCCATTTTATGTTTTATTTTGAGACTTGGTGACCCCAAGACACAACCGATCCCTGCAATTCTTAAACTGTGATCCTTGGGTTACTTATGTTCTCCCTCACCATCTCCCTCACCATCTCCCTCACCGTCCCTGGGGATAATATGCTCTTGTGTCCTCTTCCTGGCGAGTTTGCAACCATGCCATACGTTTTAAACCTGTTTGTTATTGCCCTTAGTGTTTACTGGTATGTTTATCCAGTTTTGTGTTTTGTTTGTACCCATTATCCAACTGGTGATGGTCAGTTACCATCTTCTCAATTGACAGTTCTTTGGCTTTTCCCATTCTGATGGTTGACAAAGGGAATTTGCATGCTTGTTACATCATTTTTATACTGTGGTTTTCAGAAAAGAAATCGATTACTAAAAAGAAATGTAAAAAAATTGAAACATGAGGGTAAATGTAGTTTTCCCATATGTTTGGACATAAAATATATATCATTATCCATGTTGTTTATTATATGCAGCATTTTCTCTCCTTTTTATTAAGGGTGGCAAAAATTCTGGAGCACACTGTAAATAAATAAATCAATAATTGGAGTAGCAAAACTGAATAACCTTCTACGACTGTTGGCTAGGATGATTATTTAGCATTCCTTATTTTAGCATGTTCAAGGGTCATCGGAAAGAAGATGAACCATTAAACTGAACCATTTCAGATCTACGCACGTCACGGTCAAGCGTTGGACTTTTTCCCCGCAAACTGTGTTTTCTGGGTCACACACTGACTTTTGGGGGGGGGGTCCCTTGTTCCCCTTTCTCCCCCAGTGCCTGATCATCGGAGGCGGGCCCTGTGGCCTGCGGACAGCCATCGAGCTGGCCCTTCTGGGGGCCAAGGTGGTGGTGATGGAGAAGCGGGACACCTTCTCCCGGAACAACGTGCTGCACCTCTGGCCCTACACCATCCACGACCTGCGCGGCCTGGGGGCCAAGAAGTTTTACGGCCGGTTCTGTGCCGGAGCCATAGACCACATCAGTGAGTGTCCTCCGCCGTTATCCCGGGCCTCAAACAGCTCCCCGCTCTCTCCCGTCCTGGATCGGCCTGCCGCATGGAGATCAAAGGGAGGGTTCGCCGGTCTCCCACAGCCTGGGGAAGACCGCCCCTGACTGCCTCAGAGCAGTTAATGTGAAGATTCATTCGATTGCAGTCATATGGTTGTGATATTTTTTTTCTTTTGTTGCCTGTTAAATTTGATACAAGTTGGCCTTCAGCATGTCTCCCGGTAGATTTATCACCGCGAGTCTGTCTCGGAGGAATGCACGTCTCTGGATTTACTCCTTTCAGGAGCCTCCTGGACGAGCCTGATCCTATGTAGCCAAAGCCATAAAAACCCCACGAGACTCCCCCGGGAGCAATTAAATGCAGTGCGTTGCATTATACATGATGTGTTGGTATTTCAGCCATAGTTCTTTGTTCAAGCGATGGGGCCCTGTTATCTGCACAGTCAGAAATGAGGTGATTTTCACCGGGTGGGGTGCTTCTGAAGGGCCACTCACTGCTGGCTGAGGTGGCCAGGCTGTGGGAGTGTCTGTCTTTTACATGGAATGAGTATCTGAGCTACCAAGCTAGGCTCTGTGATATCGAACGGCTCAAGACTCCCCAGCCGCAGGGGTCAGAGGTCACAGCGTACCGTGTGCTTTTCGGGTGTGCTCTTGACACTGCTCTTGATTGTGATTGGCCAACAGGTATTCGGCAGCTGCAGCTGATGTTGCTGAAGATCGCGCTGATTGTTGCTGTGGAGGTGCACGTCAACGTGGAGTTCGTCAAACTCCTGGAGCCCCCAGAAGACCAGGAGAACGAAGGTAACTTTCGCTCTAGAAATCGCATGGCTTTTTTGGTCTGCTGGTGTGTTTTGTTCATGTGTTACGGCTTCCTGCTGATGCTCTGGTTCCGAACGTGGCGACACACAACCACTCTACCTTGGAGGCCTGGCAAGGTGGTGCTTTGTTGGGTTGGCAGTAGGTAGCATTGCTACTTCAAAGAATAAATCACCATATCAGTCAGACACCTGCAGTCTTTCTCCGACAGCTGCACATGAACTGCGCTCCTGTTTCCGCAGCGACAGTGCGGTCCAGTATGTGGACACTGAGCATGTCTCTGAAGAGAATGTGTGAATCACTGTGTCCTTCCTAACATGAGCCAAAACAAATGTCTTTGAAAAATTCCAAATTGGGAGAAAAAGAATTTGTGATGTACATTGTCTATGGAAATTTTTTTTACCAGCAGCGACCTGACCCACTCATTAGAGGCAGTGTACTGCTCTCATGGCGATGCAAATTTATCCTTTGCTGATTTGTCATGTAGGGACCAGTCATTCATGTTGTTTATTTTTAGAGAACAGCAGTGCCCGTATATTTAGTTTGCTAATATAGCTGTCAGGCTTTCAAGAGGATTCTAGAAGCATTTGTTTTCGCCCTCCGGTGTTAATATTCCCCTCTGCCTTGTGTCACCGCAGCATTAGCTCCAGCAGGCCAACGCTAAAGCATTAAACAAAGCTTCAGGCCTCCTCACTGTTTAAACCAGTCCCTGACAACCAGCAATAAACAGCAACATCCCCAACTTTGTGTTTAACACAAACGTATGAGGAAAATATCTTCTGGAGGAGTTATCATTCGTACTAAGCCACTTGTGATTACCCCTTCTCTCGAGTCATTCATTTATCAGTGGCTTTGCAGTTGGGTAGATGGGGCCCCTTTACCGATCGAAATGATACCATATCTACAGAAGGGAGCTGATGTTGAAGCAGGTTATTTAGAAACGCCTCTCGCTCTACCCATTCGCAGTGAGCTCCTTCTTTTAAGATGTGGTTCTAAAGTTTTCCTGTGCTGTGGGGGTGGGTCTGGAGCCTACTTATCTGGATTGGCTCTGTACCAGTTTCTTCTCTCCCTCTCTCTCCCTCTCTCTCTCTCTCTCTCTCTCTCTCTCTCTCTCTCTCTCTCTCTCCTCTTCCTCTCTCCATCCTTCCCTCCTCCCTTTCTCTCTCCCTCTTCTCTCTCTCTCTCTCTCTAGCTTTCTCCAGCTCTCTCTCTCCTTTCTCTCTCCCTTTCTTTCTCTCTCCTACCCTGCCTCTCTTTCCTCTTTCCTCTCCCTCTCTCTCTCCTTCCCTCCTTCCCTCCTTCTCTCCTCTCTCACTCTCTGTAGCTCTCTCTCCTCTCTCCCTCTGTCTCACGGTGTTCGATAACGGCAATGGGAGACCGAAGGTTATTGTCTCTCCAGTGCGGTCACTTGGATACCCGGCGTCACCCAAGGGTGCTTTTCTTAAATAAGGCGACATAAATCTAACCCCCACCAACCCTCCTCCCCTGTGACACGACATATCCTTTAGGAAAAACGCTTTCCTCACCTGCTGTTTTTCTGCGATATAATGTTGCAGGAGCCTTGGCTCGGTGTTTGGTGGGGTGTCCGATTCTCCTTGCGTGTCAGGAACCCCCCGGGCCAAGAAGTTTTTTTAAAGAAGATAAACCCACCAAGCAACTCTATACATAGGGCCAGTGTACAGCGAACAGGGGCGTTCATGCTGATACAGCATTTCATTTCAAAACTGGAAAGAAAATGTGCTCTGGCTGCCCAGTTTACAGCCACTTCTCCAGCCATCTTGGGTAGCTGTAGGTGTGGCAGTACTCAGTCTATTTGGCCTGCCGTATCTGTTAGCTAATTGTTTCTAAAATGTTCTAGCAACTGCTGCTTCCTCCCCTGCCACATTAGATTATAAAGTAATTGATTATGGAGTTATTGATTATGGAGTTATTGCCATCAATTCTGCTCTACCTTAAAGGGAAATGGACAGTGTTTAATCATAGATCTATTACCTGTGACTGCAGTAGTGAATACATTAATAACATTTAATTCATAATGAAAGTCTGTGCCCTCTACACAAAGTTAGTGCAGGGAGATGGAACAGTTGACAGTGTAGTGCAATTGGAGGGAACGGGGCCTGTGGCTAAAATGTTGCGCGTTCGATTGCCATTGGCTGTGGCACAAATTTTCAACCAATGAGCTTCAATTATTGTAAAGCTATACGATGTTTTGGTACAGAGTGTCGGTCCGTCAACTGCTTTTTTTGAATTTAGGGACTATAAACACAGGCAGAGGGTGAGTCAACATGTCAGTGAGCCTTTTTCAATGATAGAAAGGGATTTAACAATGTTTTAACACAAACATCTTACCTATTCTGCCTTTAAGCAAGTATATGAGAGGTAATGACACAAGAATGCAGAATTGCTTGCTCTTCCTCTTGCACCTCTGTAATGTAAACCCCCTAGGTCTCCACTGACACTCAGTAATCAATGTGTTCCTGCACGGTGTCTTCATTTGCAACGCCTGAGAAGATGTCACATGACGCCATTCCTTTTGTCGAATGTTGTCCAGATTAGGCAGATAATCCTTCTTGGCCGCGTTTATAGATATCCTAACTGCAGCCCCTCTGGAGTAAACATGGCAACCCTGGTGAACATGTTATGTTGTGTAATGTATCTTGGTGTGATGCTGTAGAACGTCCCCCCAGGACTCATGTACATTTGTCGGATCTCTCTCTCTCCCCCCTCTCTGTCCCCGCTTCAGGGCCCGGGTGGAGAGCGGAGGTCAGACCTGCCGACCATCCTGTCTCCGAATTCGATTTCGACGTGGTGGTGGGGGCGGATGGGCGACGGAACACGCTGGAAGGTGAGAAGAGGGCGGTGACTACGCGGTATCAGATATCTGCGGTGACTGCAGTTTTGAAGCATACCCTAGGGTTTTTATCCAGAGAATGAATTCAAAAGTATGCAGTGCCATGCATGCAATTGATATCTGACACCTTCTCCTCCCCCTTCCCCCAGGTGGAGGATGTATAGAAATGAAATTTAAAAACAACTCAACACGCTGATTATACAGTAGTTTGCCATCTTCAAGGGCCTTGCATTTTAATGTATGTAGTCTTTCTGAAAACATTTCATTTGCTCCAGTTCTTATTACCATGTATCCATTAGGCTATGTATATAATCCTATCCAGGATCCAGGTCCAGGATAAGCATTAGGTGAAGACTGTTTTGTCTTTTATTCTGGTTGGCTACCTGGGTGGGGTCTACAGCTAATAGGACCTTTAAAGGGTTTTCCTGTGATGGTCTTTTTACAATTCAGTCCGCCTTCCAAATCCACCTTCACCAGTCGTGGAGCCGTGAACTCTGAGCTGGCCTCTGTGAATCCTGGTTCACGTATAATTTGGGAGAGTCTGCTCCATGATGATGTCGCTGGCTTCCCGGCCTGGGCTCTGCGGCCCATGTGACCTGTCGGCGGGGCAGACCCTCGACCATCGTCTGGCCCGGACCAGCCTCCGTCATGAACATCCGCCATTCTCTCGTCCATCATGTTTACCGTTTACGCCACTCCGACCGCTGGCTTTTTCCTAAAAAAGGAGATTTCTTCTAGTCTAAAAATAACAACACGAATTTGGCCGGTCCTATAATCGTGAAATTCGGAAAAAAGAAATTAGCCGCCCTGCTGCGTTTTAGCTTTTCCAGTGGCTGAAGGGGAAGAGTTTAAATATAGCCCAGATGGTACCAAACTAACAATTAACAAGGCACGCAGAGGCATTCGGAAAGAGTGATGCGACTGGGAAAGTTTGCACAATAGCAAAGCACATTGGTAATCTATAACGCATAACAAAATGGAACGTTCTAGTGTATACCTAGTAGTACCCCTCAGAATGATTGGTGTTAATGTGCCATTACACCGGTAAACACACAGAAACACTGCAGTGACTTTATTGCTCTGGGTTCACTCCCTGGCACAACTTTTTTGTGACCGAAGTTCAAGAGTTAACACTGCAGAGTTGCTCTTGGAATTTGAGCACGTCCTGATGGGTCTCAGATTGCGAAATGCACCCCTTGAGAATTATTATTTATTTGTCGGCAGAGCGCAAGATGTTTTCTTATAAAGTATGCTCCTTCAACATTGTAAGTCTCTCAGAAAAGGAACATACAGACCCCACTCCAATATCCCCCCCCCGCCCCGGGTCCTTCCAGGTGCAGGAAAAGCTGCATTACTGTGGAATTCTGCCGGGTTGCAGTTGGGTCAGACTCGCGTACGGGCGGAGCTCTCTGTGTCCCCCTCTCACCCTCGCCCTCGGCCCAGACGCCATTCTGCCTCTTTTCATTGGGTTACAGGCCTGGCCTTTCCCCGCCCTGGTCTTAAAATATCTCCCCTGATTTGTGCCGAGTCGACAGGTTTCCCCTTGACTTAACATTGAGGCGCCCTTTGGGGGAGGGTTCGTAATCCCTCTGTCTTCCGCCCCTCAGGGTTCCGGAGGAAAGAGTTCCGCGGAAAGCTGGCCATCGCCATCACCGCCAACTTCATCAACCGCAACACCACGGCCGAGGCCAAGGTGGAGGAGATCAGCGGCGTGGCCTTCATCTTCAACCAGAAGTTCTTCCTGGAGCTCAAGGAGGAGACCGGTAAGCCAGCCGACAGTGCATTTATTCAGCCAACCCCAGTCCTGCCAGGAGCTATGTGGGGTTGAGGGCCTTGCTCAAGGGCTGTACTTATCGTGGTTACACTGGGGTTCGAACCACCAACCTTCCTGTTCCCAGTCGAGCACCTTAGCCACTAGGCTATAGGCTGCCCCGTCTCCTCTGCCCCACCCTCACTGAATATAATGAAGGAAGCGAAGAGAGATGGAGAGAGAGGAGGAATAAGCCCTGCACAGAATGAGAGGGATAGAGCTTTGGAAACAGGTGTGTAGTTGTCGTGCCAGCAGAGGTTTGGAGAGAGTGAAAAGAAAGCAAGAAAGAAAGTGAGGTATGTAGAAAGGCTGAGAAATGAAAAGGAACATTTGCGATGAAGCGAATTGGCGAAATTGACAAAAAGAGGCTTATTGAAAGGCAGAGAGAGAAGATTTGACATATGACTAAGATGAAAGAATTGAATTTGAAAGAGAAAAATTTGGCGGAGAGAGAGTGCAAGACAGAGTTTTATAGAGATGGATAGAAATTGTAAGTGAGAAAGCCGACATCTTCTGGAGCTTGAAATGAGGAGTGCCCCTTCACTCGCCTGTAGTATCCCAGAGTGCATTGGGGAGGTGTATTTATGGCTGAGTGTGCTGCATGCACTCCCGTCTTGGTGGGAGAACATTCCTCGTGCTCAGACGCAGACTGGCTAAGAGGGCGTGGGAGTGAACTAGCGCTAAAGGAGTCCTTTCGGGTGGGGCAGCCGTTACTCTTCTTGTCCAGGAGATAGGTCAGTGTGCAAACGGGCCGGAACTCCCCCCCCCCCCCCCCCCCCCCACACTTCTCCAGGCCTGGGTCAAATAGTCGTTTTGAATACAAATACTTTCATGTGCCCGATTGCTCTTGCCTGGTCCGATTGAAACAACAAAGAGGACTGGGAGGCTTGGAGTTCTTGATTTCATGGGTTCCAATACACCACACACATGCTCATTAACCCTTTCTGTCTGCCTTATGGCACTCAAGCACAACTACCGTAAAATAAACTCTAAGTGACGTTGGGCTCTGGTACGGGCATTAGCGTCGGTGCTAAGTGACGTTGGGCTCTGGTGCGGGCATTAGCGTCGGTGCTAAGTGACGTTGGGCTCTGGTACGGGCATTAGCGTCGGTGCTAAGTGACGTTGGGCTCTGGTGCGGGCATGGGCGGCCTGTAGCGTAGTGGTTAAGGTAAATGACTGGGACACGCAAGGTTGGTGGTTCTAATCCCGGTGTAGCCACAATAAGATCTGCACAGCCGTTGGGCCCTTGAGCAAGGCCCTTAACCCTGCATTGCTCCAGGGGAGGATTGTCTCCTGCTGAGTCTAATCAACTGTATGTCGCTCTGGATAAGAGCGTCTGCCATATGCCAATAATGTAATGTAATGTAATGCTAAGTGACGTTGGGCTCTGGTGCGGGCATTAGCGTCGGTGCTAAGTGACGTTGGTCTTCTGTCTCTCAGGGGTGGACCTGGAGAACATCGTGTACTACAAGGACAACACTCACTACTTCGTCATGACGGCGAAGAAGCAGAGCCTGCTGGACAAGGGCGTCATCATTCATGTGAGCGTTCCGGCCTTTCCCCGGCTCATTACCCACCCCACCTACAGACAGTCCCCACATCGCAATGCTACCGTCACCTCGTTGCTTTGTATAAATCACTGTCATTCTTTGTTTACACAGCCACCCCATTAAGCTCTTTAAAGCCCCCCCCCCCCCAACCCCCAGTATTGCTTTAAATCACCCCCCCCCCCCCTCATTAAAGTGTTCAAATCACCCCTGCACTACCCTTTTTTTAAATCCTTTGCTTTGCTATTTACTGTTGGTCGGTAATCATGATAAATGTTTATGCCACAGGCCAATGGTGTCATCAGTGCTGCTGCCAATTTTATTCCAGCTTGCGTGGTCATTACATTATTTCATATAGTTTCTGTATTTTGCTCTGTGTATGCGAGCACTGTTTTAAAAAAATTCTAAGCACATAATTTTTTCTGCGTTGTGCTCCAGTTACCTACCTCACACTGTGGCATGAGACAAGGTAGCAGAGTCAGGAATCATTGTTAGCCAAGAGAGGAACTCGCAAACCGGCTCAACGAGCTGTATACCAGTGCACACCGTGCAAATAACCTGAAGGCCCACATGGTTAACAGACTGGACGTGTCAGATTTCCCACCTCTGTCTTGAGAGGTTTACTGGTGCTGTTGGTGGCCCAGATCCCAGTGAGTCACGCCCTGACATGATTCATAAAAACACGCTCATCTGTACGGCATGTTATCACACTGTACTAATGCCTTGTGATGTTTTTTTAAATTAAAAAAATAAAAATTATTTTCCTTCAGGGAACATGAATGATAGCAGGAAATGTTACGTGTGATTCACTGACTTTTTGTTAAGTAAGTCACTGAGTGCGATGGGACGACATCTGTTTACTCTGTTATTTCGAAATGTACAAATTCACGTTGAAGAAGCAGATGTCAGAAGGTGTCATTACTATAAATGCCATGGACGTGCTGTTACATACACAGAACTGTCAAAATAAAGGAAACGTTTCTGTAAAGTGGAGGTACAAATGTACTGAAGGCAGGTGTTTCCACACAGATGTGGTTCCTGAGTTAATTAAACAGTTGACATCCCAGCATGGTTGTGTGTAGCCATTATTTTGGATACCATGCCTAGGAGAAGAGATCTCCCTGATTTTGTAAGAGGGGTGGTTGTTGGGGCACGTTCAGCTGGAACTTGCTGATGTTTCGGGAGAAACAGTGGCTTCGGTCAGTGAAGTCTGAGGGGATGACCTCATCAACTGGTCTGTTCATTGGATATACAGTGGCTTCAGAAAGTATTCAGACCCCTTCACTTTTAGCACACTTTGTTGTGTTGTAGATTTTCAGTCTACACTCAATAACCTGTGATGACAAAGTGAAAACCTGTTTTCAGAATTTCTCATTTCTAAAGTATTCAGACCCTTAATTCAGTACTTTGTTGAAGCCCCTTTGTACAGCTTGGGAGTCTTCTTGGGTCACTACACGCTTTGCAAACCTGGGTTTGGGCAGTTTATTTTTCTTGGCAGATCTCATCCATTCTGACGGAACTTGAGAGGAAGTGTCTGTGAACTGCCATCTTCAGGTCTCTCTACAGATGTTCCATGGGGTTTAAGTCTGGGCTTTGGCCGGGCCACTCAAGGACAGACAGAGACTTGACCCAAATCCACTCCAGTGTTGTCTTGGCTGTATGCTCCGGGTCATTGTCATGCTGAAATGTGAACTGTCGCTCCAGTCTGAGGTCACATGCTCTCTGGAGCAGGTTTCCTTTAAGGACCTTGCTGTATTTGGTTGTATTCTTCCTTCCCTCAATTCTGCCCAGTCTCCCTGTGTACCTGGTACTGAGAAGCACCCCTATAACATGATGCTGCCACCACCATGCTTCACCGTGTTGGTCAGGTGATGAGCAGTTCAATTTTTGTCTCATCAGACCAGAGAATCTTTTTCCTCATGCTCTTAGTCCTTCTAAACACTGTTTGGCAAACTCTAAACTCAAAAGTTCATTCAGTGTTTTCACTTCATTGTGGGTTATTGAGTGTAGATTGGCCAAAAATAGACATTTTAACCATTTAATATTAAATCTACTACACAATAAAGAAAAAAAGAAAATAAATACTTGCTCAAATACTGAATATTTTCTGAAGCCACTGTAAGTGCTCGGGAAAAGCAACAACCCTAAATCGGTTGTCATGTTTTGGCCCAATTCAAGAATTTTGGATGTCAAAACATTTCTGTAATATTGTACATTTTATTTTTATGGAATGTCCCTTGTAGTGTTGGTTTTAGCATAGTGCAATGTATGGTTCTTGAGATCATTGTAAGACCAGAGACTTGCATCATCTTCAGGGGGCAATAATTAATTGCGGGTCTTAGAGTACAAATTAGTCTAGGGTGTGAACTGGAAGTTGCATCAAGACGGACCGTCTTCAAATCTCATCTTCCTCTGCCATTAATCTAAAAGGCACGTTTCTCTAAGCTGTTATGCTTTTTATCACACTTGTATGTACATTTCACCGAATAATTAACACTAAGCATGTGTAGGAACCCCCTAAATACACCAAAAAGTGAAAGTATTTGGGAGATGAAGGAAACGCGTATAGTCTGACCAGGTGGAACGGGGTTAATTTAATTTTGTTCTTGTTTATCTGACTCTAAAAGATAAGTTCAACTGCTCCTCTGACTTTACCAACAAAATGTGAAAATACATTTTTTGTTGAACAGTTTCCTGAATCCTGGCTTTGTGCGAGAGAGTGACTCCAGAGCGTATTTTAACAGCTAAGTCCTTGTAATGGTCCAGCTACCTGAGTTTGTCAGATGTTTCATAATTGATGTCTAAAGCAAAAGGAAACCCCATTAATTGGCGGTAAACGGTTCTTATAATGACAGTGAAAGCATCTTTACAAAATACAGAGTACTATTTCAGACATCGCATCTGTTAAATTACAGGCTCCCAGCAGTGCTGTGAAGTGTCTTTCATGTGGTTTATGAAGCAGTGTGTACTTGATGGTGCTTGTGTTTGGGTGGCACTTTGGCTCCTATCGAAGGTAGACAAGGTTTGTTCTGGGCTTATAACCCTTGGAACATTCCCTCAACCTTTGAAAGACCTGCTAAGTTGGGGCGCTTCAACCCTGGTCCTGGAGTCTTCTTGGTAGGCTCAATGCTTGCTCTTAATTATGCAGTTGGCTCATCCCATTGGGATTTCGGGTATAAATGTATGGATGGTTTTTTGAAAGCAAAGAACCTGGGTGCATCACAGCTCTCTAGAACCAGAGTGGGAAAACCCCTGAGCTGCATGCTTTGTGGAGGGGAGGCTGGGAAGAAGCGGGGGGGGGACCGTGTCTTCTGTGTCTTCGGTAAAGCCATTTGAACAGGACAATGAGACGGGCATTGGAGAAACGAGCCTCTTTTCACACAAATCACCGCTGCTCATTATTCACAGAATGTGGAGATGAGGATCGAAATCAGAAACGTCTCTCCCTCTCCAGGACTACATCGACACAGAGATGCTCCTGAGCAGCGAGAACGTGAGTCAGGAGGCCCTGCAGTCCTACGCCCGTGAGGCCGCCGACTTCGGCACCAACTACCAGCTGCCCTCCCTGGACTTCGCCATCAACCACTACGGCCAGCCGGACGTGGCCATGTTCGACTTCACCTGCATGTACGCCTCGGAGAACGCCGCCCTGGTCCGGGAGCGCTTCGGACACCAGCTGCTGGTGGCGCTCGTGGGGGACAGCCTGCTGGAGGTATACGCACGTTTTCATTTTTAGATTTCATTTTTATGTTAATGAGCACACACTTCCTGCTAACGTGACCTTACATTTTTTCCAAAGGGACTTATTTCTATGGTCTTTGATGGAAACAAACGAATGGTACATTGTAAAATAAAAATACCATGAGGTTAGCAGCATGACTAACTGAACTCTTACCGGCAGGTTGAACTGAATTATAATGTACCCCTGCTGTAGCCCCTGGGGGACCCCGCACTGTGTGAATAAATTAGCATGGCCTTCTCAGGTGACCAGTTGGATAACGGACTGCTCACTATTATTCCTCAAATGATATCTATGGTCCCGAGGAGTCAGATCGATTTGTGTGATTGGCTTTCAGCGTTATTGGGGTGTTGGTAACTGATGGTCTCTGGTGAAACTGATGACTGTATATTATAAAGACATCTCGGTGGTAACCCGGAATGCTACCAGAGTTTATCAGATTGAAATGACACGTCAGACTTTGATCAGAACCTCTGCTCTCTGTCAGCGGAGGCAGGCTCAAATTTCGTTCAGCTCCCAATACACGCAGGTATGTGAAATGCGTGCGCAACCATTCCTGACATGCTGCCACTCGTTTGAAGGTGGATATCGTGAGAATAATGTGTTCCTTTTGGCAGTTTTTCCTTTCCAGATTACAGTGATAACTTTTCCATACCCTTTATAACACTGTTTATATAAAAAATAAAAAAACAACCCTGCTGACAAAGCCTTTATCTATTTTTTGCCTGTGTTTTACTATACCCTTATCAGTTGTATTTGAAGCCAAGTTATTGTATATGTGTGTGGTTGTTGCTGGTCTCATTTGTCAGGTTAGAGAAAGTGACCGTTTTAGGTCAGTTAAGTGGGTGTACTGATTACTGGTATCTGGTCAGTGGTCATATTTGGTCAGGTCAGTGGTGTGGTCATATTGGGTCAGGTCAGTGGTGTGGTCATATTGGGTCAGGTCAGTGGTGTGGTCATATTGGGTCAGGTCAGTGGTGTGGTCATATTGGGTCAGGTCAGTGGTGTGGTCATATTTGGTCAGGTCAGTGGGGGTGGTCATATTGGGTCAGCTGGGGTTAACAAAGTCGCTTTGGATAAAACGCATCAGCAAAATGACACATTTTAAAAAAGCTTCTCTCTCTCCCCCAGCCCTTCTGGCCTATGGGAACAGGATGCGCCCGCGGGTTCCTGGCTGCCTTCGACACAGCGTGGATGGTGAGGAGTTGGGCGCAGGGCAGGACCCCCCTGGAGATCCTGGCCGAAAGGTCAGTACGTGTGGGTGGGGGTGGCAGTGTTGCCATGACAAACTCGCAGGGTCACCGCGGCCTCACATGACAAATGGAAAAGAGGACTTTAGAATGAGTTTACTTTAAATACATGCTGCATCGCACGAGTGATATGATATCATCATCATGTCCATGATCTTTTTGTTTAGTTCTGTTTAATTACCCTCGGTTAGCCATTGGTTGTGTCTGTGATGTCGACAAATATGAATTGTTAAAAAAATAATAATAATAATTGTATTTTTTTATTTTTTTATTTTTTTTATTTTTTTGTGTACCAGATGCTAATAGACTTGATATGTTCTTTGAAGATATTTAGGACACACTATTTCATGGTACTTGTTTTAGTCTAGAATATACACTCACCAAGCACTTTATTAGGAACATTTAAACTTTATTACACTTATTCATGCAATTATCTAATCAGCCAATTGTGTGGTAGCAGTGCAATTCATACAATCATGTAGATACGGGTCAGGAGCTTCAGTTAATGTTCACTTCAAATGTCAGAATGGGAAAAAAATTAGATCTAAGTGACTTTGACCGTGGAATGATAGTTGGTGGCAGGCTTGAGTATCTCAGAAACTGATGATCTCCTGGGATTTTCACACACACACTCTCTAGAGTTTGCAAAGAATGGTTCAAAAGCAAACAAAAACATCCAGTGAGCAGCGGTTCTCCAGGCCTTGTTAATGAGAGACGTCAGAGCGGAAAGGCCAGACTGACAGGAAGGTGACAGTAATGCAAATAACCGCACATTACAACAGTGGTATGCAGAAGAGCATCTCTGAACACACAACACGCAACACGTCATAACTCTTAAGTGGAGAGGCTACAGCAGTAGAAGTCTAATAAATACACCCAGTGAGCACTTTATTAGGTATGTGAAAATTGAATGAACTGCAGGTAAGGTAGTGGCCAGGTTTTCACTCGTTTGTCTTGTCTCTAGGGAAAGCATTTATAGGCTCTTGCCCCAGACAACCCCAGAAAACATCACAAAGAACTTTGAGCAGTATACCATAGACCCAGTCACCCGGTACCCCAACCTCAACTCCAACTGTGTCAGGCCTCTCCAGGTGAGTCGAGCGGAAACATTTCACTGTGTTTTTACATGGTTGTGCACACCTCTATCAGCACGGCAGCACTGTTGCTACTTTACATTGCAAGATGGACTTACACATTGAAACCATTCATTCGATAAATGCCTGGAGGTTTTTTGTCATTTATTGTCATTCTCCTGCTTAGTCAACACCCTACAGTTGATGCCTCTTTGACGCTGATTTTACGGGCAAAGGTCCCTTTCTAACCTAATTTATTTCCACCTTTCCTTAATGTACAGCATGTGGCTATGCTTGTGCACTGATAACACACTCTCACATCCTCTTTCTCCCTCCCTCTCTCTCTTCCTCCCTGTCTCTCAACTTCTCTCTTTCTCTTTTCTCACTCTCTTACCTGGTCTCCTTTGCTCCCTCCCTCCCCCGCAGGTGAAGCACCTCTACAGCAGCGGGGAGCTGCAGCCCTGCTCCCTGGAGAGAGCCAGCTCCGTGCGCAGACCAGTTAATCGCCGGGGTGAGTCAGTGCTGCGGTGGCTTAGCGTGTCTGTGCACTCTGCCTCCATTCCCTCCTCTCTCTCTCGCCCCTCCCCTCCCTCCCTCCCTCCCTCCCTCCCTCCCTCTCGCTCCCTCTCGCTCTCCCCCTCCCTCCCTCCCTCCCTCCCTCTCTCTCTCTCGCTCCCTCTCGCTCCCTCTCGCTCCCTCTCGCTCTCTCCCCCCCCCCTCTCTCTCCCCCTCCCTCCCTCCCTCCCTCTCCCCCTCCCTCCCTCCCTCTCCCTCTCCCTCTCCCTCCCTCTCTCTCTCTCTCTCTCTCTCTCTCTCTCTCTCTCTCTCTCTCTCTCTCTCTCTCTCTCTCTCTCTCTCTCTCTCTCTCTCTCCCTCCCTCCCTCTCCCTGTACACTGAGGCTTGAGCACGGCGTGCCTCTTGCCGGTATCTCCACTCCAGCTGGGCTCCTGAGGTGGCTGAAAACATTAAACAGACACGCACTGATTCCAGCCGCTGCCCTGAGAGCCGGCTCTAAAAACGCCAGCGGAAACGGCCCTCTCCCAGCCCATTGGAAGCAGGGGTCAGAATGGCGAATTCCATCCGCAAGCAACCCCCCCGCCCCCCGTTCCTCTGAGGGATACTCTAAAGCTAATGAGAGGGGCTTACCCAGAAGTGAGAGGGACTTTACGACTCCCTAATAGAAGCCGTCGGCTCGTTTGCTTGCTCTGTGAAAGTTCGGTGTTTATCTCCGTTCTGGGAGTTGGATGGTGTCGGAGCTGTTTTTCCAAGCAGATTAATGACCACAAGGGGGACTTTAGTTTCTGGATGCCCTGCAGGCTTACCGTACCAAGGGGTATAGCCCAATACTTTTTGGGCCTCACATCTGTATCTCCGTGTAAATCGCGTTTGTTTGAAATACCAATGCCCATTCACTGCTAAAATAGATATCCATCCGATTAGTAGTGGGTTAAAATGATTATTTAAAGCCACAACACTGTTTATCTCACCCCCTTCTCTGTGAACGTGCTGAAGTTGAAACCCCCTACCCGCACGCCATTGGCTGTGGCAGTTAGAACTTATTTTCAACTAATGAGCTTGAATTATTGTACAGCTGTACAATGTTTTGGTACAGCTGTACAATGTTTTGGTACAGAGTGTCCCATAACCTGTATATTTTGAAACCCGAATTTAAGGACTCTAAACGCAGGCAGAGGCTCAGTCAGCATGTCAGTGAGCCTTTTTCAATGACAGGAAGGGATTTGCAATGGTCTTGTAACAATGTTTTAACACATAATTCGTACCTATTGTACCTTTAAATATGATTAAACTGTCCATTTCCTGTGGGAGATGTGCCTCATCCCTTGTGTCAGTGGGCTGTTCTGTGTTCAGCGAGAGCCTCAGCCTGGTTTAAGGTTGGGTTATAAAGGGATGGATCAGTGTTCTGGGACAGACTAGTGTGAAGGAGAAATTCTTCAACACCGCGTCTAGAAATATCTTGAAGTATTTGTTCAGTCCTATCTGTGACTGATTCTGAACCCACTTTCCTTGCATGTCTTCATACACTTCTTTGTGACTTCAGTGAGTCAGGAAAGCACGGTTTCCTGGTGACATCTGAAACGTTATCCGTATATTATGATACTGAATCTCATTGTGGATTTGGCCCCAGAACCTCCCACAATAGCCTGGCAGCCACCCTCCGCAAACAGTGATATCGGCCCGCATTACACGATGCCGGGCTGGGCATGCCCTGACTAAAGCCCCAGGGGAAGCCTGCACCCTGCTCTTTATCTCCCATTCAGCCTGGCTGCTTTCTCCGGGTTGCTTCTTTTCAAAGAGATTCTGCCACGATGACCTCATTTGGTTTCATTTCATCGTGTGCGGTTTTAATGCGCTTTTTTTTTTTTTTTCTTCTATGTCACGGGATGACGTCAGTGCTGCCGTCCTCACTGACTCCCCCTTTCCTTTTGGGCTGCCGCCCCTCCCGCAGAGTCTGAGGTTCGACCCAGCAGGCTGCTGACCTGGTGTCAGAAGCAGACGGAGGGCTACAGGAACGTGAACGTGTCCGACCTCACCTCCTCCTGGAAGAGCGGCCTGGCTCTGTGTGCTCTCATCCACCGCTTCAGGGCCGACCTCATGTGAGACAATGCACACACTGTATACCACAACGCACTCTCTGTATACCACAACGCACACACTGTATATCACAATGCATACTCACTGTATATCACACGCACACACTGTATATCACAATGCATACTCACTGTATATCGTACACGCACTGTATATCACACGCACACTCACTGTATATCACAATGCACACACTATCACATGTACAGTCACTGTATATCACACGCACTGTATATCACACACACACACACACACACACACACACACACACACTGTATATCACATGCACTGTATATCACACTCACTGTATATCACAATGCATACTCAGTGTATATCACACTCACTGTATCACAATGCACATTCAGTGTATATCACACTCACTATATCACTCACACGCACACTCACTATATCACTCACACGCACACTCACTGTATATCACTCACACGCACACTCACTGCATATCACAATGCACACTCACTGTATATCACAAAACACACTTTGTATATCACAAGCTTTTTGTCTATATGGACGCATGCTGTGTATACCCCTGTGGAGTACACTGGGTACAGCAGTCCACCAAGTATAGTGCAACAGACTCAAGATGCATGCCACGCATATCACAACTTACACTGGGAATATTATGATTTGCTCTGAATACATTTCAACTTGTACAGCACTGTACAGCGCAACACAAACTGTCAGTGCAGATCTTATGCACATACAATAACTGACATTGTGTATAGCCTACTACACACTACACACCCCACACACTAAATGTTGCTGTTTATACTCAAAACACACACTAGATCACAACACTATATGCTGACATTTTGTGTTTTGTGAGACGCACGTTTTTTACACCACAAACGGCTTCATGGCTTGTAAGATATCACAACATCATAAGTTAGCATTAACTTCAGGACTAAGGCTTCACTGAAAGTTGACAAATTTGAAAAGGTGACATTTTGCACTTTGGTTGCTTTGGTGTCCCTGTTATCAAACCATTTTTGCCTCACACACACTGTTGGAGTATGTTTACCCTGTAGAGAACCTCATATCTTTAAATTCCTTCACTTATTGTGCACAGGTTTTGCATTCGTTTTTTTTCTTCTTTTTTTTTTTTTTTACAGTAAACCTGTCTATAGTGTTTTTTTTAAGATGAGTGATTACTTATGAGAATGCCATGTGGGTATTTGCTCTGTTAACCTCACCTTCCTGAACCCTCATTGCGTAAAACAAACATAGCAGAGCAGAGAACAGTCATTTTATTGCCTGAAAACTGTTCCATTACTGAGCCTTCTTTGAGAAAGAGATCTCCCTCTCTGTGTCAGAGGTGTATGAGATAAGACACAGGCACAAAGGAGCCTGTTCCAGTACTGATAGCATTGTCATGTTCCATTGCCCTCAGAGGACAGTTTAATAATCCTGTCAGCAGTAAATGACAAGTCTGGAATGATAAGACTGGACAATAGTCACTTTTTCTGTCGCGTCCAGGAGTGATGCACAGAAGGAAATGCGTTATGCTTTGAAAGTTCTAGCAACGTCGCGCTAACGCTCTGTTAGCGTTTTTAAGTCCTACACCAGTCTCTTCCTCTGCACCCACAGCGACTTTGACTCACTCAACGAGGAGGACTCGGCCAAGAACAACCAGCTAGCTTTCGATGTCGCCGAACGGGAGTTTGGCATCTCGCCCGTCACCACTGGGAAAGAAATGGCCGCCGACCGCGAACCGGACAAGCTCAGCATGGTCATGTACCTCTCCAAGTTCTACGAGTTGTTCAGGGGCGCGCCCATCCCAGTCTCAGGTAAGCTGGGCTGTGACTCTGCCCATTCCCCTGGCTCTTTCAGCCTCTCTTCCTGTTAATTTTCTTTGCCGACAAGTTTCTATGGACTCTTAACCCGATTACCTTCTTTCTTTCTTTTTTTACCCTCCTGTTGTCCTGTTTCACCAATAGTTTTTACAATGGGCAAGGTTTTCCTTTTCCAATCAAAAACGTAAACTGACATGGGCGTACTTCATGAACCCCCTTAAAATTGGTTCTTCTCGTACGGCATCATTGGCTTGAACCAGTCACTTTGCTGCAGTGTCACAATTCGTTTTGTTGGTTCAAACACGAGTAATTTATACCTCATGGATTCACAGGGCCTCTGTCCCCCCACCATGGTAGTGTAGCTGCTAATATCATGGAGGTCAAAGTGGGGAAAAAAGACAAGATGGCTGTCCTGAAAAGGAGCAATACATCCTGCCTTAGAAAATATCAGCACACTGTGCAGATTGCAATACGCAATTACCTTTTTTTAGTTTCTGGGCCATCCTGTTTTCTTAAGACCCTTTTTCTCTACCCCTCTGGCGGAGAATATTAAAGCTGTGCAACCCGCTCTGTTTTGGAGGTGGAATGTGAAGGATGCATATTTTCTCTTCAGGTTGGCACGCCGTTGGTAACGGCACGTTAGAAACACATGAGCTTGAGGCTGGAGTGTCGTTACAGGACGAGATCTACGGCCAATGGGGAATGCACAGAATTCTTTCATCTACTGGAATCCAGTAATGAGCTGCAGTGGTGATTTAATGATACATTCTGAGGACTTGATTATATGCATTCTTATCATTTCTGAGCACATCCTGGAAAAAAGAAAAGGTCTTATTCATGGGTTCTTAAGAGTAGAGCATTGCCTGACCTACGATATTAGGTTTCCCTCAACACTCGATTTAAATACATATTGGATACTGCTTAATTTAGCATTGATAATTGAGCATGGCAGTTGTATTGAATATCAAAACTAATTTCTAAAACAGTAATACGCCTTATTGCAGGTTCCAAAGGAGAGACTGATGAAAACAATGAGGACTATTCATCGAAGTCGGACAACTCCGTTTACAACTTGATGAACCTAACACTGCCGAGAAAACGGATACCCAAGGTAACGTCTGCCATCGGCACCCTCCCGGCTGCGTTTAAAAAAACAAAAAACGGGAACTTCCAGAAACTTCCAGAAACAAAGCTTCCTTTTAAAAATACGGAGCCCGACCAACCCTTCTGTCTTCAGAATGCAGTATCGTCTTAGTTTTGCAGATGAAAGAAAAAGGGGGCAAACTTAAAGTCCGTAATAGATGCACGACTGTTGCGCTGCTGGCGGTAGTCACGGTAAAGGGAAAGCGTGCTCTGTTCTGGCTGTATTTGATGTCGCCGAGTGTAACTCAACACCCTCGAGTGGTTCCAGACGGGCGCAGGGTCGCTCTTGTCTAAACTAAACACGGGGCGCTTGGGAACAATACGCCCATCTGTGCACGGACACACAAGACTGTCCTTTGGAAAACAAAGCTGGGGAGTGTCACTGTGGTCCTGGCGGAAAGGTGCCAGGCAAGGGAAGTGAATCCCTGGTAAGAAGAGGTGACTGAGTTATTGATTCACGCTGGCCAACTCCTTTCCTTTCAGGACGACAAGAAGCTGGAGGATAATGACTCTGCTAACAAACGGCGCAGAAAGGGCTGCAATTATCTAGAAGAGGTTTGTTTCCTTCAAACCTTTAAACCCATGAAACACCATTGTCATGATCTCCTGATCAGTGTTAATAAGACATGCCACAGGTTATTAGGGCAATGTTTGATGAGTGTTTGGGACTTCATGTTATAGAGGGATTGATGCCCATTTTAATTCCCGGCTCCTCTGATTGGTCTCTGTTTCTGACAGGCGACAAACTTCTCCAGTCAGAGTGCCCCTTCCACCGGGGAGGGTGGTGCACAGAAGGAGAACAAAGTCAGGTCCATGGCCACCCAGCTGCTGGCCAAATTCGAGGAGAACGCCCCCACCAGCACCCTCCGCAGACAGGTCAGAACCTCCCAGCGTCATGCCCCACCTCCATGGTGAGGACAGCCTTCCTGGTGATGGAGCTGTTGGAGCAAACATGGTCTCCACAGGGCCTGGGTGTTCCCGTTGGGATGTGGTATTCTTCTGCTCTGGATGACTGTTCTGCTTGTGATGGTCTTGAATTCCACCGCGGTTTCTGTCTTCTGGTCCGTAAGCTCTAATGTCATAGGGTTGGTCAAACTTGGAGAAGTGCTTTTTTATTTTTTATTTTTTATTTTTTAGTTGCAGAGCTTGACAGAACTATCGAGGGATTACGAAGCCATATCAGATGCGTGTTGAGTAAGAGATGAAAGGGTTTCCATCTTCTCATTCTCACCAGTGGTTTCTAAGACAGCTTCTCTCCTCTATTGTGACTTTGCATTGTTCAGGTTTTTTCTTGTATCTGTTGTAAGATGAATTAAATGTGAGTTATCTTTGCAACGGCACATTGCATTTGATTACAGCTCTCTATCCTGCCATCACGTTACAATGAGGAGAATATTGACTATATCCCCTTTGGGTTTTAGGTAAGCAAAATGCTTTTTAAGCATTGCCTCTGTAGCAGGGAACGCCAGGTGATACATTTATGTTGCCATAATCTCTCCTGGCCTTTCCTTCCTGGTGAGGGTGAACACAGCCTTTCCTTCCTGGTGAGGGTGAACGCAGATAGAGATGGCATCTGGCCGTGGTGGGGGAATGAACACCCTGTCGTATGTCTAAAGTGTTTATATGTATAGTAAAGTATGTTATAATGCAACTTGAGATCTAAGTAGAAAATATTAGCTTTAAGTAGTATATATTATGTATTAGAAATTAATTTGTTTGTTTGACAAGTTAGTCTTACCTTTGTAGCAAGTCATCATGAACATTTTTGTCCCATTTAGAAAAAAGTAATGGAAATAAGATTTTTAGTCGAAAATATAAGACAGAAATACATTCTGAGATTGGCTTATATTTAGGTTTTTGTGGTGTGGATTTATATGTGGGTAGGGAGTTTGAGTTCCTTACAGGCTGTACCTGGTGTGTCCCTGTTCATTTAATGGATATCAGTGGTGCCTGATAAGAGTATGCTACTGTGAATGGGCATCTCTCCGTGAATGCTTTCATTGGATGAATTGTGTGATGTTTCACCATCCCATACGGAAATGAATAGAGATTCTTATGCCCCTATGTAAAAACAAGACTGACATATATGACGCTTATATTAGATCTGTATGGGACTGCATATACATTTATGTGCAGCGTGTGCTTAATACTCTGACTTTGTGGCATTTTTTCTTGTTTTTATACCACAGTTGCACAACTGGAGTACTGTTGGTTTGTACTGTGTTACATGGTATGTTCGAGGCTCACATTCATGCATTTAGTTCGTGTTGGGTTTGAATTTCAGCCTAGAGTGACAGACAACAGGGGACAGCAGATAAACAGTCTGAGATATATAGCAGTGTGATGTAGGCCGAATGTAATTGGGGAAGCTCTTAAGACAGCAGATAAATGATGAGCTTCCATGAGCCAAGATGGCCTCTTGTCGTTACGGTGTATTTTTGTGTTCCTAATCCTGAAATAGCTCCCGGTTTGTTGCAATATTTCTCTCTGACAGTGAGCAACCGGCCATTTTGTTTCTTACAGCTGCCTGTCGTCTTCTCCTCTCTCCTTTCTTCTAACACTTTTCTTCCTTCTCTCTTCTGCCCTGCCACTCGGAAAAACCCCAAAGTCTGAGTCCGACGCCAGCGGAGTTAAGTCGCTGCCGCCCCCCTCGCTCGACATGAGCAAGAACCCCCGCTTCGCCCGCCCCAAGGACCCGGCCCCTCCCCTGGCCCCGCCCTCCCCTCCGCCCGAGAGGCAGGTACGGGCAGGCCGCCCCGAGGTGGTCGTTGCATGGCCAGACCCAGACCCGAACCCCAGATACCTCCCCAGGGCCTGACGTCACATCCAGACCCAAACCCCAGATACCTCCCCAGAGCCTGACGTCACATCCAGACCCAAACCCCAGATACCTCCCCAGGGCCTGACGTCACATCCAGACCCAAACCCCAGATACCTCCCCAGGGCCTGACGTCACATCCAGACCCAAACCCCAGATACCTCCCCAGGGCCTGACGTCACATCCAGACCCAAACCCCAGATACCTCCCCAGGGCCTGACGTCACATCCAGACCCAAACCCCAGATACCTCCCCAGGGCCTGACGTCAAGGGAGAGCCCCTGGAACATGTGAAAATAGACCCACACACACACCCCATAAATCAGCTCATAAATCAGCCTTCACTGGGGCTTCGGGTGCTGAACTAAAGAGGCCCCTTCCATGACACTCAGATACACTCTTCACCCCCAAAGCCCCCCCCTACCCGCACCCCTCCCCCAGTTCAAATTTAACCTCCGTCTCAAACAACCACCCCCCCCCCCCCCCCCACACTTCAAGTTTTACCTCAGACTCACCCCTCAGAGCTCCCCCCCTCAACCAATCACAGACCCTTGTGTTTCCGGTTTCAGTCGTACGTCGGGTCCGGTTACCCGCCGGGGCTCTCCGCCCCGGCCCCGCCCCGTCCACAGCACATTCCCAGCAGGCCCAAGCCGGCCGATCGAACGCGAGCGCTTTCACCCCCACTGCCCAACGGTGCGGCCCACGCGGATTACCCAGAACCCCCTGCCTCTGGCTGCTCCACCACGCTGCCCGCGTCGGGGATGCTCCAGCGCCTCCAGAGGCTGGAGGACAAGATCGCCCAGGTGATCGGCAGCCCTCCGTCTCTCTCCCCCTCTCCCTTCCTTCATTTCCCCCTCCTTCTCTCCTTCCTTCCTATTGCGTGATGTATCGAACTCACGGTTGCGGCCACGTTTTGAAGTTTCTCTATTTCAGAATTTTGGTTTAAGTCAGAGGTACACAGATGAAAAAAAATGCTGTTAAAATGAGTGTCGATCTTTCACAAATGTGGATAAATGATATACAGTGTCTAATGGAAAGATATTTCCTAATATATGTTAAATAAATGAAAAGCATAAAAGAATGAATGACTCATTCTCTTAGTGAGTCTGTATTAGACTATTATTAAACATTTGGTATCAATGGTAATGTCTCCCCCTGGTCATCCATATAAACCATCAATAACATGTCAAAGGCTTGCAGTGGTTGGGGATGGACAATGACTCTAATAGGGCCCAAAGTGTCTTTTTCCCCATAATGCACCATGGTCATTCCTTCCCATCAGCCCTCTAGCCCTGCATTACTGCTGGGCCCAGTAATCTGTCACTGTGTAAAACAGGATTAATAAACCACACCCTTCCTCACTGCACCCGGCCAAACAAAGCTGGCAGTGCCCTCTACACTCAAAACGAAACACAAACTGCATTGTTTCTTGGGGAAAACGGTGCCTTGATTTAATAGTCAATAAACCACCTAACGGCAGCTGCGTTTAACACAAATGGGCCCAGCAGAGGATGTTTCTAAGGAGAGGTGTAACTCTAGTGCTGCTGCTGTTTCAAGGCTTGCTGCTCTGTTCTTTCACCTTTGCCGTCCTGCAGAAAAAATCTCAAACCCAAAACGCGAGAGACTTCCGCCAAAAGAGCATAAAGGAGAAGGCGGTTCACCTCTGCGCCCTGTTCTCGGGGTGTGAGAGTCTCCCGCCCCAGGTGAATATCTGACCCCCGACCCCGGGCTGTGTGCTGCCCACGGGGCTCTTTTTGGGGCCTGTAGCGCATGCTCTCATTAACCGTTAGCCGTCATCCCAGCTAACCCGCAACTTTGTCTTAACGTCCCCTGTGACGTCGATACCACCCTGCCACAAGCGAGATGTCAGAATGTTATGCGTGAGCCACGATTAATACATCAGTACCCCTACTCACCATAATTAGTATAATAGTAGTTATTTAGTAATAATCGTTTTTTTTGTTGTTGTTTTTTTGCCCGCTGGATTCCCTTGTCACGCATGAATGGGTACTGTGTACTCTGTGTGCTTTAATAGAATTATTAAATGTGAAGACGTAATCAGAAAATAGTTTAACTGAATAGCTTTTTTTTTCCCCCATGACGCAGTTTAATCTCTGGACAAGGCAGATGAAGAGAGAATTACTTATTAACAGGTTTTGCCAGGGACAGGCTCTTTTCCACTGTAGACCTGGGCCCAGATTAGCAGAAGCCATATCCTATTGGCCAATTCCAGCCTGACCTCGTGTTCATTTTCTGCTGCTGTTCATTTTCCGCTATCGTTGTCTGCACCTTGTTAATCTCCTGTTTTACTGCCTCATTTTGTTTAATTTTTTTTCTTTTTTTAATTTCTCTTTTTTTGAGTCCATGCTCGTAGCACTGAAATAGTGAGTTGGCACACCCCACAGTTGATATGCAAGTGTCATGCCAGCAGGCTGACCCATGGGTCAATACTGGAAATCTGATCACCCCCATAAAACACCCAGAATCTACTCTGGCCTGTTTTGACAGTGGGAAGGGGCTGCACTCGTACTGTATAATAGGATGTGTGTCGGGCCACTTGTCTTCCCCTTAGGCTTGTGGGTTGTTGATAGAGTTTCAGTAGCTGCTTAATGAAGAGGCGGTTGGGATTTGGCTGCAGTGCAGCAAGATTGCTGCTGGAATGTTCCGGGATGTCCAGTAGCAACAGCTAGGTGACGAATGGGGGGCGGGGGGGGAAGCCGGGAGCAATTTGCTACCCTTTTCTGTTGTGATAACTTTTTAAAAATTATTATTTCGCAGTCGTAATTACACACAAACATAGTGCGAAAAGACACTTGCTTTGTTTGTTGAAGGTTTTTGGCTGACACATCTTTTCAAACAGAACGAAGACTGATTACTACTGCATCTGCTAGTGGCGTTGCTGTTTTACCGAGCGAGCATTTTTTATTCCCACACTGGCTGCATGGCTCGCTCTACGGCTGCCTAATGAATGGTTTGTGAGGTGGTGGTTGGTAAATGCTGCAACCCCCTTCACAGCAGGAGAGCTGCTGCATGCAGATCAGGGGTGCTGTTGTTGGTTTCCCGCTAACCCTCCGACTCTCGGTTTCCACACCTGCCTGCCTTGTCTGTCCCTTTGTGACGTTCCCTAAACGCCGGCCACGTGCATCTTCCCCGTTCAGAGCGACCCTCCCGCCCCCGGCCCCCTCACCGCCAGGCCCAAAGTCACCCCGCCGACACGTCCCCCAGACTCCTCTGCTGCTTCCTGTTTTCCTTCTCCTGACTCCGCTCCGTCGTCTCTGTGCCAGCAGCAGGTAAAACCGGGACCGGCCTCCGACTGCATGCCCACGGTCCCCCACCAAATCCTCAAACGTGTGGCCAGGCGGGCTGACCCAAAATAGAACAAGCAGGAATGTGGCCGTTGCGCGGAGCTGGAAACTGGGCTAATTCGGATGGCCTTTAGGGAAACGTGCTTTGATGCGATTGCATCTCGGCATCGTTTCCTTTTAGTATTTTATCTCGCTCGTTTTTTCCCCTCCTCTTTGTCTCCTCTATGCTGCCGTTGGATAAACTCCCAGGAGTGAGACTAGGGCGGTAGATAAGGAACTTAATGAGAGAGGCGAGTCATGTGTGGGGCTGTGGAAAGCTCCTGTGGTGATTGGCTCTTGTAGAGCTGCCCCAGCCCACCGCCGTTTTTAAATGCACTCTTTGAATTTGAGGCACTCTGATTCCTGAAACGGACACGAAAAGGTGTGTTGTAATTGTGAGTGTAATTACACTCTACACTGTATGCTTCACTGTACATAACGGTTGTCCACTACGGTTGTTCCCTGCTCTGTACTGAAATCTTGTGAGGCTGTTTTTGGAGTCTGTTTTCAACTGAAATAGATTGGGCATTATTTAGATTATCAAACATATTATTTCAGTTGGAATAAAGAAAGTGCAGGTTTAAATAACACCGTTTGGCTAGATGGCCACTTTGTGTAATCCATAAATAACAGTCACTGGCTCATTTTACGCAAATCACTTTCTGTTCTGAAAATTAGCCACAATTCTCTTCGTCTTGCATTTCGACCCTGCTTTTTCTGCTTGCAGTGCAACAGGGCTGCTACATCGTTTCTGGTCTTTCAAAAGCATGCCAAAAGCTCTTTAACCTCTTTTAGGTATTGTGTTACCAGCGGAACATGGCCTGACCGTATCGCTTCAGTTACTCCTCCAGGCGTCTGTGCTCATTTAAGAGGCATGGCTATTTCTTGACTCAAGCTCGAAAAGAACACGTGGAGCACACCTTGCATGCGAGAGGCCAGGCAGAGCCTTCTGCGCTAGGACTGCTGTTTTAGCACAATGTTTCTCAGTAAAACTGTTTGTTTATGCTTTCGGCTTCCATGGGACAGGCTGCTTCTTCTCATCCTCCTCCGAGCTTCTGGTAGTGGATTTCAGAGGAGCACCAGGAGACCAGGCAGGCCAGCTAGCTACAGTATCGAGGGGGCATTCTTTCGCCTCCCTAACTTTTGTGAGCAGATGTTTGAACACAAACCCCTCTTGTTTGGACAGGGCGCTCCCTCCTCATTCGTTTATTTTGAGAAGTTTCTTCAAAACGAGAGTCCAGTCATCTTGACTCCTGGTGAAAGGAGAGGCTCCCAGAGCTCTTGTCCTTTTGCAAACGTCGAAGGGACCCGGGATCCCCCGGATGTGTGTTGCATGGCTTGAGTGTGGAATGCCCTCCATACTTTGCTCTCTTATGCTTCAACCTTGACTTGCCTTTTCCTCCGAGAGCCTGACACCTGTTTCTTGTTCTTCCTCTCTCTCGCTCCCTCCCTCTCCCTCTCCCTCTCTCTCTCTCTCTCTCTCTCCCTCTCTCTCTCTCTCTCTCTCTCTCTCTATCTCTCCCTCCCTCTCTCTCGTTTCCCATTACTTTTATCTCTCCTTCGCCGCTGTCTGTCAGAGAACTGTGGGGAAGGTGTCGTTGGTCATAGGGGCCATGGCTGAAACCCTAGTCACCCTGTATGAAAACGACCACAGGCCCAAAGCCGTGTGTTCGCCTCCCTCACCGGTAAGCAGCCCCCGCAGAGCATGGGTGCCTACAGTGCCGTGTCGCGGTCGGGGAATTGGGCCTTGTAACCGTGGCCTTGTGACCGTGGGCTCAATGGCGTTGTACTCTTCTGCACGGTGCTTAAGCTCAACTGTACCTCAATACCCATCATTCATCTACACAGGACACACATATGTATGAGCGTTCTGTGTTCATGTCTTTATGGACATTGTGGTCAAGTATCCAAAACTACAGTAGAAATAACCGTGCAACCGGCACAACTGTATATGCTCTTATCGGTCTACATCCCTAAATCCCTATATATCTCATATCCCTCTTTGTGCGTTGATCTTGTGGGAAAGCTAATTTCGAGATTCGGGCAGAGCCAAGCCCGGAGGTTTGTTGTGTTCTATTTTGAGCCAGAAAAGGAGGACTGTTTTCAGGGAATCGGTGGAAGCGTGTGCCTTGTGGTTTGGCGTAGCTTGGTTCGAAGAACAATGCTCCTCCGTGTTTGGGGGACCTGAGGCAGGAGCCTGGTGACGGCGGGCTCGTCACATGGGTGCTGTGTGTTTCTCCCTGCAGGAAAAGCCGTCCCCCCGAACGGTGAGAAGCTCCCTCCCTGGCCTGCCAAACATTACGTACTGTACCTGTGCCCAGACCCCTGAGGCAGTATGGAAGCAATACAATTGGCAACTGAAAATAGTTGATGCTAACGTTGCTAGCATCTGGAATGTGTGGTGATAAAGCATTCGCTCATGTTCCGAAGCTTGAACTTGCACCGTAGTTTGTGCGTGTCTGTGTCTGTCTGTGTCTGTTTGTGTGTTTGTCTGTTTGTATATGTGGTCAGCATCCCGTTGAGCACCAAATTTGCCAACTTGGCTGTTTTGTGTACGGGGCCAGCAGCTATGGGATCCAGAAGCTCCTCCCCGGCTGCATATGCCCTCCCACCAGTCCGGCAGTAAATGTGAGCTGCGCCCAGCGCAGAGGTGCTGGAGTCATGGCCTCACAGGTAGTTTGATACAGTCGCTCTGCCCTGTGTCAAGAGTATTGCCTTCAGTGGTGGTATTATAGTAACAGGCTCCAGATGCACAAGGTGCTAAACGACGGCATTGACTTTGGGTCAGGGAATCGGCTGGGGAAATGGCTTAAATCCCCTAATAAAGCTAATGGTCCGCAGTCATGTCCGAATGGCTTTCAGTGGCTGGTCACGGCCCGTTCCCGCGGCCCCCGCGACTGCATCGTGTCGGTTTGTTATGGTGGCATTAGTTGACTCTGCCCGTATTCGCATGTGCCCTCGGCTCTTGTGCTCTAGTTCGTTTTCGCCGACCCCTTGTGAGGTGACCTTTCTGTCCAGCGCTGAGTGTGCTTGAGCCGCTCCCCCCCCGGGTTTCGGAGGGGGGCAGGTGGGTGCCCTTCCGTTAATGTAATCGTGTCGTGACGTGTAAGAGTGAGTCTCCAGACTCACCGGTGTCCTCGCTCTCTCTCCCAGGGCTCCTTGCGGAGAGAGTTCCCTCAGAACCTGGGTGGCAGCGACACGTGTCACTTCTGCGGGAAGCGCGTGTACGTGATGGAGCGCCTGAGCGCTGAGGGCTGCTTCTTCCACCGCGAGTGCTTCCGCTGCGACACCTGCAGCTCCACGCTGCGGCTGGGCGGCCACGCCTTCGACTCCGAGCAGGGTGCGTCCCAACTCCACTGTCCCGCTGAGTGAGTGAGTGAGTGAGTGAGTGAGTGAGTGAGTGAGTGAGTGAGTGAGTGAGTGAGTGAGTGAGTGAGTGAGTGAGTGAGTGAGTGAGTGAGTGAGTGAGTGAGTGAGTGAGTGAGTGAGTGAGTGAGTGAGTGAGTGAGTGAGTGAGTGAGTGAGTGAGTGAGTGAGTGAGTGAGTGAGTGAGTGAGTGAGTGAGTGAGTGAGTGAGTGAGTGAGTGAGTGAGTGAGTGAGTGAGCAAAGCAAGTGAAGGGTTTGTCCATTTTGTGCTCTGTGTTTCTTAATCTAACTGATGTGTTCATGCTGGCAGGCAAGTTCTACTGCAAACTTCATTTTGCTCAACGAAAAACAACAGTCAAGTACAGGAGGCGGATAGTAGACCAACAGAAGGTAATGAATAATGCTTAACACATAACGTGTGTCACACTGTTTCACATTCATCTTGTCTGTTTCAGTGATATTAACTCTGAATTAATGCAGATAAAAAATGTCAAACCGAGATTGTACCAGCTTCACCTGCTTAGACTTCCTCACAATTGTCCATTAATGTTTTGTGAATTAGTGAATTTTGTGAATTGTGCCCAGAAAGGGTGTGCATAAAAAGATACTTCGCTCCTGCACTCCAAGGGCAAGCTATTTCTCCGTGCATTTTATTCATGATTCATTATATTCATTGAGCTGTTAAGAAGTTCATTCTGAAGTGTTACACACTTGCTAAGAATAAAGAATATGTAATGAAGGAGAAGCCTACACCGGTTCTTCACCTGAAGGATCCGTCGTCCCGTCCTGTTAAATGAGTGGTTCTCCACTCATAGGCACTAATAGGCATTATATTACATTATTGGCATTTGGCAGACGCTCTTATCCAGAGCGAAGTACAGTTGATTAGACTAAGCAGGAGACAATCCTCCCCTGGAGCAATGCAGGGTTAAGGGCCTTGCTCAAGTGCCCGACAGCTGTGCGGATCTTATTGTGGCTACACCGGGATTAGAACCACCGACCTTGTGTCTCCCATTTCTCCCATGTGTCTCATTTACCTTAACCACGACACTACAGGCACCATGCATAGTCACATAAATGGACCTCCAATCTGCTGACTCCTTTATTCTCCTGTCAATATGATTATAAAAGTCCCTGATATATATATATATATATATATATATATATATATATATATATATATATATATATATATATATATACATATATATTTTTTTTTTAACTGGTAGTAATTGGTAGTTGGTAGTCATTTAAATAATTAAGAATAGTAATTTTTGAATTGATAATGTAATAAGTAATTAATATAATTAAAATCAATGAAGGGGCTTAATTAGTTTTTCATTTAGGTTCACCAGTTTATAGCAGCATCTGAACCTCAAATCCAAATCTGGCCCTTGTTTTCCCAGGTGATTAGCTGAACAATTAGTGCTAATGATTGGCCAGACTTCACACCTGACTCCCAGGTAAAGGCCAGCAGGTCTCGGACCCTGGTTTATAGGAATCGGCTGTCAGGGGGCCTTGTTTTAGGCGTTACGCCCTTTAGTCATGCCCGTGTGTTGTTGTGCTCTGCCTCTCCCTCAGGAGGCCCAGGGTGTGGCGATGGCGGGCGGGCCCGGGACATCACCCCCTGACCAGGGCGACGGCTCTCCCCCGGCCGCGGGCAGCCTGCGGAGCCAGCCCCCAGGTACCCTGACTTCCTTCCTCAGGAAGGGGCTGCGCTGGCCCCTGCGGGCCGCCCGGGTGGTGCGGGACGGGCCCCGCAGCCTGGCCCGCTGGGCCTGGGGCCTGGCCCGGGCTGCCGGCCGCCACCTCAGGGACCGTGCGGACGACTACGCCTACCTGTACGAGCTGAGCAGCCTGGGCCTGCCCCTGCTCTGGGCCCTGCAGGAGGTCCTGGCCCACATGTGGGCCGAGGCGGGGCCCCTGGCCCTCCCACAGCTGCGGCTGTGGGTGGAAGAGAACCTGGGTGCTCGGTTCTCTTAAAGAACCCAAAACGGGGTGGGGTGGGGTGGGGGGGAGCCACAGTGCCTTTCAGCATCCCTGACACGCACGCTCGTTAGAGCCACTGTTTGACCACGTGCGAGGGGTGCTTGTCCTTTCAAGCTCACGTTTACATACTGAGGAATGCGTAGCTATGAACCCATTACTTTGCTTGTGTCGGACTTTAAAATTGTTAATGTCTCATTGGTCAAAGACCCTTTTGTCGGATGGCGAACAAACCAAATTCTTGGGCTTTCGGTTTATAATGATCATTTGCGAGTAATGAAATAACCCACTTTGATGACCTCTCTTGAAAAGAGATTTGCATGCTTTTTTAACAACACGAAAGGTCATGCACGTAGTCAGACAGTGGTTTACAGCATTTACCAACTTGTTATGATTGCTGCGGAGCATCCAATGCAAACATGCCTGTCTGATTTAAAAAATTTTGCTGTAGTGCTAAGCATTTGCACAGATGGTTTTCACATGCTCCAGCCTATTTCTCCTCCTTCCCGTGCATTGCTCGGGTTACAATCGTTTTTTCAAAAAACTTTAAAGTAACCAAAAAAAAGGTTCACTTAAAGCACTTTATTTAGAGGAGTTGCCTTTGCCTGACGTTAACGCTGGGTGTGACAGGACTGTGAATGTGTTGTGGCCACAGATCATAAACGACTCGTCCTGACCCTGTATGTTTACTAAGCCTGCTGCACACTGTTTTGTCTGCCTGCAAGTTGTGTGCAATGCAAATTCCAAACAGTTTTATTTTTATTTTTACAACTTTTACAAGCCATTCTCCTCTGAGTTCTTTGAAAGGCCGAGGCGTGATTTTTTTTAAACAAGCAGATCTGTATAGCTGTCTGTGACCACAGCAGTGCTACAATAATATACTCCTTTTAATGTTTATGTTTTTGCTTCTGTTTTTTTATCTGTTTGATGCAGTATTCCTTTTACCGTTAAGTTGCTGGGTTTTTTGCTTCATTTATTCGTAAAATGATCTCTGATTAGAATTGCTGTATGGTCGCTTGTACCACACACCATTACACTGCTTTATTATTTTCAGTATTACTACAGTCGGTTGACTGTTGTGGACATTTTAAAAATGTAAGGGTTATAAAAGAATAGTTTTTTTTAAGTTGAATGTTAAATTTAAAGAAAGACCGTGTCATTGACAATCATCTCCTCACTCAAGGTTAGGTTTAGTCATGTTTACCTGTACACTGGATATTCGTGATGGAGGATGATTTTTATGGCTATATTTTCTCTTCCTTTTACAAATATTGTGTTGTTTTGGCAAATAGTACTGAGCATTTGAACATAAAATTGGTAATGGGTTTACATGAATAGAAATTACTGAACAGTGTAGGGTTTAAATAAACAGAAATGACATAATTTCATATCCGTTAAGTAGCTGTGGATCGTATCGGCAGATGGTATGTCCTTGATATGGGAATCTGCCTGCTTCAGTCAACAAACATTGACACCAAAAACAACCTTTACTGTAGTTCTAAGAACTCTGTTTGTGTGGTATCATAACATAAATCGGCAAGACATGTCCTGCTAATTTAGCTTACAGTCCACATTAGTGCGCTTGTGTTTGGCAGCAGCATTGATCCACAGAGTAAAAATATCACCTTTGTCACAGCTGTCTTGCTGCATACAGGTAGTCATTCTAAAATTAAGAATAATTCTAACTCCTGATTGTTACTTCCTAATTATTTTTTGACAGTTCTCATTTCTAGAATACATTCTGGTGCCTCCAGACACAAATCTGTGTGGACAGAATTAATGGACAGAATGACTTATTTGGCCACTATCTTGGCTAATCCTTATTTTTGACTGCCAAATGCACTGTATGTGCAATCTGTACGTAATGTATTTTCTACCAAAGAATTTTGCCAAGTTCTTTTGTTTAATCATATTTTTGACACTAGAATAAGGACTGGCTTCCTTTCTCCATGGCTTCTGCCATGACATTGGGAGGTCCCAAAGTAGAGTGGATGGATGCTCTTTGTCTGGTTTAAAACTGAAACACTGTATTATCAACATTAATTCTTATTTCAAGCTGTGGAAGGCACATACAGGTGAAACTCTGTGTTTTGCTGAAAACGATACCAAATATTTGAATGTGTTATCATATTTCCATGCTGAAGGTTTACCCTTTGACAACACTTGTTTAATGTGTTACATGTTTAGCTTATGAAACAATTCTATGCAAATGATACACTTTGCAAGTGGCATTAAAAAGCATTATGACTTGTGTGAACGGTTAGAAATCAGATTTTTTCAGGCTCCGTCTAGAGCTTCATGCTGCCACGGTCGGGTATCAGATCCTGACCCAGCCAGTGTCGAATATGGCTGGCAGCCTTGCCTTGCCTGGCAAAAATGGCGCTAGCGTCACCCGCTGGAGGGGTGATTTCATTCGGTAGGGCTCCAGCATCGTGTCGTGCCCCCGCATCTCCCGCTGGCTGATTGTGCTCCCGCGGTCTGCCTGTGGGGCTGCCGACTGATGTCTGCACAAGCCCAAATACCGTAACCACAAGCAGCGGCTGACGTCACGTGCTTCGGAGGAGAGCATGTGCTTGTCTGCGCTCTCCCAATTTGATAGCGGTGGTAGCATCAATGAGCATTGATGAATCTGATTGGTTCTAAAGTTGGGGGAAGCATCTAAAATGTTTAAACATAAGATATTTTTTTTATTTTCTCTCTTATTGCCCAAAAATGGTATGGACCGTTGCTGTTTTTGTAGTCTTTCAGCTTTCCACTCTCCTGTACACCAGTTCTTCGATGATTACAGGTGTTTCTTTTTTTATGATTTTTAGTGTACTGTATCTGCTTTAACCAAACTAAGGCTCGCTCTTGATGTTTTCTCAATTATTTGTTGACTCCCTTCCATCTCTTTTCCATTTTCCATTCTTTTCTGTCTCAATTCACTCATAGCCAGTTTCCAATGCTACAGCCTCTGATTGGCTGAGTTCTGACTGCATGAAGGTGAAAGTTTGCATGGTCATGTGGTCACGTGCGTCATTTCTGCAATGGTGGCATTTGGCTGTCAATTAACCTTTTCATTTGCATCGAGAACGCTGCATGGGTCTTGCGTATAACATTTATCTCATTCACCAGTGACAACTAACACCACATTGCAATCATTTTATCATGGCCCCCAAAATAGGATTGAGAAGCGTTGCGAGACTCCGCTTTGTTTAGCCGCATCCGCATATTTCGACCGGAGGCTGTATTTTCATGCCGTTACTCGACCTCGAACTCCCGCACGTGCTTTACTAACAGAAACGTTTGCTTCTCGGTCGTCCTAACTCGCATGTTCAAAGGCAGGCCGCCGATTGCCTGCAGAGCATTTTCGGACCCCGTCTGGAAATAACCAACTTCCTTTTTCCGTCTCTTTTTGTACGTCCCCTCTCCGTTATTCTCTATTTCAGAAGCTGCTCCCCTTTCTGAAAGCCATGCAAGAGCTCTCTCTTGTTCTTCCTAAAGCAAAATTGGGGTTGTTGTTCCTCTGAAG